>NW_023425515.1:108956052-109268552 GCF_014108245.1 Pipistrellus kuhlii | reverse complement strand
AGTTTTTCCTGATAGTACTTTTCAGAAAGAAGTTTGGACGAGGCTGAAAGCATATTCAAAGCTCCCCCAAAATGTTAGTATTCTTTTTTTTTTTTTTTTTTTTCACTTGTATGAGCCATGGAACCTTAAGAAAATAAGCAATTAAAAAAACACACAAGACATATCTTGATTGGCTTTAAGTACACCTAAATTTGAGATTAAAAATTATCATCATAATGTTAGCAATACTAAGTTTTAAAAAAATTATCAAATACGCATTCCATTTTTATGATATGAAGGCAGTGGTACCAGTTCTTTCTGGGGATAACTTTGAGGAGAATGATAGTCAGTATTTACCAAATACTTTTAGTCTTGAATCTAGGTAAGAAACTAGGTAAGATAGCTTAATTTCTAGGCGATTCTTAATGTAGCACTTCCATTTTCATATGTGATTCATATGTTTGCTGCTCAAAATGCCATCCTAAAATCAGAAGCTTTAGTATCTAAGGTGGTTTGTGTGCACATTTGAGAAGCACTGTCTTATATTACACAAATATTTTAATGTCTAATCTGAAACAAGAATCAGAACTTTAGAATAATACCATGCTATTAGAATACCTCTTAACCTTATTGTTGGTTTTTATTTTTTTAGTCCATGAGAATTTCAAAACAGGTCATCAGGAAAATAGAGAAAGAAAAGCTACATGCTGTTAATGCTGAAGAATGTAGTGTCCTCCAGAAAAGATGGCTATCAGACGAATGTATGAATGCAACCATGAACTTCTTATCCAAAAGATCAAAACTGTGATGACTAATAAGCAAAGTTAAGCATTTCAAAGGAGGAGATGTGCTACAATTTCTAATTTCCAATACTTCAACTAAATAAACCTCACTGTGCCTTTTTTTTTCAGTGATAAAATATTTATGATTATTTTATTTACTAGAGCCCTGATTAAAAAATATATATATAAAACAAGTTTTTAGAATTTACATAGTTTTGATGTTCAACTTCTGACTCTGGTGGAAGCATGTGAGCCTGGTGGGGCCGCAGTCCTCTCAATCCCAGGTGCCCCCCCCCGCCCATGTGCTGGGCCTTGGCAACCCCAGCTGCTGATCCCACATTGCCCTGGAGCCAGTTGATCATTTAGAATTTGATAACACCATACTAGTGTTCTCTACCGGGCTAGTGCTGTCACCTAATGGTTTTGGGGAGTGTTGGGGCATATTTTTGGCCGTCATGGTGCCTGAGGATGTATTAAGTGCCTAATACCAAAACTTTGTAATATCCAGCATGGCAAGATAGTCACACCTATTAAAGAATTTCACCCAAAACACCCATCATTGAGAAACTTGTTAAAGCTGGCATTTTTAGAGTTCCACATCTAATTTTTATTCCCAAAATAGAATTATCCAAGTTAAAAGGTGCATTTTCAGAATTACAACTACTACACAATCGGAATTTTATAGGTTTGTGGCATTTATTTTAAATCTCCACTTGTGGAAATGGTATCTTTCCCCAGAAGAATGCTGGTGGAAACTATGAAGCAGCTAAATGTACTCTCCAGCTACATTGATGCCACAAGAAGTTTTGTTTTTTCTTATTGAGGTATCTACAATTCTGCAAAATAGCCAAGTTAATTTAAAAGGTGCCCTTTTCCTAACAATCTTTTTCTTTTTTTTTTTTAGCAAAATTATAATTTGGTATTTTACATAAACAACCAATGGGAAGAGTTAGGAGACTCATAGCATGCCTGTATTGGATGTTCTAGAACTGTTGAGAGCTCTTTTGTAGCCAGTGGTTTTTAGTATGCAACGGATTTGTTACACTTCACCACCAAGCGTGGGATTCAAACTTGACTCCATAAAAATCAAGGAATGGGAAGTGGCAGGGTGGCATTGGGAGAGATCTAAAATGACTTGTATAGTCCCACGATGTAGATAACTTTATTGTCAGAGTTTTCATTAGAGTGGTAAGCATTTCATGAAAGATCACTTTAAAACTAAATCTCTGAGTTAAACCTTGATACTTTAAAAAAATTTTAAGTATCAAGATTTATTGCAGCTTTTTAAAATTAACAGTCTCACCATATCACATACGTAATAGAGCATACTTTTTCTATAAACAGGTACCTTTTGCTACTTTTGAGTAAGACTTCTCCTGTTTAGATTTTAAGCATTGCCAAAAAGAAGAACCTGTTCTGTTCCCTTGATTGTAGTGTAGCCTAATAGCTCTTGATGCAGCATTTCTATGAGGGAAAATGTGTGTTTGCCTGGAAATCCGAGGACTAGCTATGTTTCCTCAAATCCAATATGTCATTTGCACTCTTGCCTGTGAGGAGCTCTCTGGCATGTGAGTATTTACTTCGAACTAAAGTTTCAACCACGTACATTAGTTATTTTACATCATGTGCAGAATAAGGTTTTAATGTCGGCTATAACACACTACACGTGTTGCTTTTGCACTATTTTAAAATTTTTGTACTAAACAGAAAATATATTCCTGAGTATGAGACTTAGATGGCCTTATCACTTTGTTTTATAACAAATTTTTTTTTCCTCAATTCTGTTGCAATGTTACTCTGAGCATCCTATGCCAAAATCTTGCATAATGGTTGCATGGCAGATTAAATGTTACTTTTGTGTGGTAAGACTATTCAGGCACTGCCTTCATAGTTGGAATTTGACATTTGGCACAAAGTCCACAGTGTATTCAAAAATCCAAGTTGGTATCATACATTTCATTTGGATGTGATCTTTGTTTTCCTTTCTTTTAAGACCATTTCACAATAAACGTTTTGGCAATAAAAAAGAAAAGAAGGAAAAAAAAGAACTTACATAGGTTTTTGGTAAATGGAATCTTACACCTTTGGACATGAATCGGTGTTTCCAGCAACAATGCAGCATGGTGCCAGGCTTCTTGCTGTGATAAGCACTTACAGCATTGCACGCTGAAGTCATGTTCTCAAACACCACAATAGCACTTTGCCGTCCACAAAGGCTGACTGACTTAATTGGCCCAAACACAGACAGCTTCTGGATTATTGACTTAAGATCTTCAGTGGGTTGCATGTTCCTTTTCAGCCATCTAGCAAGGGAGCAAATGGAAACAGTAGTATTATCCAGAAAGTAAACAAAACCCTTAGTTTGCATTTATTATACTGGTGGGGGGAAAGTAAGTGTATAGTCATTCATATGGAAAATAATACAGTATATATGTAAGCCTAAGCAACCGACCATCCAACTGGTAGCTATGACACACAATGACCACCAGGTGGCAGACACTCTGACTGGTAGCTATGCCATGCACTGACCACCAGGGGCAGATGCTCAATGCACCAGTGACTTGGCAGCTGCAGTTCTCAGGTGATGCACCCAGAACTGGAGAGGAGGAAGACTGACTCTAGTGTGTCACCCAAGAACTGCCCTCTTGCAACCTGGGACCCCTTGGGGGATGTTGGAGAGCCAGTTTTGGCCCGATCCCTGCAGGCCAGGCCAGGCCAAGGGACCCCACAAATCTGCACCAGGCCTCTAGTTAATCCTATATAATAAAAGGCTAATATGCAAATCAACCAAATGGTGGAACAACCAATCACTATGATGTCCACTGACCAGAAAGGGGCAGATACTCCAACACCAAATGCATGAGCTGCCCCCTGGTGGTCAGTATGCTTTCACAGGGGAGCACCACTCAGCAAGAAGCCCTGAGCCAGTGCACTCTTATGGGGAGTGGGCCTAAGCATCAGTTGGACATCCCCCTAGGGCTCCCAAACTGCAAAAGGGACCCCTCCCCCTGTTGCAGAAGACCAAAGAAATACCAAGCATGCTTCCTATAGAAAGGGAGGGACCCCCTTTATTTACACTAGTGGACTCCAGGAATAATTTCCAAATCAGAGTGAAGAGACATGCAGAGGGCTTCTCTTTTTATAACCTAGAGTCTTTGTCTCACAGATATGGTTCCGCCCCTTTTGTGGGCTTACAGGAAGGATCCCAGGTGTTGGGGGGTCCCCAGGCCATATCCAATTATCTTTCCTGAGGCCAGAAATAGTGACTCTCTCCCCCTCCCCCCAAGGAAGTGCATTTTTCACAGTTTTTATGGCCTGACACGCCTTGCAAGACCAGTTTCCTCCTCACCCCCAAGTACACAAATTTCGTGCACCACGCCTCTAGTAAATAATAACACAAGAACAAACTGTTTCACATACAAGTGTAAACCTACTTTGCTCCTCCCTGAATAGCCTTCACTCTTATTTAACTTTGTATTTTATAAAAGGCATACCTGCAAACTGCTTTAACTGTCCTTTAAATCCTGTATTGATCACTGCCATATGTATCCATTGAAAAGGATAAGCATATAATTTCAGTGGCTACAAAATTGGCATAAAATACTTTGCTCTTCTAAATGTCCTCTCTCTTTAACCTTCAAGCATCAGCATACAGGTAGTCAGATCAACAACTTCTAACTTTTTAGTTATTTTTTATTTTTAGTTCTTATTTTTTTCCAGTAATTCTAATCTAAGTGTTCACTCTTATAGGACATACATAAATAATGCATTGATGTTTACTGGGCGCTTATTGTCTGTTACTAGTGCTTAATGCCCATAGTCACATTTTATTTTCATGACACAATGCCAAAAATGAAAAATTATGTAGGTAATTTACACATGCACAAGTAGAGATCCAGAGGCATATAGATGTAGTAGCTTTTCCAGGCTCAAACTTCTATTAAGTGTTGCAGACTTCCAGTTCCATCCTGCCACCTTGAGCCAGTGACTGCCTATCCCACTGATTTCAATTAAAATCTCTTGGCAAAAATATGAAACAATTACTTGAGGATGCCAAAATTGAAAGCAGATGGATTGTGTCGGTATGGAGACTCATCTGCACAGGGAAGCATCAGACTGCAGGAAATAGGACCTCTCCTGAGCATGTGACTTATGCTTCAAAGGTAACCCTCCTGTGGAGCAGTGCAGTAGTGGCCATGATGTGGCTGGCTAAATAAAATCTGAGGTAAAAAGAAACATCTTTCTATCTAAGAAAAGTATCCCTGTGGGGGCTAAAGTGAGAGTGAGATGAGAATCCCAGAGCAGAAAGAGACCTTCCCCTAATTCTGTGTAGGAGCCCACACAAGTTTTGTGAGTGGGACAGACTCAAACCAACCTATTAAAGATTCTGAGAATTAAGCTGGCATTTTAACTACCATCTACACAAGATCAAGAGAGAGCATGCAGTCTGACCCTAACCAGGTTGAAAACAAAAAGACCAACATTCTCCAGATAATCTCAATAGGAGCCAGGGGCCATACAACACAACATTTACAATGTCCATGACACAACACAAAGTTATTTGACATACAAAAGACCATAATACTCTCAGGTAGCAAAAGATAATACATGTCAAGCCTGAGAAGATCTCATGGGATTGTCACATGAAGGCTTTAAAACAATTCTTATAACTGCTTCACAAAAAGCAGCAAACACTTGAGAAAAGTGGTGTAAGCATCACAGTGGAGTAAGAAGATTCCTTTTTATCTTCCCCTAAATTTACAAGTAAGACATCTACAATCCAACAAACATGCCTGAGAGATCCACACATGAATACATCTGCAGATGGGTGTATTGGAATGCATAGGGGAGGCAAGATGGGAGGCAGGACAGGGATAGTGTCTGCAGGGGCAGTTCGGCAGCTGCTGCAAGAATCAGGGTTTGACCACACAGCAACCCACAGACTATGGCCCAGTGGAAGGTAAGAGGGGCAGGGACAACATTGGTGCCCAAGAAGCCACTCCCCCCTCCATTGTGAGGAAACTGAGGAGCAGCACTGAGAGGTACTAAACAGCACAAAGGTGCTATAAGCCATTAGCAACAGTGCTACAGGCTCCTAAGCCTGGCTCTCCCTATCCTACACATCCATCTATGTGTAGATACTCTCACTAAGACCCTTGAAACTCTTATGAAAATTCTTGAGTAACCTTATATCTGTGGTTTTGAACCATAAGACCACAGTGAGTGCTTATTGTCTGTTACTAGTGCTTAACGCCCATAGTCACATTTTATTTGGAGGTGATGCCATAATACCACAGTGAGCTAACACTACCCCATCACACAGTAGTCAATTTCCATGCCAAAGAAACACCCTCTCACCTCCACCCTGGCAGCACAAGTAATAGAGATAAGAGGAAACAAAAATTTGCACTATAGTGTTATCTATTGGAAAACAAAAGAAAAACCTATACTTATTAACCTGCTGAATTGTTAAGATCAAAACAGTAACTAAACAAAAGCCTAGTACTTCAAATGTGCCAGCAGAGAAACAATACATCAAGTAACATGGTAACCCAAAAAGAAATGACAAGTCTCCAGAAACCAAATTCAAAGTCATGGAAGAGTGACTTAAATGACAGAATTCAAAATGGCAGTTTGAGGAAATTCAATGAGATACAAAATAAACTCAGAAAGGCAATTCAATAAACTCAGGAAGAAAAGTAATAAACAAAATAAATACTTTTCTAAAGAGATTAAAACTATAAAAAGAATCAGACAAAAGAACCAAGAGGGTGGTGTGGGTAAATGCCAGTACTTGCCACTACCCACAACCACAACAAAATTACAACTAAAATACAGAACCATCATCATTCAGAACCACCTGAAAGCTGGCTGAATGGGAAGTCCTACAACTAGAGAAATAAAGTAGAAAGCACATTGAGACTGGTAAGAAGGGCAGAGGCACAGAATAGGCTGGTCCAACACCCATGTGTGCTGTTTTCTAATCAGAAGAGAGATGGCCCCTGTGGAGACTTCCCATGAGGAACAAGGGGCCCCAGCCCCACACTAGACCCACCCCAACCCAGGGTCCCAGAGCTAAGAAGTCCCTGTAACTTGGGCTGTAAAAACTAACAGGGACTGAGGGTGCTGGAGACTAAGGTGGCCTTCTTAAAGGGCTAGCATACAAACTTACTAGGATTCGACCCCTCTGAGCTCCAGCACCAGGAGGCATTGGGGGACCAGGACACATATAGGGAGGAAGTGGATTGTCTGGCATCAGGGCAGGAACTCATAGGCAGCTTTCTTTCAGATGGGAGTGCTTGCAGGGATGATTGTTCCTGTGCTGGGAACTACCCTGTCACAGGGCTGACTGGCAGCTATATCTGAGTCTCCATCATTCTGGCTCAAACTGTTTGCTCCACCCCAATGATTCTTTGAGACCCTGCACCATCCAATTTGCAGCCCCACCCAATCTGTTTGCAACAATTTTTCCATATGAATGGCCTGTTCAGATTCAGGCTTAGACTTTTCTAAAATCTCTCAAACAAACTGCAGCTGGTGTCAGCATGCCCCCAAACTATTCATTAAAGACTTGGTACTAGCACCAGCCTGCCTCACTTCCCAGCTGGGCCTCACTTGAGCACTTGCAAACCCACTACAAATAGAAGGCATCTTCAGATTTCTTTGTAGTTGCTACTGGATGACACCAGACAATGGATGACTTTGCACCTTCCTGGAGACCCTAGAGCCAGTGCACCCAGTGAACAGTTTCAGACCACAGCTTCAGACTACAACTCTAGTAATACACTCAAGGGGAAGACTCAATGAGCAAAAAAAAAAGCCCTACTGAGGCAAGTTCTGCTCCATAGCATTGCTTCTTGCACAGCTCTCCTACTGTGGTTTCAGCTGGTCCTCACAACCAATCTGCCTGGAGGTCAGTTCCTCCCAGTGACACCAACAGGGAAGCAGCCAAAATGCAGAGACAAAGAAGCATGTCACAAATTAAAGAAATGGAAGAAAGCAAACTATTGGATACAGAGTTCAAAACCACAGTTATAAGGTTACTCAAGAATTTTCATAAGAGTTTCAAGGGTCTTTGTGAGAGTGTCAAAGACATGAAAAAAGACCAGTCAGAAATTAAGCATATGCTATTTATAGGGATCCAACAGTAGAGTAGAGGATTCCAAGAATCAAATCAATGATATGAAATATAAGGATGCAAAACACCTAATCAGAAGAGCAAAAAGAGAAAAGAATCCAACAATATGAAGATAGTGTAAGAAGCCTCTGGGACAACTTCAAGTTTATGAATATTCACATCATGGGGATGCCAGAAAGAGGAGAGAGAGAGCAAGATATTGAAAATGTATTTGAAGAAATAATGACAGAAAATTTCCCTTACCTGGGAAAAGAAATATACTTATAAGTCCAAAAAGCACAGAGAGTCTTAAACAAGAGGAACCCAAAGAGGCCCACACCAAGACACATCATAATTAAAATGCCAAGAGTTAAAGATAAAGAGATAATCTTAAAAGTAGCAAGAGAAAAGCAGTTAGTTACCTACAAGAGAGTACCCATATGACTGTTAGCTGATTTCACAACAAAGATTTTGCAGGCCAGAAGGGAGTGGCAAGAAATATTCAAAGTGATTAAAAACAAAAAACAAAAAAAAACAACAAAAAAAAAAGGACCTACAATCAAGATTACTCTACCCAGCAAAGCCATCATTTAGAATTAAAGGTCAGACAAAAGAGCTTCACAGATAAGAAAAAGCGAAAGGAGTTCATCTTCACCAAAGACGAAATGTTGAAGGGTATTCTTTAAGAAGAGGAAGGAAAAAAAAAAGAAAAAGAAAAAGATAAAAAATTTAAACAATAAAAACGCAATAAATAGCCGAAACCAGTTTGGCTCAGTGGTAGAGCATCGGTCTGCGAACTGAGGGGTCCCAGGTTTGATTCTGGGCAAGGGCATGTACATTGGTTGCGGGCACATCCCCAGTAGGGGAGTGTGCAAGAAGCAGCTGGTCAATGTTTCTCTCTCATTGACGTTTCTAGGTCTCTATCTCTCTCCCTTCCTCTCTGTAAAAAAATCAATAAAATATATATTTTTTTAAAAGGCAATAAATACATATTTATCAACAATTAAAAAAAATTAAAATAAATGAACAAGATATCTAATGAACAAAATAAACTGGTAAATAAAATAGAATCAGAGGCATGGAAACATGGAACAGACTGAGGAATCTCAGAGGAAATGGGGAGCAATAAGAGATTAACCAAAGATCTTATATGCATAAATGCTTTACCTACAGATATTAAGGTGTTGAAGGCCTGGGGGGAGGGACAGGAACCAGGTGGAGGGGAGCAAAGCGATGGGGAGGAATATCTACAATACAATAATAAATATTTCAAAAAAGAAACAAATTCTGGAGCTGAAGAATACAATAAATTAGATTAAGAGTGCATTAAAGACATTCGAAATAGAAAAGACCAGATGGAAGAGAGAATTAACAACCTTGACAGAAAAACCAAGATGGTGGCATAGGGTAGTCACCTGAATGCAGCCTATCACAACAATTTTAAATTTAGAACTGGAAAACAGGGGAAAGATCACCCTGAAGCACTGGACAGCTGGCTGAGAGGAGGCTCTACCATCTGGGAAGGAAAGAGAAGGCACGCTGAACCTCAGGAACTGTGAAGGTGCGGTGAATTGCATGCACAAAAAGGCGGCTGACCAACTTCACTGCTGGCTTGCTTGCTGAGCGCGGAGAAGGCAGGCTGAGTTCGCTACTGGCTTACTCCCTGCGCAGAGAGGACGGACAGCTAATGCGTGGCTAGCTTTCTTGTTCAGGAGGAAAACAGAACCACCCTATTGCTCTGATAGGCAGCCCCAGACAGGGAGAAGCCAGACTGTCAGGCAGTGGGCAGAGATCTCTCAGAGGTGTGTGAAGCCAGCTGCCATTACTGCGGGACTCAGAAACCAGACCCTCATAGGGACGGGCTGAATAAAGCTTGTCTGCACCACACGAGACTCCACCCCATCCAAGCAGAGCACAGAAGCTTTTCCAGTGGCTAGTTTTCTCATTCACCGCGCATAGGACTCTCCTAGGGAGGGACAGACAGGAATACAAAGCTTGTCTGCGCCTATACTAAAGAGGTGCATGTGCGCCTGCAACCAATCTTGCAGGATTCAGCAAAGCTAGTCTGTGCCACCCCAAAACTGCACCCCATCCAAGTGGAATACAGAAACCCTCCTAACTGAGACACTTCTGATCCTCATAGCCAACTGACTTAGAGATCAATGCTTTTCAGTGATACCAACAACATGCAAGGCTTAACAACAAGACTGCACACATAGCCCACAAAGGGCTACACTAAGACTGTCCACCTCAGGTAACTGGGAGGCTGACCCACTGAACCATATAGGACACCTTAGCACACAAGGCCACCCTACCAACTCAGGAAGCTGTGAAAATGCCGACACAAGGAAACAGATCACAAACAAAAGAAATGGAGGACAAGAAGCGACTGGATATAGAGTTCAAACCCACGCTTATAAGGTTTTTCAAGAATTTCCTAGAAAAGGCCGATAAAATAAACAAGACCTATGAGGATATGAAAAACAATCAATAAAGAATACATTGTCTGAAATAAAAAATATTATACAGAGTCCTAAAAACAGAATGGAAGATCGCAAGAATCAAGACAAAGGTTTGGAACACAAAGAGCCAGAGGACACTCCTCCACAGAAGCAAGAAGATAAGAGAATTCAGAAAGTTGAAGATAATGTAAGAAACCTCTGGGACAATTTCAAATGAACCAACATCAGAATTACAGGGGTCCCAGAAGAAGAAAGCGAGCAAGATACCAAAAGCATATTGGAAAAAATAGTGACAGAAAACTTCCCCCACCTGGTGAAAGAAATAGACTTACAAGTCCAGGAAGCACACAGAACCCCAAACGAAAGGAATCCAAAGAGGACCACACCAAGACACATCATAATTAAAACTCCAAGAGCAAAAGACAAAGAGAGAACATTAAAAGCAGCAAGAGAAAAGCAGGTAGTTACCTATAAAGGAGCACCCATACGATTGTCAGCTGATTTCTCAACAAAAACCATACAGGCCAGACGGGAATGGCAAGAAATATTCAAGGTGATGAATAATAAGAATCTACAGCCAAAAGTACTCTACCCAGCAAAGCTATCACTCAGAATCGAAGGCCAGATAAAGAGCTTCACAAATAAATTTGAAAAAAGCTAAAGGAGTTCACCGCCAAACCAGAATTATATGAATTGCTGAAGGGGGTTCTTTAGGAAGAGGAAGAAGACAGAGATAAAAATTATGATCAACAAATACATAACTATCAACAACTAAACTAAAAGCCAAGGGAATTAAAAAAAAACCTGATGAACAATATTAACTGGTGAATATAATAGAATCAGAGGTATGGAAGGGGAGTGGACTGATGATTCTCGGGGAAAAGGAGAGTGGGGGTTGTGAGAAGAGTCTGAACAAAAACTGCACACCTATGGATGAGGACAATGGGGGGTGGGGAAAGGGCAGAAGGTGGGGTGGGAACCTGGTGGAGGGGAGCAATGGGGGAGGGGGGAGAAGAGGAACATTTGTAATAATCTGAACAATAAAGATTTATTAAAAAAAAAACACCAACCTTGACAGAAATCTAGGACTAACTCAGGTAGAAGGAGAGAACTAATCTTTTTTGTTTTGTTTTGTTTTGTTTTGTTTGTTTGTTTTGTTGTGGTTTTTTTTGTTGTTGTTGTTGTTAAATGAAAGAACACTATCTGATGCTCTTGGAAAGAATAAATAAGGATAATAAGATCCTCAAGAAGAAAAGAGGGAAATGGAAACAGAGAGCATATTGGAAGAAATAATCGATGAGAACTTCCCAAACCTAGAGAAAGAGCTGGTCATTTAAGTGCAAGGAGCTAACAGACCACCTAATTATCTCCATGCAAAAATACCTTCTCAATGCAAAAACACATTATATTAAAACAATCCAAAGTTAATGGTAATGAAAGAATTCTCATGGCAGCCATGGGGGAAAAGACAGTATTTTACAAAGCAAACACCATCAGATTTACCAGTAGAAATCCTACAGGACAAGAGAGGGTGAAATGATATAGAATATTGAAATAGTAAAACCACCACCATTAGCTCCTTGCACGAAACCGGTTTGGCTCAGTGGTAGAGCGTTGGTCTGCAGACTGAAAGGTCCCAGGTTCGATTCTGGTCAAGGGCATGTACATTGGTTGCGGGCACGTCCCCGTTGGGGGGCGGAGCGGGGTGCAAGAGGCAGCTGGTCGATGTTTCTCTCTCATCAACGTTTCTAGCTCTCTCTCTCTCTCACTTCCTCTCTGTGAAAAATCAATAATATATATATATATTTTTTAAAAAAGAATAGTATATCCAGCAAATTATCCTTTAGATATGAAGGAGAAATAAAGGCTTTTCCAGACTAACAAAAGCTGAGGGAACTTAACCACCACAATACCTGCATTACAAGGAATGTTGAAAGTAGCTCTTTTAGCTGAACCAGAAAGAAAAAAAGTATATAAATTTTTGAGTAAGGTTTCTCATATTTTATCTCTGAGACATTTTATATAAATTACATGATAACCATAAAACAAAAATCCAGAGCTGAGACACAAAACATAAAGAAAGAAGAAATGGAGAAAACAACATAGAAAACCAACAAATTAAAATGTCAGGCAGAAACATAATGGAAAGAAACAAGAGATATACACCATCAGCATGTGGGAGTGGCAGGTGGGACTCAGGGGCCATGGTGTGAGGAGCTGGGCAGGAGCATGGAAGATGGGCCGAGATCTACCCCTGTGCTCACTGCAGCCACACAGCCCACAGTTCCTTTCAAGGTGCATGAAGCCGTGCACTGGGCCCCTGGTTATAATATCTCCAGCCAAAGAAAGCTCTATTTTGTTGTGTTTAATGTGTTTCTTTTCTGTCTTTTTACACATAGATATTAGCATTTAAAAGTGCAAGTTGAGGTATCTATTTGGAAGAATGGGGAAAGGAGAAGACTTCCAAATTGGTGGCCTTCTCTGGCTTTCCATGACTGCTTTCAACTTGCCTGACCCTCTGTGCTCCAGTATGTTTCACAGACACTAATCCTAGGGAATGCTCTTTGAAAATAAGAAGTCAAGAAAGTTTGAAAATATTGTATGTAATCTTCATAGAATTGAATAAAAGTTTCTTAGAAGAACAAAAAAAAAAAAAAAAAAAAAAAAAAAAAAAAGAAAAGAAAAGAAAAAGAAACAAGAGATATAGAGCAACCAGAAAACAAAAGATAAAATGGTTGTAGTAAGTCCTCAGATATCATTAGTCACCCTAAATGAAAACAGACTAAACTCACCAACCAAAAGGCACAGAGTAAATAGCTGGATTGAAAAACAAGACCCAACTATACCTTGCCTTCAAGAGACATCTTAGCTCCAAACACAGGCTCAGTGAATGGGGTGGAAGGTGATACTGCAAATAAATGGTATCTGAAGAAAAGTGGGTGCCACCATACTTATATCAGACAAAATTGATTTCAAGACAAAAAAAAAAATGATGGACATTTTTTATGATAAAGGGGAAACTACATCAATAAAACACAAAAGTTATTAATAATGTATGCACCCACTCAAAATATATACACAGCAATAATTAAAAGACATAAAGAGGAAATTAACTATAACACAATAATAGCAGGGATGTAAAGTGCAGGCACTGTAAATACCAGTATGGCAGTTACCCGCCAAAAAATTAAACATAGAATTACCTTGTGGTCCAGCAATTCCTCTTGTGGGTATATACCCACAAGAATTGAAAGTAAAAACTTGGCCCTCACCATTGTGGCTCAGTTGATTCAAGTTCTGTCCCATACACCAATAGGTTGTGTGTTTGATCCCTGGTGAGGGCACATACATAGGTTGTGGGTTTGATCCCTGGTCTAGGCGCACTTGGGAAGCAACTGATCTATGTTTCTCTCTCATATTGATGTTTCTCTCCCTCCCTTCTTATCTCTAAAATTAATTGGGATGTTTTAAGTAAAAACTCGAACAGATATTTGTATACCCATGTTCATATCATTATTATTCACAATTACCAAAAGTGGAAGCAACTCAAATGTCCATAGACATATGAATAAAACAAAATATGGTATATACATGCAATGGAATATTATTCAGCCTTAAAAAGTGCACAGGCTACAAATGGATATACCTTAAAGACAGTATGTTAAGGGAAATAAGCAGACACATAGAGACAAATATTATGTTACTAGAGGCCCAGTGCACAAAATTCTTGCATGGGGGCAGGGGGTAGTTGTCCCTTAGCCCAGCCTGCAGCCTCTCCAATCTGGGACCCCTCAAGGGACCTTCATATTTTCCTCCAGGAGTGTGGTGGAAAAACCCTAGATCACCTTCTTGGATCCTTATAACCCAAATTACCAAGAATACTGCAAGTGGTGGCCTATAGGGAGCTTAGCCAATGAGCTGTCAGAAAAGGTATTTACTCTCAAACTAGTTTGGCTCAGTGGATAGACCATGGGCCTGCAGACTGAAGGGACCCAGATTTGATTCCTGTTAAGGGCATGTACCTTGGTTGGAGGCACATCCCCAGTGGGAGTGTGCAGGAGGCAGTTAACCGATGTTTATCTTTTTCTTTTTCTTTTTCTTTTGTTTAATATATTTTATGATTTTTTACAGAGAGGAAGGGAGAGAGAGAGCCAGAAACATCGATGAGAGAGAAACATCAACCAGCCGCCTCCTGCACACTCCCCACCAGGGATGAGCCCGCAACCAACATACATGCCCCTGACCGGAATCGAACCTGGGACCTTTCAGTCCGCAGACTGATGCTCTACCACTGAGCCAAACCGGCTTCGGCCGGATGTTTATCTTTCATTGATATTTCCCACTGTCTATCTCTCTCCTCTCTTCTCTGTAAAAAAAAAAAAAAATCAATAAAATATCTATTTTTTTTTAAAGGTGTATCCTCTGCAGCTTATGCGGACCCTGGGTTGTGTCCACTGAGCTAGGGGTGTGTCCCTGCCACACCCCTATTTTTAAAAAGGTGCATATTTTTTAAAAGGTGTATCCTCTGCAGCTCATGCAGCCCCTGCATTGTGTCCACTGGGCTAGGGGTGTCCCTGCCACCCAGTGGTGGCTGCTGGGGTCTCCACACACCCCAGAGGCCAGCAGCCATCCCCCTGTGGAAGGCACTGGGCTGGGGGGCATGGACACGAACTGCCACTTGGTGCTGGAGCTTGGAAAGCCTCAAGGGGTGGGGTGGGAACATCCCTGTCTCCAAATGTCTCTGAGGCCAGCAGCCAGCCCCACCATGGGCCCCAGGCTGGGGGCATACAAGGACCCTGGGCAGCACACAGGGGTGGCCGCCAAGGTCTCGGCACACCCCCGAGGCCAGCAGCCAGCACCCTGTCGTGGGTGCCTGGCTAGGGGCTGTGGACCCAAACTGTGGCTTCATGAGCGAGGCTTTGCAAGCAGCCAGGAGCAGGGCAGGAACATCCCCACATCGCTCTAGCTTGGCACCTACACCCATAGGCTCAGAGTGGTCAGTGGGCGTTCTGAGACCTCTGCTGCTCAGGACCTAAGCGCGGGCCTACAGGTTAGGAGCAGCCTGGCCGGAGGATGTTTCCAAACTCAGGCCACTCAGTGCCTGGGTATGCAAATTAACTGACATCTTTGTTTGGGTTAATTTGCATATTCACTCTGATTGCCTGTGGGTGTAGCAAAGGTACTGTCAATTTGCATTTTCTCTTTTATTAGATAGCATTTCACTTATTTGAGGTGCCTAGAATAGACAAATTTATGAAACAGAAAGTAGAATAGCAGTTGCCAAGTGCTGGTAAATGAGGGAATGATGTGTACTTGTATGATAGGTAGAGTTTCAGTTTGGGATGAGGAAAAGGCTCTGGAGATGGATGGTAATGATGGTTAGCACAACATTGTGAATGTACTTAATGTCACTGTACTGTACACTTAAAAATGGATAAAATGGAAAATTTTATATTATGTACATTTTACCATAATAAAACTATTTTTAAAAAGCAATCAATTCGAAGAGGGATCCAAGATGGCTGCTCGGGTAGACATCTAACTGCAGCAGCACACAACAATTTCAATGGAATACAACTAAAATGTAGAGTGGACATCGCCCAGAGCTACAGGTAGTCGACTGATTGAAAATTCTACAACAAGAAGAAAAGAGAAAACCAGAAGGAAAATCAGAGGAGCTGAAAAAAAGCCTAAGGTACGGAGACATGCTGCGCGCCCACGGAGAGGTCACAGCCGGAGAGGAGGAGAAGGCTGGGTGCTGCCTGGCGTTCCCTAGCAGGAAGGAAATAAAACCCCCAGCCTGGGCTGAACGCCTGAACCGGCAGCGCTGAGCCTCAGTTATGGGCCAAACCCTGGGGACCCAGGCTCCGGAAGGGGGAGACAGGGCTGTGAGGCGGAATCCCAGGGCTGTGAGGCGGAATCCCAGGGGAGCAGCGAAAAGCAGGGCCCCCGGAGTTGCGCGCACATTGCGTGCAGAGGACTGAATGTTGACTCTGATGCTGGATTGCCCTAGCCAGAAGAAACAAAGCCTCCGGCGGCGTTGAGCCTCAGTCCGGACTGCTCTGAACCCCAGTTCTAGGCCAATCGCTGGGGACCCAAGCTCAAGCAGAGGGAGATGGGGCTGTGAGGCGGAGTCCTGGGAGAGCGGTGAAAGGCCGAGCCCCCTGGAGTCGCACACATTGCTTGCAAGGGAAGGAATGTTGACTCTGATGCGGGATTGCCCTGGAGGGAAGGAAACAGGAGCCCCGGCTGTGTTGGGCCCCAGTTTCGACTGCTCTGAACCCCAGTCCTAGGCCAGACCCTGGGGACCCAGGCTCAGGCAGGGGGAGACGGGGCTGTGAGGTGGAATCCCAGGGGAGCGGCAAAAAGCGGAGCCCCCAGAGTTGTGCACACTGCGCACAGAGGACAGTCTGTTGACTCTGATCCTAGACTTCCCCTAGCGGGAAGGAGAAAGAAGGCTCCAGACTGGATGAATGCGACGAGGAGCAGGAGCCCCTGCCGGACGCCAGCCAGCTGGGCGCCAGCAAGGGGGTGGGGGAGGGTGCCCCTGAGCCTTCAACCTCTGAGTTTGAGCAACGGAGCCAAGGCCGGGGGCTGCTTCCTGGGTGGCGCCGACCCCGGCAACAGGCTGAAGCAGCGCAGGAGCCCGCAGAGAAAAAGGGATGCCACAGGCCAACCTGCTGAGCTCCCAGGACAAGGAGGAAGAAACCAAAGAAGTTCTCAATGTGAAGAAATCAAGTGAGAGCAAAAGATAGTAAAATTACTTAAGAAAGAATACAAGGAAGATCTTGAAAAATCAAAGACTAAGTCAGAACTCAACTCACCAGCCAACATTGCAACATAAATGCGTTTAAAAAAAAAAAAAGGACAGAATATTGGAACAGCGGCGGCCAGGCCTAGAGTGGCCAGGCACAAGGCAGTGGCAGCCAGGCCCAGAGCAGCAACAGCCAGGCCCCAGAGCAGCAGCAGCCAGAACACAGAGCATCAACAGCCAGCACTGGAGCAGCCAGACCTGGGGTAGTGGCAGCCAGGCCTGAGGTGGAGGCGGCCAGGCCCAGGGTGGCCAGTCCAGGAACACCCAGATCAGGAGTGGCCGGGCCTGGAAAAGCCGGGCCTGGAAAAGCCGGACCCAGAGCAGCCAGGTTGGGAGCAGCCAGGCCGAGAACAGCAGTAGCTAAGCCTGGAGCATCCAGGCCGGGAGCGGCCAGACTCGGAGCGGCCGGGCCCGGAAGAGCCGGGCCCAGAGCAGCCGGGTCGGGTGCGGCCAGGCCCGAAGCAGCATCTGCCAGGCTGGGAGCGGCCAGGCCCGGTTCAGCCGGGTAGGGTGCATCCAGGCCCGGAGCAGCAGCTGCCAGGCTGGGAGCAGCCAGGCCCGGAGCAGCTGGGCCCAGAACAGCCGGGTCAGGTGCGGCCAGGCCCAGAGCAATAGCAGCCAAGTCCAGAGCAACTAGGTTGGGAGCAGCAGTGACCAGACCTGGAGCAGCTGGTTGTGGAATGAACCAGAGCTACAGAGGCGAGGCCCGGAGCAGCCAGGCCCGGAACAGCTCGCTCCTCGCCTGCCCCTGCCCCACGGCTGCCTCTCAGACATGGCTGGAAACTTTTGCGGGAACTTGAGGGTCTGCTGAATCAAGTGATGAAGGCTTAGATCTGGATGTGTTGAGTTAGTATAGCGCTGGGTTGTTGATCGGTGAGTGCCTTGAGTGGGGCCTGGATGAGGCTGATTGACCTATTTGGAAATGTCTTTTGTGTGAAGTGTATCATTGGGCATGTGGAGGTATTATTGATATGAGAAAATGCTAAGTAACTGATTTACTATCTGAAAAGGGATTTGCTATTGGGGAAAGGGAGGGAGGAAGAGACTGAACATAAACTGTGCACCTATGGATGAGGACAATGGGGGATGGGGAGGGGCGGAGGGTGGGGTGGGAACCTGGTGGAGGGGGGAAGAAATGAGGAACATTTGTAATAATATGAACAATAAAGATTGATTTAAAAAAAGAAAAGCAATCAATTCACCATATCAATAGTAAAAATTAAATATGATCAACTCGTTCCAAGATGGTGGCATAGGTAACACCTAACTGCAGTCTCACACAACAATTTTAATAAAATACAACTAAAATACAAAATGGACATTACCCAGAACTACAGGAAAGCCGACTGACTGGAAATTTTACAACGAGAAGGAAAGAGAAAACCAGAAGGAAAAGCAGAGGAGATGTAAAAGCCTAAGGTACGGAGACACGCTGTGTGCATGGAGAGGACAGAACCGGAGAGGAGGGGCGGCCGAGTGCCTGGCTGGCGTTCCCTAGCGGGAAGGAAATAAAAGCTCCTGACTGTGCTGAACCCCAGATCCGACAGCACTGAACCCCAGTTCTAGGCCAGACCCTGGGGACCCAGGCTCATACAGAGGGAGCCCGGGCTGTTAGGCGGAATCTCAGGGGAGCAGTGAAAGGCACAGCCCCCAGAGACACGCACATTAGATGCAGAGGACGGACCGTTGACTCTACTGCTAGATTGCCCTATCGGGAAGGAGACAAAGTTCCAGACTGTGCAGAGCCCCAGTTCTGACTGCACTGAACACCAGTTCTAGGCCAGACCCTGGGGACTCAGGCTCATACAGAGGGAGCCCGGGCTGTTAGGCAGAAACCCAGGGGAGCGGCGGAAGGAAGTCCCGGAGGCGCGCACATTGCTCGCAGAGAACGGGCAGTTGACTGTGTTGCTGGATTGCCCTAGCAGGAAGGAGACAAAAACTCCAGACTGCTCTGAACCCCACTTCTAACTGAACTGAACCCCAGTTCAGGGCTCATTGGGGGAGAGCCTAGACTGTTTGGTAGCGCGCAAAACTCAACGGCACCTTACTCAAAGGTGCTTGCAAGGAGTACTGAAGGACCCTGAGGAATACTGAGACTCAGGAGCCTCATAGGGTGTGGCTGACGGAAGCCAAGGCTGTAGGCTCCACCCTGAAACTCAGCCCCATCCAAGCAGAACACAGAGACTTTTAAGGCTACCAACTCAGGGAAGCTGCAAAAATGCCAAGACAAGGAAACAGATCACAAACAAAAGAAATAGAGGACAAGAAGCGACTGGATATAAAGTTCAAACCCACGCTTATAAGGTTTTTCAACAATTTCCTAGAAAAGGCCGATAAAATAAATGAGGATATGAAAAGGGATCAACTAGAAATAATAAGGGATAAACAAGAAATAAAGAATACATTGTCTGAAATAAAAAATAATATACAGGGTCCTAAAAACAGAATGGAAGATCGCAAGAATCAAGTCAAAGATTTGGAACATAAAGAGCCAGAAGATGCTCCTCTGCAGAAGCAAGAAGACAAGAAAATCCAGAAAGTTGAAGATAATGTAAGAAACCTCTGGGACAACTTCAAGTGAGCCAACATCAGAATTATGGGGGTCCCAGAAGAAGAGAGAGAGCAAGATACTGAAAGAAATAGTGACAGAAAACTTCCCCCACCTGGTGAAAAAATTAGGCCTACAAGTCCAGGAAGCACACAGAACCCCAAACAAAAGGAATCCAAAGAGGACCAAACCAAGACACATCATAAATAAAATGCCAAGAGCAAAAGACAAAGAGAGAATATTAAAGGCAGCAAGAGAGAAACAGATATTTACCTATAAAGAAGCACCCATACGATTGTCAGCTGATTTCTCAACAGAAACCATGCAGGCCAGATGGGAATGGCAAGAAATATTCAAGATGATGAATAGCAAGAACCTACAGCCAAAAATAATCTACCCAGCAAAGCTGTCACTCAGAATCGAAGGTCAGATAAAGAGCTTCACAAATTAAAAAAAAAAGCTAAAGGAGTTCATCACTGCCAAACCAGAATTACAGTACATGAATTGCTGAAGGGGGTTCTTTCTGAAGAGAAAGAAAATAAAGGTAAAAATTATGAACAACAAATACGTAACTATCAACAAGTGAATCTAAAAACCAAGGAAATTAAAAAAAAATCTGATGAACAATATTAACTGGTGAATATAATAGAATCAGAGGTATGGAAGGGGAGTGGACTGATGATTCTCAGGGAAAAGGGGAGTGGGGGGTGTGGGAAGAGACTGAACACAAACTGTGCACCTATGGATGAGGACAATGGGAGGTGGGGAAACCTGGTGGGGGGGAGCAATTGAGGGGGATGGGGAGAGAGGAACACTTGTAATAATTTGAACAATGCAGGGAGAAAAAAAATAAGGAAGATTTGTAATAATATGAACAATAAAGATTGATTTAAAATAAATAAATATATGATCAACTCAATGAACATAGACAAAGCATTTGAAAAAATTAAATGTCGCCGGGACCGGTTTGGCTCAGTGGATAGAGCGTCGGCCTGTGGACTGAAAGGTCCCGGGTTCAATTCCGGGCAAGGGCATGTACCTTGGTTGCGGGCTCATCCCCAGTGGGGGGTGTGCAAGAGGCAGCTGATCGATGATTCTCTCTCATCGATGTTTCTAACTTTCTATCCCTCTCTCTTCATCTCTGTGAAAAGTCAATAAAAATATATTTTAAAAAAAAATTAAATGTCCATTAATGATAAAAAATGAATCAAACTAACAGCAATAGTGAATTTATTCAAATATACAAAAGCAATCCACAAAAACCTACAACCAACATAGCACTGAATTACTACTCCCTGAAATTGAGAATAAGTCACAGGTGCCTGATTTTATCACTTCAGTTTTTAAGGAAAGCAAATAAACATTTATACAAGAAAATATGAATAAATGTATTATTTCCTATGTTCCAATAATATACCAGTATTTTCAGAAGCTGAATTAGGATATAAAGTAAGATATCTTCTGCCTCTACACTTTCTTCTCTAGAGGCCTGAGAGGTTTCAAGACAGATTATTTCAGCCTCTTTTTAAGACCCTATAATAGGCTCCCATTTCTGTGAGTGTACAATGTGGCAGACTAAAGATAAAGTCAATGTCTACCATTTATACTGTTGTATTCTAGGCATGCTAGGGATGGGGCAGTGCTTCCTGACTCATCCTATCTAATAAAGAGTAATATGTAAATTGACCATACCTCCACTATGCCCACAAGCCACGCCTACCAGCCAATCAGAGCAAGTATGCAAATAAACCCAACCAAGATGGTTACAGCCACAGAGAGCAGGCAACCAATGGAAGCCAAGTTTTCCACCTGCCCTTGCCAGCCTAAGCCTCCAATCAAGGCTACAAAGTTTCAATTGTAGAAGGTAAACAAATCCAAACAGCCACAGAGCAAGCAGGAGGCTTGGCTCCACTCCAGGCTACAAAGCTTCAATTGTAGAAGATAAATAAACCCCAGAAACCAAGGCCTCTGCTTGGGTTTCCAGAGGGCATGGCTGGCCTGCAAACCACCACAGGCCCCTTGCCCAGGTCACCCCACACCCCAGGGGAGCCTCCACCCTGATCCAGGACACCCTTCAGGGAAAACCAGCTGGCCCCAACCCATGCACTAGGCTTCTATCCTATCTAATAAAAGAGTAATATGCAGATTGACCATCACTCCAACACACAAGCTGGCTGCCTCCATGTGGTCAAAGATCCTGCCCCCATGTGAACGCAGGATGGCCATCAGGGGAGGGCAGTTGAGAGGGACCAGGCCTGCAAGGGAGGGCAGCTGGGGACAATCAAGCCTGCAGGGGAGGTGCAGTTAGGGGTGACCAGGTTGGCAGAGGAGGGAATTGGGAGTGACCAGGCCTGCAGGGAAGGGCAGCTGGGTGGGACCCAGGCCTTCAGGGGAGAACAGTTGAGGGGGACCAGGCCTGCAGGGGAGGGCAGTTAGGGGTAAGCAGGCTGGCAGGGGAGCAGTTAGGCATCAGGCTGGCAGCATAGTGGTTAGGGGGTGATCAAGCTGGCAGGCAGAAGCAGTTAGGCATCAATCAGGCTGGCAGCATAGTGGTTAGGGGGTGATCAAGCTGGCAGGCAGAAGCAGTTAGGGGCAATCAGGAAGGCAGGCAGGTTAGCAGTTGAGAACAGGCAGTCCTAGATTGTGAGAGGGATGTCCAACTGCTCATTTAGGCCCGATCCCACCAGAATCAGGCCTAAAATGGCAGTCAGACATCCCTCGAGGGGTCCCAAATTGGAGAGGGTGCAGGCTTGGCTGAGGGACACGCGCCCCCCCCCCCCCCGACTCCATGCACAAATTTTGTACACCAGGACTCTAGTATAGCATAAAAGCTCCCACTGTTCAGGGGTTGGATCCCACTCTAGGCCTGCTAGGTCTCTACTCAATAACCAAGAATGCAATGATCCACAGGGAACCACAAACCTGTCCCTATCTCCAGGAGTGTGTTTTTCAATGAGGGTGTTTGAAAATGGGGTTCATGCAATTTTATACAGAGCAATGCTTGTTTTTATCCTTACCATATATCTCAAAGACAACAGTAAGTCATTTTTTAGTTAAGATGCAAAAAGTTTGTTATCACCCCATATATTTCTAAATGTATCTGCATATGACCAAAGTTAGACACCTACCTGACAACTATAGTTGACATTGGGGGATCCTTTATGCTTTTTTTCAACAAGTGGCACTTTTTCCATCCATGATTTTCATTATTGATGATTTTCCTTTTCCACAGAGGACAATTGCTTGGCTTTGGAGTCATATAAATCTCTCTTGGAAATTGACATCTTGCTAAGATCCTTTCTAAGCTAGAGAGTTCAGTATTCTCATCTAGTAATAGAAAAAGCATTACTGCAATTCAGTGTTTCTCTCCATTTTTGCATAGCAAGAATAACATAACATAAATTTGAGAAAGAATATTTATGCTATTTAATAATTGCTACTTAGCTCTTCCACTCCATCACTGCAAAAATATTAAGCAACATCTATACATTAGCCTATTCCTAGACATCTAATAAATACACAGCAAATGAGTGAATTAACAGATGTTCTTATACCACCACAAATGCTGAAAGTTATTTGTACAACTTGTGCATGATCATCAAACTAATAGCAAGTTATTGCACAATTATTTTTTACTCACTCCAAGTTAGTTTAGAACAAGACTGCTATCAAGGACTCCTGCCCACTCGTATTAATGGCATTCTGTATTTACACAACACCCAGTACTTCACATTGACCTCAATTGACCCCTAACCAAATTTCTCATCTACAATGGGACAAAGAGTTTGCCAGAATGTAATTCAATACACTGCTTTCTTCAGCAAAACAGCCTTGCTAAAAAAAAAAAAACCTAAAAATACAAAAACTTTTAAAAAGAAGGAAGGAGGAAAAGAGGGAAGGAGAGAGACAGGAAAGAAAGGGTTAGTGGAACTGAATCGTGTATTTAGTGATATAGTTGACTTGTATTGGAGTGCAAGCTTCTTATGTCTTTGCTGTTAATATTTTGAGAAACAAAGCCAGTTTTCAGATTATAATATGAGTAACTCAGAAATTTATTTAAAAATAACAGGGGCTGGATGAATTCTCATCTAATTCCTGTGTAGGGTTACCTTGAATCTCTCCAAGGCTCAGTTTCTGTTCCTGCATTAAGTTTATGGTAGCTCTTTTATTTTCTAATACATTGATGGTCAGGCAGGGCAATTGGCAGAGATCCCAAAGAACCAAGAAATTGTTCAAAGGACATAGCTTGGCAATCTGACTAAATAATATATTGACTTGATAGATAGCTTGATTCTTAAAGAACCAAAATCACTCTAAGTGAGTTAAGAACAGGTCTGGAATCTGAGGCTCCTACTTAGTGGTCAAAGCCTGGCCCAGACAGCTCCCACATACTACTCTTAGCAGTTTATTAGCTTAGTGATCACACAGCTGGGGCACCTGCAAGCTCTCACAGGCACACTTAGCAATAGGCAGAGCATATGATTTGCTTTGGTTGTCAGAATTACATAGCTAAACTTAATATTCAACTAAATTAACCAAATTCAGATATTTGGTGACATCCAGTTAATATAATTTTTTTGCCTCTAATTATTTTATAGTGTTGTTATATAGACATATTTAAATATTGAATACTGCCTCACCCTAGCCAGTTTGGCTCGTGAATAGAGGACAGAGGGTTCCAGGCTTGATTGCGGTCAAGGACACATGCCCAGGTTGAAGATTGGATCCCCAGTAAGAGACATGTAGGAGGGAGCCAATCAGTGATTCTCTCTCATCATTGATGTTTCTCTCCCCCGTTCTCTTCTTCTCTGAAATAAAATATATAATATTGCATACTGCCTCTAATTCTCTTTGTAAGAAATTAGGGGTAAATTAGAAAGAGAATAGAACATTTACAAATTCTCATATTCTCTATTTAGTGGTCATATTTAGAATTGCACACACAAAATTAGATAAAAATTCAGAACTCATTTTGAATATTTAGTTTGATCTTACAGCCTACTTTATTTGAAATTATAAACAAGTTTCCTGGTTTTAAAAGGAAGTATGATAAGCATATGAATACCTCAAGAAAATTAATATCTTTAGAAGTAAAGTGATATCAATTTTAGACAAAGTTTTGGAGATATTGAACCATATGCTACTTGATTTTTTAAAAGTTCTTGTTTTAATGTGTGGAATACAATGCATGGTTGGTGGATGGATGAACAAATGAATGGATGAATTATCAATCACAATACAAATCATCATAGATAATGTCTATAAACTAGTACACATGCCCTTGCAAGCCTGCCTGCATGCACATGTGCATGCATTCATGAGCATGTGAATTTGCTAGAGACAATAAAAATAGTTAACTTAAAACTTTGGATTTTAAAGTGATCTATTTCTTTTGCAACTCCCAATTATCTCCAATGTGGGAACAGAAGTCATAGATTTGGTAGGCAAGCAGCACACACTGCTTCTAAAGTTGCCCCATTGGTTTCTTCTCTAAGCCACTCACTCTGTGGAACCATTCTTCCTGCCTGCCCTGCCTCTCCTTGCAGGTCCCACAGGCCAGTTAAGCAACCTCCCAAAGTATTTTTGGGAGTGGGGAAGCAGTGAATTAACCAAGAGACTTACTTTCTTAAACATTAAAAACACGCAAAAGCTTTTTAAATTTCCTCCCACTTCCTATTTTTGGTTTGGTACCAGTCATTTAGGGAGCTCGTATGGGAAATGTACTAAACATCATAAAACCAGGGCTAACAAGATCTCAACATAACCCCTCACATTGTGGTACTGGGGCTGAGAGGAGGAGGAGGACCTCTTGGAGAGTGTTATGATGTTTGGAGACAATTACCTCGACAGCAGTGTATCTAAATCCATATAGTGTAATGGATCTTCATTTATCAGTTTCATGTTGTTCTTATTACTTAACTCCACTATTATTTAAAATATAGGAGAAAAACCTGAGTTTTTAGCAATAAATCTTTAGTGGGATTTTTTTTTCTTCTTCTTTCTCTTTGTTATGGCCCAGAGTAATAAATACAGGCTAATACAGGCAACACTTCCCTGCAGATAAAGAAGCAGGTGGCTAGGGAGGGATAAAACTGATTTTCATAGTCAGATGAAATTTCCACTAGAAGAAAGGCTCTGGACACAGAAACTGTGAGGCATTGGTATCCATTATTGAATTCCTAGCCTTATATAAGCATATCCTTCAACTTAGCAATTCCACTTCTAGTTAGTGCAGACAGGTGCATGACCAGGGTGTGTGTGAAAGCAGTTTATAATGCTGAAAACTATAAACGACCCAATGTCACTCAATAGAATGGTAAGTACTCAGACATTCTTACTATGGAATCTATGAAAAAAGAAAGTTAACATCAAAATATCTACAAATAGCCAGTCACATGGCTCAGTGGTTGAGTGTAAACCCATGAGCCAGGAGGTCACTGATTCCTGGTCAGCACATGTGCCTGAGTTGTGGGCATGCAGGAGGCAGCTGATTGACGATTCTCTCATCATTGATATTTCTCTCTTTCTCTCCCTTCCTCTCTGAAATCAATAAAAATATATTTTTATGTTTATAAAACAGCCCTGGGTCAAGTGGCTCAGCTGGTTGAACTACCATCCTGTACACCAAAGGAAAGGTGATGGGTTTGATTCTGGTTGGGGCATATACCTAGATCCTGGATTGGATTGCCAGTCAGGGTGAATATGGAAGGCAACGGATTGATCTTTCCCTCTCGCATAGATGTTTCTCTCTCCTCTCCTCCCCTCTCCTCTCATCTCTTAAATCAATAAAAAACATATCTTCAAGAGAGGATAAAAAAAATAATAATAAACATTTTTTAAAAATCTACAAAACACATTGTAGAGTTTTAATAAGCTGCATAAGAACAAACAAGGATTCCTTTCATGCAAAAAAAGACACTATATCTATATATACAAATGTGTATGTCAAGGCAGAGAAAAGAGTTCTGAAGAAACACATCCAAGTTAGTTTGGTGGCTTTTTCTGGACAAAGGATAGGGATTGGAGGAAGGGGACTTTCCCTTTGACTATGTATATGTCTTTAACTTGTTCGATTTTATTTACTTCAGTGGAAATCCCTCCATGTATTTTTGCAATAAAAAAGGTACTATGTTAATTAGACTGGGTCGACCAGCCATCTTCCGGACGTCCAACTTCCTTCCGGACAAAGCCATGGTGGTGGGGGCTGAGGCAGAGGCAGTTAGGGGCAATCAGGCCAGCAGGGGAGGGTAGTCCTTCAGTCCAGCCTGCACACTCTCTAATCCAGGATCCTTTGGGGGATGTCCGACCGCCAAGTTATTAGGATTGGCCTAAACTGGCAGTCAGACATCCCTCTCACAATCTAGGACCACTGGCTCCTAACCACTCACCTGCCTGCTTGCCTAATGCCTCCAATTTCCCTCCCCTGCCAATCTGATCACCCATAATTGCCCTCCCCTGCCAGCCTGGTCATTCCCAACTGCCCTTCCCTGCCAGCCTGATCTTGCCCCCTACTTGTCACCCTCAACTGCCTGACCGCTCCTAACCCCTGCCAGCCTGATCTCATCCCTAACTGCTCTCCCTTGCTGGCCTGATCACCTCTATCTCTCGTTTTGTACCACTCATTTTGGATGAAGAACTCACCCTATTCCAGAATGCCTCATCTTAATTACATCTGCACCTCTATAAAGACCCTATTTAAATAAGGCCACATTCTGCCGAAACCAGTCTGGCTCAGTGGTAGAGCGTCGGTCTGCGGACTGAAAGGTCCCAGGATCGATTCCGGTCAAGGGCATGTACGTTGGTTGCGGGCACATTCCCAGTAGGGGGTGTGGTGTGCAAGAGGTTGATGTTTCTCTCTCATCAACGTTTCTAGTTCTCTCTCTCTCTCCCTTCCTCTCTATAAGAAAAATCAATAAAAATATATTTTAAATAAGGTCACATTCTGGAGAGCTGGACATTAGGACTTCAACTCAACCTCCAATACTACCTGGAAAAGACTCTTGGTATATGGCCAGGACCCCATATGCCTGTGACCATGGAGAAAATCGGTCAATGTACTTTTACCAACTGGGTAAAGACGTGGGTGATGTGACAGTCTGCCTCGTCTGCCCAAGAGATAAGGACTCTGGAGACAGACCAGGCCAGGCGGGGAAAGTTAAAAATAAATAAATAAATAAATAAATAAATAAATAAATAAATAAATAAAGTCCTAACTCAGTGCCGGGAATTCCTTTGTAGTAAGATATGCAGACCTCTCTCCAGACCTGGCTAGGAGATTGGCGTCATCAAAACAGCAGCATCCTGCACTTCTGTTGAAGTCAGAAGAGACATTCTGCATGAGGCAAAAACAGGTCAGGTTGTGTAAACTATCTGAGAAATAGCTCTGGAAGGCCAGGTCTTTGTCCTGAGGGGCCAATCTGGGAGTGACATACCAATGGTGGGAGGGGTGGGGAAAAAGAGGTATAAGAGGAGGGACTGCCCCTCCATCTGGGCTCTCACCTGGGTGTTTGCCGGCTGCTGCGTCAGCCAAGGTTTGAGCCCGGATTCGAATCTGTAATAAACTCTAGCATGCTTAATCAAATTGGCTCCGGTGGTTCATCTCTTGGGGACTCGCTTCGTAACAGGTGACAGGGCTGCAAATTTTCTAAGAACTGTACATGAACTCCCCCTGGAAAGAAGCTGCTTTTGAGACACCTTATATAGCATTTCAAGAGGGCTTTGTCTACTGCCTCAATGTGCCTTTAGCTGATGCCAACAGCCTGGCAATGGTCAGCACCCTGCTTGTCATGCCTTGTCAAGAAGCAGACCTTGGGCAGGCTCCCCTGTTCGTGTGTATCTTGCTGGTATTGATGGCTATGGTGCTGGCATTTCTGGTATACAGGCACAGACTTATGAAGCAGGGCTCTGCTGTCTCCCTTCCCCAGCTGCCACAGGATAGCACCCCCTGGCTGCGTCTGCCCCGGGTCTTCCACTTTTCCTCCATTGGTGAGAGCAGGCCCCTCCTCGGCAGGCAGCAGGTCTGAGTACTTGCATGGATGCCATGATTTACCCAGAGTGGACAGCAATGCCTATCTTTTCTCTACTCAAAGGCTGCCATTACCTGAAATAAATACTCAGAACCTGAAAAAAAAAAAAAAAAAAAAAAGGCTTTGTCTCAGCTGCAATAGAATGGAAGTGTACCATACCAAAGATCAGAGGACTGGAGGTGAATGGGGGGATAACTCAGAAGAAGGCTGTCAAATGAGACCTCCAGCAATGGGAAATCACCAAAGAACCCACACAAATACCAGAAAAAAAAAAGGTCAGATTTTGAAAGCCCAGAGAGCACATATGACAACCTGATATTTCAGTCAAGAAAAAGATTTCCAGACCTTCTTAAGAAATAAAATTAAAGCTGCACAGACATGCTCCCAGTAACAAACTGGTATTACAACTAAAATATAGAAAAACTTCCTGAATAATTAATGGAAAACTCACAGGAGAGTAACCTGATCTCTGAGGACCGAAAATGGAGACCCCATAGAGACCTGTAGAAGGAGTGAAGGTGCAAAAGGACTGGCCCAGTGCCCACAAGCAGATTTTAGCAAAAATAACTTTAGATGCCAGTCAATGCTATGGAGAGCAGAATATGATGGGATCTGTGAACAACAGACTGAGATCTAGGCTGCATTCTGGCTGTAAGTACCAGGCAATAAAAAAAAAAATAAAAAAAACCCCTGAGAGATCCATAAAAATAACTCTGATTTATTAAGTCCTGTCTATATGTTGTGGGTGCTTGTCTGTTGATTGTTGTTTTATCTGTTTGTTGTTTGATTTAATTTGTTTGTTGTCAGTCTATTAAGCATGCATTTAATTTAATTTTAAAGAAACAGTAGATGGCCAGACTATTGCTAAATTTCCCCAGAGCAAACAGAATATGGGAATGGGGAGAGAAAAAAATATGACCAGTACACGTGGCTGATAACAAGGTTCTAAGCAAATTCCCTGCCCTTACCAGTTTGGCTCAGCGGATAGAGCATTGGCTTGTGAACTCAAGGGTCACAGGTTCGATTCCGGTCAAGGGTGTGTACCTTGGTTGCGGGCACATACCCAGTGGGGAGTGTGCAGGAGGCAGCTGATTGATGTTTCTCTCTCATCTATCACTCTCCCTTCCTCTCTAAAAATTAAAAAAATATTTTTCAAAAATAAATAAAATTTTTTTTAAAATTCCTTGGACAGAGGGAGGTAGCTAGAAAAGGCCCAAGCCCATTGACTCGTCTTTTGGTGATCCTGTAAAATGGATGCTCACTCCTAGGCATGTTATTAAAAGTCTCATTTTTGCCACGTTTTTATTTCCCAGTCCATCATTTAAAATTTGGATAGATGAGCCATTCCTCCCTCACAATTTAAAGATACACCTGGGATTTCTGTACTAACGAAAATATAGAGGTTAGATTAAGAAGAACGGCATGCCCCACTTGATTTTGGGTGGCTCTTGAACTGAACCCCAAATCTCTTCACCAATGCTCTATGGGGCTCAACACTGTTTTTCTTTAAAAGATGGCAAAAATGACACTTTTTCTTTAAAAGATGGCAAAAATGACACAAAGAAAATATACAGACTATATTAGGACAACAAGATTAGTGTTTTTATAAAAAGGGTAGTTCTTGAATTATAGTGGATCCCATTCCAAGGTTGCCTCACAGGTCCTGGGGCACTCTTGTTTTTATAAAGGAAAATAAAATAAACTAATAGAGCCACTGCAAGTCAGTAAGTTATCTCTGTTACAGAACTTGCCAAAGAAAATGCCTTGGATATTAATAATTGGCATTAAAATCTCAAAGTTATTAAGGCAAAATATACATAACCAAAATGAAAGGTATATGGTCTTTTTCAGTCGTAATTATGTATGAGTAAACATAATACTCCAAAGTCCTTGGTAACATCATCAAAAGTCCTTAAGTTACCAAGGACTTTGGAACATTGCTAAATTTTTATAAATATCTAAGTATTTTAAAATGATAAGGTACTGAAATATCAATCTGAGTTTTCCTCATGAAAAATCTAGAGGATAAAATTGAATCTATCAATTGAATGTGCCCTGTGTTTTGTTTGAAATATATCCTTAGAGATGTAGATATGTTGCTAGTTTAATAAATGCTAGGTGTTTAGCTTGCTGGCTAGAGTTTGAGGCTTCTGGGAGTTTTGAGTTTGGGTTAGGTTGGGAGAAACTGTATAATTGTGATGGCAGAGTGCATGGAGTGTGGTGGTTCATCTTTGAGAGGAATGGTTCTTGTGTTATTTCTGGAGAGATTGGTAGTTCGGAGTGTACTGTGGTCCTTATGTGTATTGTGTGTTGTAGAATTTTAACCTAGAAAATAGTATTTTGTTGGCCTAATTAGAGGATAAGGATTAATTCTCTGGTCTGAATCAAATTTTTAATGTTAAGGCCAGTTTGAATTTAATTGATGTTTTTTAGAAATAATTACAAAAAATGTATAATATAATCCTTGGGTTATGTATATTTGATAGTCTTTCCAAGTTAAATTTCAAGACTTTATTTTTTATATGCCATCTTATATTCTTTTTTTTGCATTGTAATTTTTTTTTCTTTTACAGATGGATCCAGTTCTGGAAAGGCTGGATTCTACTGCAGCAGGGGAGCAAAGGTCCTTCAAACCCCTTATATTTCAGCACAATGAGTAGAAATACAAGCTCTTATTTATGCCTTGACAGATTTTGCTACGGAGCCCATCAACCTACTATATAGAGATAGTGTTTAAGTGGTAAGTATGGCAAAAATTATTAAAACAGCTACTATAGGACACTCTAATCACAGGAACTCTTTCATTTATTTTTCAGCCTCCAAAAGGTCATCAGAGAATGACAATTTCCCTACTTTATTGGTCACATCTGATCTAATTCAGGTCTCCCTGGTCCATTAGCTATAGGCAATGATGCTATTGATTGCCTCCTTTCTGAAATGCAAGAGGCTACCCCATTTTCTCTTGCCCAATCCTACCATGTTTAGCATCATCAAAATGCTTCTGTCTTACGCAAACAATTCCGTATTTCTCGGGAACAAGCTCATCATTGCCCTCAGTGTGTAATTCATTGCCCTGTAAATCATTAGGGATTAATCCTAGGGGTCTTAAACCTAATCAAATCTGGCAAATGGATGTCACCCACATACCAAAATTTGGTAAGAACAGATGGGTACATGTTAATATAGATAGCTGCTCCTGGTTTATCTTTGTGACCCCCAAATAGGAGAGAGTGTCAAGCACGTAATAATCATTGCCTAGCCACCTTTGCAGTACTAGGTCTTCCGTTAGAGCTAAAAGCAGACAATGGACCCACATATGCTAGTTCTGCTTTTCAGCACTTTTGTCAGCAATATCAAATTTGTCAAAAAACTGGTATTCCTTACAACCCTCAAGGTCAAGCAATAGTGGGAAGAGCCAATCGTTCTCTTAAAATGCAATTACTAAAACAAACACACACACAAAAAAAACAGGGAGATGGATGTAATGTAACTAAGGAAGTAAAAGACCTATACTTCAAAACAACTCAGTCATACTCTTTATACTTTAAATTTTTTCAATTGCAATGCGAAGTCATACAGCACTCCAACACTCAAGATGGCTGTCCCCATGTGGTCAAAGATGGCTGCCCCCATGTGTACACCACATGGCCGCCACAAGATGGCCAGCAGGAGAGGGCAATTGGGAGGAACCAGGCCTGCAGGGGAGGGCAGTTAGAGGTGACCAGGCCAGCAGAGGATGGAAGTTGGGGGCAACCGGGTCTGCAGGGGAGGGAAGTTAGGCGCAAACAGGCTGGCAGGAGAGTGATTAGGGGGCAATCAGGAAGGCAGGCAGCCGGCAGTCCTGAATTGTGAGAGGGATGTCTGACTGCCCATTTAGGCCCGATCCAAGTAAACGGGCAGTCAGACATCCCTTGAGGGGTCCCAGAATGGAGAAGGTGCAGGCTGGGCTGAGAGACACCCCTCATGCACTAATACTGTGCACTGGGCCTCTAGTCAGACTATAAAATAAAGCATTGTCTTGCAGGCTGGGTCTTTCTGTGTTCAGGCATAGGAGATCCTCTGAGCCCCAACTGTACTATCTTTGTCTATCTTCTTTAATCCTTCACCATTCTTGTTGCAATTTACCATTGCAACAAAAAATTTAAGATACCTAGGAATAAAATTAACTAAGGAAGCAAAAGACCTATACTCAGAAAACTACAGGACACTGAAAAAAGAGATAGAGGAAGACATAAACATGTTCATGGATTATTAGAATCGACATCATTTTAATGTCCATACTACCCAAAGCAATCTATAGATTCAATGCAATCTCCATTAAGATACCAATGAAATATTTCACAGACCTAGAACTAACTCTCCAAAAATTCTTCTGGAATTAAAAATGACCCCAAATAGCCACAGCAATCCTGAGAAGAAGAACAAAGTAGGTGGGATCTCAATACCAGATTTCAAGCTGTATTACAAAGCTACTGTTCTCAAAACAGCCTGGTTCTAGCACAAGAATAGGCATATAGACCAGTGGAATAGAATAGAGAACCCAGATATTGACCCAAACCACTATGCTCAATTAAGATGTGACAAAGGCCGAAACCAGTTTGGCTCAGTGGTAGAGCGTCGGTCTGCAGACTGAAAGGTCCCAGGTTCGATTCCAGTCAGGGGCATGTACATTGGTTGCGGGCATATCCCTGGTGGGGGGTGTGCAGGAGGCAGCTGGTCGATGTTTCTCTCTCATCGACGTTTCTAGCTCTCTCTCTCTCTCCCTTCCTCTCTGTAAAAAATCAATAAAATATATATATATATATTTTTAAAAAGATTTTACAAAGGAGGCATGAACATACAATGGAGTAAAGACAGTCTCTTCAATAAATGGTGTTGAGAAAATTGGACAGATTCATGCAAAATATGAAACTAGACGACCAACTTACACCATACACAAAAATAAACTCAAAATGGATAAAGGACATAAATGTAAGACAGGAAACCATAAAAATCTTAAAAGAATCCATAGACAACAAAATAGCAGACATATGTCACAGCAATATCTTTACTAATACAACTTCTAAGGCAATGGAAACAAATGAGAAAATAAAGAAATGAGACATGAAAATAAAAAGCTTCTGCACATCAACAAAACAATAAGGAAGCCCACTGCATGGGAGAACATATTTGCCAATGTTATCTACCATAAGGGTTTAATCTCCAAAATTTACAGGGAACTCAAACAACTTAACAAAAGGAAGATAAACAATCCAATCAAAAAATGGGCAAAGAATCTAAATAGACACTTTTCAAAAGAGGATCTACAGAAGTGAGAGACATATGAAAACATGCTCAAAGTCACTAATCATCTAAGAGATGCCAATCAAAAAGACAATGAGGAACATTCTCACACCTGTCAGAATAGCTTTCATCAACAAATGACAGGTGTTGGCAAGGATGCAGAGAAAAAAGAAGCCCTCATGCACTGCTGATGAGAATGCAGACTGGTGCAGCCATTGTAAAAAACAGTATAGAGTTTCCTAAAAAATTAAAAATAGAGCTCCCATTTGACCCAGTAATCCCACTTATAGGAATATATCCCAAGAAATCAGAAACTCCAATCAGAAATATGCACCTCTATGTTCATAGTAGCACAATTTACAATAGCTAAGATTTGGAAACAGCCTAAGTGCCCATCAGCAGATGATAGGATTAGAAAGTTGTGGTACATCTACACAATGGAATACTATGCTGTTGTAAAAAAGAAGGAACTCTTGCCATTTGCAACAGCATGGACAGACTTAGAGAGAATTATGCTAAACAAAATAAGCCAGTCGGAGAAAGATAAATATCACATGATCTCACTCATTTGTGGAATTATAATGAACAACATAAACTGATGAACAAAAATAGAGCCAGAGAAAAAAATTTTTTTTTATTATAATAGAAGTAATCCTGTTATTTGCAGGTTTTTAATATTTCCTTTTTTGAGATAATATACAAGGTATGTTAGTATAGTTTGGGTAGTATTTTTATATTTAATATCTTTTTTCTTAAAATATTAAGGTTTATTGCACATAACATTATTATACTTAAAATCATTTTTCTTGCAATATTAAAAATAAATAAATAAAATTAATATTTCATCAATAAAAAAAGAGTAAGAAAAGCTTTCTAATTCCTCCCATCCTCATCCTTAACAGCCAGTGAGGGAAGGTGCGGAATAAGAAAAAGTAACCCCCAACACAGCCAGGCCTACTCCCAGTTTCTAAGTCAGGCTGGAGCAGCTGGATATGGTTAAAGAGTTTGGATATTCAGCTCATTCAATAAGCCAATACCATACATTTAATTTTGAAAAAGATTTTTGAATTATCTTTGAAAAAGACTGAATCAATTAACATGCCTTCAAGGGTATGGTATTTATTCCCCCACATGTATATAATTACCAATCTTTTAAATTTTATCAGGATGATGGCCTGAGAGCATCTCCTTGATTAATCTTTTACTTTCCTGATTACCAGAGTGTTTGAACATTTTCATGCTTATTGGTGATTTGTATTTCATCTGTGAATTGCCTGTCTTTAACATGTATCTATTCTATTAGGTTGCTTATAGAGAACAAATAGAGAATTTAAAGAATAAAGCCCCTGTCAGTTGTCCTTTTTCCAAAGAGTAGATATTCATGTACTCTTTAGTGTAATCTGGATAGTGGGATTGATTCACAATATTGTGGGTTCAGGGATTAGAGATCAGTCAGAATACAAATGGCCAAATTTTCCATGTTTTAAAGTCATTACCCTGATACCTACCTTCTTACTTAGGATTTGTGTTTTAATCACTATGACAGTTGCTATTTAGCTTTCTAAGTTCATGGGAACAGGTGGCTATCATTTACATTTGTCCTTCAATTAAGCATAAACAATTCAAGATATAGGCTCCAACCAGTTCTGCAAATCAGTCCAGTTATCTACCCTGGTAAAATTTCAGGAGTAATGGGCCACTCCAAAGTGCAACAAGTACAAGTTACTTCCAATCCTCAGGAGAAATATCCAGTTTCTCCCCGGGGTGGTACAATCCTGGCAATAGGAGGAAGGAGTAGTAGGAAATAGAGCAAAGGAATAAACTTCAAAGCTTGAAGTCATCAATCTTCAAATCAAAACTAAATCTGAAACTGTAAATAGTGTGTTTCCCACTTAACCCCTCTCCAACTTTCCACGAATAAACTTTTCCTGAAGAAAAGTGGCAGACCTATCTTGAATCTTAAAAGGAATGTGAAGAAGTGATGGTGAAGTCAGTGCAGGGGTAAATTCCACAGTAAGCTCAGGACACGGAGCCCTATAGCATGATCAGTATGGCTCTCAAGGACTGCAAAGTAAAGAATAAGGTCTTACTCATGGCTAACAGATACTAACGCTGGTGCCAAGATACTAAAAACTTACTCAGGAGAGTTCACACTCACCTTCTGTCCACATACATTCTTGTTTGTCCAGGCCACTCCTGTAGCAATAAAGCAACTGAATCAAATTATTTGGAAGCAGCAGGTGAAGATTAGATAGAGTCTCAAAGGTGTGACGTATAACTTCAGGATCGTCATAGTTTGTCTTACAGTTTTCAAAAAGTGGAAATTTCAGTACAGCTTGATTGCTTTTGGCTGTTTTCATAATGACCCACTGAGTTACAGAGAACAAAAAACAGAGAATTTAAAGAGTGAAGCTCCCAGCAGTTGTCCTTTCTCCAAGCTTTTCTCCATCTCCAATAAGGTATCCTGGAGTCTGTGTTCTCATCTCTGACTGCTTAGCATTCTGAGAGTCACAATGGCCCAGACCCTAGCCTGGAACTCTGAGTGCTCATCCTGCATCTTCAAACCGGAGGAAATAAGCCGGTCAAAAATACCTTGACATTTTTTTACAGGGATTTTAGAAACTCCTGTTTCTGTCTGGACATGGACTGTATCTGAGGGAAACAGAGTGCTTTCCTCAAAGGAAGAGGAAAACAGGGCTGTACACATCCAGTACTCTTTCCCCGCGTGGCACTCAGAGGAGGTCGGGCACCTGTGTGCACATAACTAAGGCTCCACCACCCTGAGGGGAGTGGCTACATCGGCAAAATTCTCTGAGGAAAGAGCTTCGTCTTCCGAAACCAAGGAAATGTCCAGATTAACACAGGTAAACTGCCAACTGCTTCTTATTCTCTTACCCAAATTAACACCAAGGAGACAGAGTAAACAAACAAAAACACTTAATTCTATCTTTACTGGTAGAAGCTATTCTTCATTGTGAACCAAAAACAGAGGACAGTAGAAATAGTAAATCTTGAATCACCACACTTGATAGCAGCCCCAAGCAATAGCACAGCTGCCAAGAACTCCTGGATTTGGGGCAAAAACAAAAAGAGTGCCCCTTACTCTTAGCACATTTCATCAACTGAGACAGGTTCACCATAATTGCTCTACTCTGGGAACTGGCTGGGTAATGACACTGCAAAATTGTAAGAAGAGGGAAAGCCATGGAGCCAAGCAGGTTAGGACAAAAGCTGGCAATGTCCAGCTTTTCACAAACTGAAAAACCTTTGGTCAAGACTCTAAAAACATTATAATTACATCATGAAATTAGTTTTTAGAGCAGGAGATATACAATTTCACTTCTTTTATTGTTTTGTTTTGTATTTGTTTGTGTGGGCTTTTCTTGGGGGGCGGGGTTGTTATTCTTACCTGAGGATATATGTTTTTATTGGTTTCGTGTTTCATTGCTCTTTTCTCTTTCCTTCTAGTTACAGAACTTCCACTCAGCCAGCTTTCCCATGGTTCTGGGTGATAGACGTTTTGTCTTTTAGTTGTAGTTTTGAAATTGTTGTGTGAGGCACTAGGTTAGGTGTTTACCCATGCTGCCATCTTGGTTTCTCCCTCTATTTTTATTGGTTTCAGAGAGGAAGAGGGAGGGAGGGAGGGAGGGAGGGAGGGAGGGAGGGAGGGAGGGAGAGAGAAACATCAATGATGAAAGAGAATCATTGACCAGCTGCCTCCTGCACACTCCACACTGGCAATTGAGCCTGCAACCGGGGCATATGCCCTGACAGAATCAAACCATGACCTTCTGATTGCTCAACCACTGAGCCATGCTGGCTGGGCCCTGAGGGTATTTTTTTCCCATTGATTTTTAGAGAGAATAGAAGGGAGTGAGGAGAGAGAAACAATATGGGGGAGAAACATTGATTGGTTGCCTCCCACACATGCCCTGACTAGGGCCAGGGACCAAACTTAAAACCCAGGTACATGTCCTTTACTGGAAATCATACCCACCACCCTTCGGGGCATAGGCCAATTCTCTATCCACTAAGTAACACTGGCCAGGGCCAATTTCACTCAATTTTCAACTTTAAAAAATGAAAAATATATGTTAAATACAAATATATTGAAAATATGTTACAGAACTAACCAGAATTACTTGAATATAGTATGATCCTCATAATTTCATGGGTGTTTTTGGAAAGAGAATGAAATTGGTGTAGGTCAGGGTATCTGAATATTTTGATAGCCACAAGCTTCTTCCAAGCAAATTTGATTCTTACTGTAAATCCTCGTTTACATAAATAGCAAAGAATAAACCATGTTTTAAGCCATCCAACGGGCTAAAGATGTGATCTATTAAAATTGATTCTTTATACCCCATGGAAATTGATCCACGTATTCTTAATCATTGCTCTAAATAGTAATCAATGGGATGTTCCTAGTTTTCTAAAGTATATTGGTGTTGGCTAAATTCAGATGTAGGCGACAATGATTACATTTTATTTTCAAATTAACTATCTTATGGATTAATGTTTTTTTCAATGGATTAGAATCCTTCAAGAAATCCATCTTACTCGTTTTCTCTAATAATGGTGTGGTGAAAAGAACACGGAATCATAATGGGAGTTAACAGTCAAGAATGGTGCTAAGCCAGCATTGCTCAGTGGCTGAGCATTAACCTATGAACCAGAAGGCCACAGTTTGATTCCTGGTCAGGAAACATACCAGGGCTGCAGACTCTTTCCCCAGTTGGGAGTGTGCAAGAGGTAACTGATTATGATTCTCTCTCATCCTTGATGTTTCTATCTCTTTCTCTCTCTCTCTCTCTCCTGTGAAATCAATAAAATTAAATTAAAAATTAAGGAAGGCTGGAGCCTGGCAGTGCCCTGATGCTGACTAGTTGTGTGATCTTGATCACAGTCAACCAGGTCCCTGGTACTAATGCTCTTTGATTAGAAAAAGAATCCTTCTAAGCTAGCTTCCTTGTCTTATTATGACGTGAGTTGCTATAAAGGGGCAGTAGCACCTCTCAGCATAGCAGCTGCAGGACTCTGATTGTTTTTCTAGTTAGGCTGATCTATTATTTTTAGGTAAATAGCAATTCCTTCTTTGTTTGTTTGTTCTTGTTCCCAAGAGGGCTGTTGTGTCCCCCAAACACCCTCCGATCCCCCTCTGCCATGGTGGATGTGACAAGGTCAGCTGGCTTCCAGAAGGCAAAGTATTCAGTAATGTTCAAAGAGAAAAGATCATCTCCAAGATTCTTAAAGAAAGTGTCCTAAAGAGAGTGTTCCGTTCAAAGCAAATGAGGTGGGAGGGTCCCCACCACCAGAAAGAGAAGCCACGCTCCAGCTTTCCTGGCACCAGAAAGTGAGTTCTAATCCTAAAATTTAAATCAAAATTCAAAGTAAATTTGACACAAGTTACAGAATATATGCATTTGAAGGACAGAAAGACTTTTTAAACAATTCAGCTTTAGAAATCAAGTCTTGCAGAAAAATCTAAATAAAGGTAGAAATATGGATGAGAATCTATTCAAAAGTACTAACTGAAACATATGCAGATGTAAAATTTACTGATGTATGTATTTTTCTTACTTTTGTAAACATATTCATATGTATCACTATCACATTCATTCTAAGAGTAAATGCATTTTAAACAAGATTTCTCATATTTTTGCAATAGAATGGTAACCTATCAAATAAAGAAACAAAGTATTAAAGGTTAATTTTTAAAACAAAAACACAACCTTTAACAAAATCATTTTAATTATAATTATAAAAATTATACAAGTAAGTTAGGGTACTGAAGGTAATACTCATAGAAATGGAATCCTAAATCAGGGGAAAATGTAATTGTCTATGACTGAATTTCAAAGCAGAAAAGGGAATAAAAAAACAAGTTAGCTAAATCAGCCACTAAATACAAACTGCTTGTATAATAATTGAATTGAAATGATCCCCACTCACTTAGAATCTACTTGAGAACAAAAATGCATATTATTAATTGGAGAATATTGTTGACTTCATGAAAATCTATAATTATCTATAATAATAAAAGCATAATATGCTAATTAGACCAGAGGTCTGTCCTTTTGTCCTCTGGACAAAGCCAGGGCTGTGAGGAAAACCTGGCAACCAGGGGGAAGCCTGGGTCCCGGGTGTTAGAGGGAAGCCAATGCTGGCAGCTGGGGGGAGGAAGGCCTACTCTCGCACCAATTCTGTGCATTGGGCCTCTAGTATTTACATAATTATACTGAAGAAGGTTCTATCCTATCTAATAAAAGATTAATATGCAAATTGACTGTCACTGCAACACACAAGATGGCCACCTCCATGTGGTCAAAGATGGATGTCCCCATGTGGACGCAAGATGGCCAACACAAGATGGCCAGCAGGGGAGGGCAGTTAGGGGTGACTGGGCCTGCAGAAGAGGATGATTGGGGGGGACTAGGCCGGCAGGGTAGGGCAGTTGGGGGGGACCAGGTTGTTAAGGGAGGGCAGTTAGGGGTGACCAGGCCAGCAGGGGAGGGCAGTGAGGGTTAACCAGGCCATCAGGGGAGAGCAATCGGCCAACAGGGGAGCAGTTAAGTATCCATCAGGTTGGCAGGGAGGCAGGCGTTCTCAAACTTTTTAAAGTGGGGGCCAGATCACAGTCCCTCAGAGAGCTGGAGGGCCGGACTATATGAACTACTAATTCCTACTGTAACACCTCGGCTGCGCTCACTGCCCAAAAAACCTGGCGGGCCGGATCAGACTCCTAGACGCCTGGGTTAGGGAGTGATCAGGCTGGCAGGCAGAAGCAATTGGGGCAATCAGACAGGAAGGCAGGTTGGGACCCAGCAGTTCTGGATTGTGGGAGGGATGTCTGACTTCCAATTTAGACCCAATCTCAGTGACCTGATCCTAAATGAGCAGTCAAACATCCCTTGAGGGTATAGGCTGGGCTGAGAGACACTCCTCCCCATGCACAAATTTCATGCACTGGGTCTCTAGTCCTAATATATGACCAGCCAAGACCTTGGCAATAATCTAGGTAAAAACAAAGGGAGGCAGCTGAAACCAGTTTGGCTCAGTAGATAGAGCATCGCCTGTAGACTGAAAGGTCCTGGGTTCGATTCCGGTCAAGGGCATGTACCTTTGTTGCGGGCAGCTGATTGATGTTTCTAACTCTCTTTTCCTCTCTGTAAAAAATCAATAAAATATATATTTAAAAAAAAGGGGGTGGGGGAGGCAAATGCATGGGCAATATAAAAAAACACGAGAAGTATCAAAAGAGGTATACTGAAACAGAAACCTTTTCCCTCCAGAATAAATAGAAACTAAACAATGCTATTACTGGCATTTATTTGCATAACCCTAGACCATGAAAAAAAATGTATATCAAAGTACTTTCCAAAATAGCTATCTGGTGGTCAGTAGGTCACCTTTGTCACAGTGGGAGAAATTGAGGTGGGCAGCAAGGCATACTTATCTACTAAGTGATTGGCTGAAGGCTTTTCTTCTTTTCCACCAATTCAGACCACCTTCTTTGTAATTGACATAGAGCTTGTTGAATGACAGGAGACAGAGAACATCAACCTTACCCTACTCCTTGGATTAGTTAAAGAGGTACTAGTTTCAGTGAAAGCCTGGGGCTACCACTAAATGTCCCGACCCGCGGGACAACAACGGGGGCACGCAGGAACCACCTAAGAGAATGAAACAAACAAGAAACTCGAAAGAATGAAGGCAAGACAAGGTTCTGATCAAGCCTCAGTTTTATTCTCTGAAATGGCTGTATTTATACAGCAGAGACAAAGGGGGGCAGGGCCGCCCATGCAGAGGGGTCCCTGGCAGTGTCCATGGGGGAGGATCAGGAAGGGGAAGTTGCAAAGATGTTAACATTCCAAGGTGCAACATTCCAAGGCTGGGCTATCTAGGGGGGGGGGGGGGGGGGGGAGGATCAGGTAGCGGAAGAGGCAGGAAGACAGGAGATGCTAAGCCCCAGGTTAATCTTATCTTCTGGCCAAGCCCTCAGGGCACCGAATAACTTCTGCTAGAAGGAACTTAATTCTATTTCCTTAAGACTGAGTTGCTTGCCTCAACTCTGCTGGCTCCCAACATCTCCTCCCTTTGCCTTAATTGAGGGTGGGCCTTAACCGATTTGGGGAGTAGTGACCTGGTTCCTCCCGTGGGCTTCCCAGGCCCACCAGTGTTAGCGGCTCTTGGTATCTTTTGGGGAGGAGAGGCAGAGCCGATTGGATTTGTATTGATACCAACCTCTATGCAAACCAGGTATGCTCACAGGGAAATCCAGAGGGGGTCGAAATTTTCCCGTGACCTTCCCTTGGGAAGAGGGGGTCGGAAAATTTTTTGGACCTTCCCTTGCAATGCTTTGTTCTGCATCCATATCGGTACCCATACCTTTCTCCTTAGTGGGGAGTAGGTAAGCATTCCTCTGGTCATCATGCTGTCCCCGCAGGGAGGGAGCGATGGTAAAGTTCAAAATCTTGCTCATGGTCAGCTACAGCTAAACGGTGGTAATGTACCTGGATGGGTTTGGCCAAGATGCTGTCAATGTGTTGTTTTACAAAATCTGTTAACCTCCGAAAAGCCCAGGGGCCAAAGGATAGGACTAATAAGAAACCTATGAGGGGGCCCAGGATGGGGAGAAGGTAGGGGAGAAGTCCGTTTAGTCCGCTCCAGAGATGGTTCTCGAACAGTTCTTTCCTCCGCTTTCTTGTCTCGGTCGATTCCGGACTTGTTGGCGTAGAAACAGCAACGTTCCTGTAGGGCTAAGCATATCCCTCCCTGCTCTGCTCCAAGTAAGTCTAACCTTCTCCTATTTTGTAGAACAACTTCAGCTAAGGAGTAAATTTGGTCTTGGAGATCATTAATGATACTAGAGAGGGCTTGGACATCATTGATTACTTGATTAGATAACTTAGTATAAGAATGTACAACCACTCCTAGCCCCGCATTATTACTGAATCTGATAAAACTCTTTTCTGGTTTATGCTTCCTTCCACCTAGCTGACTCAGTGGAGGCTATTGTACAGGAGGCCTGATGCCTTTGCCTGCTGTACGATCTGCATCACAATTTAAAAAAGTTTTTAAAGTATAAAAAGTATGACTGAGCTTCTCTTGAGGTGACACAAAATATCTGTCTCCTCCTTTTTTGTTTTTAAAATGATCTTAAACGTATGAATGGGTCTTTCCACCACTGAGTGACATTTATTTTACCAGATTTGATTAGGTTTAAGTCCTCGGGGATTTACTGAGGACATTGTTTCTAATAAAATATGGAAATTGCCATTCTCAAATAACATTTTATAGACTGAAAATTAAATGAAAAGTTACTCTAAATTACTGTGCCTTATAATAGCTGTTTTTTGCTATATTTACCATATAAGTACTATTACTATAGATTGATGGGCTTTGTAGTAAATTCTGTTAAGGCATAAATAAGAGCTTGTATTTCTATTGAAGTATAAGAGGTTTGAAGGACCTTTGCTCCTCTGCTGTAGTATATCTAGCCTTTCTAGAACTGGATCTATTTGTAAAAATGGTTAATACCTGAGATAAAAAATTTCTTTTTTATTACTGTGGTAGTTAATACTATTCCCTGTGTTAGATATAAATTAAGCCCCTAAGCTAGGGTTCTCGGTAGAATATAAAATATTAAATATTTTGACTTCTATGTAGAAGGGTGTGTACACCGATCTTCCTTGCCCTTGGTCTTGGGCAACCTGTAGGAATGCACAGGTGCTGACTGCTATCATGACAAGGTATCTTTACTTTAAAAATAAAGCAAATTTACTTTTGAATTCATAAGCCACAAATGTTGCCTTGCCTTTAGCTTAATTAAAATGTAGGCGGCCATATACAGTTAGGATTCAATTATTTATAAAACATTGGCTTCTCATGTAACTTAATTTATATGACATTGATTATATTGTAAAAGCTAATTTATAAAGTAACTTAAGTAGGTATTTTTAATTTAAAAAGATTTTATTGGTCTGATCCAAAAGCATGGCTTTTGTCTTTCTTGAAATTTTATTGCTGTTGAAAAATTTGGCTATATTTAAGAAATATATTGTTTTTGCCTTTCCCACAGGCGAAAACCTTTATAACATTTAATATATTATTATCTACTATTATCTTAAGACATCAATTAGATTTAGACTAGTTTTTGTATAGAAAAATTTTTGGTGGAGATCACAGAATTAATCCTCTTTTTAATTAAATCAATAATAATCAATTTATTTTGAATTCCTAATTATTAGAGGAAATACATTTTGTTTTCTTAAAAATAAGTTTTTATGCTTTAAGTATTTAATCACTACAACTCTACAATTTCTCCTAATTTAATTTGAACTTTGAATTTTTAAAACTGGCAAGTCAAATATATTTAGTAGTTCTTAGATTAATAACACTATATTTTTAAGAGAAATACAAGACAATCAATTAATAGATTCAATTCTGTCCTCTGGGTTTTTTATGAGGCAAATTTGAACTTTAATTTTTATTTGCCAGTAGTTCTGGGAAACTAGGTTTTGTTTATTCACATTCTTTAAGATGGCTACTGGCAGGACACTATCTTAACTGTCTGCTGGGGGAAGGGCCTTTACACTTTCTTCCCTCAACAAAGGATGTAGCCAGTTATCTGGACTACTTAGATCTTTAAAGTATTTACTTTGGATAAATTCTATGACAGGGGCAAATTTATTTATTTTCTTGAAGGCCTTAAAAGTTAACTTTTTAATAAGGTTCACTAGCATTTTGAAAACTATTTCTTATTATGGAAATGCACATCTTGTTGCTGGAATTAGCTTGAATTTCTTTCAAGAAGATTTTTTCACTGTTTTTCTCAGGAAAAAGAATCAGTTCTGGGTTTTTCATTTCTGTAGCTCTTGTAAAAAGTTAAGGCTAGTTCAAGACTTATCTAATATCCAAAATCGGACGTGCGCGCATTTAGTCTTATACTAGCTTACTCCTTACACGTGCACAGATATCCCAGACTCATTTCTAAATTTTTAAAACTTTTTTATGGCGAGAAAGGAAATTTTTAATTTAATATACTAGGAGAGCGGGCTTCTATATTGGATCGCCTCATGTCTCTCCCTTCCCCCATAATTCTGCTTACTTCAGGGGAAGCATCAGCAACAGATCTGGCTGAATTTCTTTTCATGCTTAAAAGATAGACAGATCTCAATTTTTTTTCTTTTCTTTTTGGCTTTCTGAAATAATAATTAATACTCAATTTGGTCAAGATTTGCATTTCCCTGTGAGTTCTCTTATAATTTTTAAACAAGGCGGTACAGATTTTAAATTCCATACATATACTAAGGTTCTAATTTCAACAAAAAACATTATTTTGTGATCACATAGACTTCAACATTCACTCTAAAGAGCACTTTCATTTCTAAGATCCTTTTTTTCTAGCCTTAATTCCTCGTGCCTGAGGAGACTCCCTGAGCCCTTTTTCTAAGATTCTTTTTTCTTAACCCTTACTCTTTGCGTTCTGAGGGAAATCTTGACACCGTCAAGGAACATTTCATGACAACTTAAAGCATTCCCCATTATTGGTCGATTGGATGGCTCTCAAAGAGGTTCCTTCTCCACGTAAGCCTCCGGGACGTATAAACCCCGTGCCAGGTCAGCTTGAATTTTCTCGTCAACCCAGGAATTCAGGCAGAATTACTCTTTTCGACTCTACCCTTTACTCCCTTGCTTGCGTGAATCAGTCGGTAGGTATATCCGCCTACACGGATCCTCACAGACAGGGAGACCCCGTTTGCCCTCCTGAGGCGCGCAGATCTCCCCGTGGTTGAGTCTGTAAGGTGGAAGACTTTTTGTTCAAAGCAAGCTCAAGGTTTTAAGAGTAGATCTAATTGGAGAGGATTCTCGCCAAGAAAACCGGGAGACGGTACTAGTTCAAGTGAATCGGAGTTCTCACAGCCAAAGACGGGTACCTTTCACTCTTCCCCGGATCGGCAAGTGAGTGCTTATTAGTGGGCAGGAAGGAACCAACCGAGAAAGCCAATAATAACAATCGAGCAAAAAAAGGGGTGAAATGTTCTGAAATCTTGTTTGAAAAATCGTCTACCTACCTTTACTCCAATCTGTCTCACTGTGGGTGGACCATGGCGATCTAGTGCTGAGACTTCACTCGCGGGTCCTTGCGGCGACTCTGGGGGGTGCCTGGCCAGGGCTTCTCCAGTAGACGTTCTCGCTTGAGGTCCTCAGGAGCACCCCACGTTGGACGCCATTTTGTCCCGACCCGCAGGACAACAACGGGGGCACGCAGGAACCACCTAAGAGAATGAAACAAACAAGGAACTCGAAAGAATGAAGGCAAGCAAGGTTCTGATCAAGCCTCAGTTTTATTCTCTGAAATGGCTGTATTTATACAGCAGAGACAAAGGGGGGCAGGGCCACCCATGCAGAGGGGTCCCTGGCAGTGTCCATGGGGGAGGATCAAGAAGGGGAAGTTGCAAAGATGTTAACATTCCAAGGTGCAACATTCCAAGGCTGGGCTATCTAGGAGGGAGGATCAGGTAGGGGAAGAGGCAGGAAGACAGGAGATGCTAAGCCCCAGGTTAATCTTATCTTCTGGCCAAGCCCTCAGGGCACCGCATAACTTCTGCTAGAAGGAACTTAATTCTATTTCCTTAAGACTGAGTTGCTTGCCTCAACTCTGCTGGCTCCCAACAACTGAAAACTGAATTCAGAGTGCCTTGGGATGGCCTACGTAGGTGTGTACTTTTGGGTCAAGAATTGATGTTAGCTGAACCAGACACGGTACAGAAAATAGTCCACTTCTAATTAATAATCCCCTTGCTCTCAAGGCTGGAATTGAGTCAAACTAGACTCGAGTTTAGAGAAGGCGTTGTTCTCTTAGTTGTTGCCCTTATATTTCTCAGTACCACATTTCACATTTAGTTCTTTTCTCTCTTAACCTGTCTCCTCACCACTTAGCATTAGTGTTCCCCTATAAATACTGTACAGGGACTATCCTGTCACTATTATTTTAAACATGTAATGCTAAAAACTACCAACAAGGGGTGGTGGTGGTACGTGATTTTGAGGCTGATATCAAAATGTTCAAAAGTTCTCCAGAGAAAGGAAGAGGAGCAAGTGGAGATAACAGGAAAGGATGATGTTAGGAATATGGGGGGTTGGGGGGAAGAATCTTAGAGGATGTATTAATGACAAACTTAGAGGGACTTTTAAGGGATCAAGAATCAGCTCAAGTTTGTTACAAAGCGAGTCCCCAAGAGATGGACCACCGGAGCCAATTTGATTAAGCATGCTAGAGTTTATTACAGATTCGAATCCGGGCTCAAACCTTGGCTGACGCAGCAGCCGGCAAACACCCAGGTGAGAGCCCTGATGGAGGGGCAGTCCCTCCAGAGCACTCACACAAAAACACAGACAAACACACACCTACCGTGGCCAGTCAGGCTCTTCGGAATGGGGGTCCCTCATGGTCCTGGCTGGGGATTCCAATCATGATCCCCAAGGACCACCAGGGAGCCAAGTCCGATGCAATAAACAAAAGAGCCATCTCCATGCTAGCATGGGCTATCCCACTCATGCCGGCAGCATGGCGAAAGAGAGCGAATTTCGCCCAGTCCAGGGGTTTTACTCAGGTTGGTGATGTCACTGCCTCGGCTAACCCTGATTGGCCCCTCAGGACTAAATTCTAAAGACTGGGGACAGTCTGCAGGGTTGGTTCCCCGTCACACCCTGCTTGACATTGGAATGTGGCCCTATCTTGCCCATAATACAAAAGCAGAACTAAAGGTTATCTACAGTTTCTACCCCTGAAGCTACTGAGTCAGTGGGAGTCAATCTCCTGTAACTACCCTATTGTTTAAGCAAGCGATCGAAGGTCGAAGTCAGATAGCAAGGTTAAAATTCAAACAGCAGTTTTTACCCTAGTATGAGTGCTACCATATTTCAAAGTTCTGAAACAAAAGAAAAAAGCAGAAGTAGAAACATGAAGCAATAAACATGGGAGATGTGTGACATGCACTCATTCATACACACACTCATAAACACATACACACTCACACACATACACACACACACACACACAAACACAATTCTTGTCTCCTATCTGGAGAACAAAAAAAATTCCCAACTAGATATATTTGTAAAAAGCATCAGCTGGAAATTCATGGACTCTAATATTTCACCACTTCACTGTTTTTTGAGTAACTGTAAGTAGGGAAAAGTTGCTTAACATTTTTTAGTCTCAGCTTAGTCATTTATAAAATAGGAGTAAGTAGTAGTATCAACTTCATTGTGTTGTCAAGAGTATTAAATTGGTTAACCTATATGAAATGTTCAGCATTATCCCTGGCACATAGTAACAACATCATACACTCTAGCAAACGTTATTTTTGAAGTAAATTATTTCAAATATTTAATGAGTGCCTAGTATATGCTAGCACACTGCTAGCTAGAATAAGGCCAGGTCTTGCCTTCAAGGTATTGAAATGAGTGAGATATTGTAAATGTACACTGAGTGGCCAGATTATTATGACCCCATCAGTACTTCGTTGAGCCACCTTTTGCCTTCAATACTGTGTTGATTCTTCTTGGCATTGACTCCACGAGATGTTGAAAGGGGATGCGAGGAATCTGACACCATGCCTGATGAATAGCACTGTCCAGTTCTGTGAGATTTGATGGTTGTGGAACCAGCTGCCTGATGGCTCTTTTAACTTCTTCCCACAAATGCTCCATTGGATTGAGATCTGGTTATTGTGGGGGCCATCTAAGCAAGGTGGCATTTTAATTATCACAACTATATAATTTCTCCCAATTTAATTTATACTTTGAACTTTTAAAACTAGCAAGTCAAATGTGTTTTGCATGTCCTAGATTAATAACACTTTACATTTCTAAGAAAAATACAAGACATAATTAAGATCTTCAATTCTGTCCTCTAGATATTTTATGAGGCAAATTTAAACTTTACTTTTTTATTTATATAATTAAGCAAACTTTTTTAAAAAAAAAAATTTGCCACAGGAGTTTGGAGGAAGTTTGTAGCCATTCAAATGCAAATTACTACATTCCTTAGCTTACCGGGAGAGTGGTCTTCTGTATTGGATTGCCACTTGTCTCTCCCTTTCCCCACTTCCTGCTTACTTCTCACCCTTTTTTTCATGCTTAATAGATAAAGACAGATCTCAAAATTTTTTCATTCTTTTTTTGCTTTCTGAAGTAATAACTAGCACCAATTTGGCCAAGATAACACCCAATTTGCAAGTTCTTTTATAATTTTTAAACAAAGCATTGAGTAATCTCATTGAGGGAGATCAGATAGCCTTGCCTTCTCCTGCCACCTTTGAATTTCTCCACACTACAGGCAGTTTCAACAGTGGAGTCTCATTTCTTATTACAGATTTTAAATTCCAAATACAAACTAAGATTTTAATTTGAACAAGAAACCACATTCTTTAATAAATCATACAAACCAAAATTCTATAATAAAATTTACTTTATATTTATAACCTAATTCTTCCCCATTAGCCTGGCTGAAAAAGACATTCCCACCCTACTTACAGATCTGGATTCTGCAGCTGGCAGTGGCTTTTGTGTGTGGTGAACTTCCCTCACCTATTTCCGGTAAATTTTCCACACCTTTTTGTTATGCCCAGACTTCGTGATCCCCAAGGACCACCAGGGAGCCGAGTCCGATGCAATAAACAAAAGAGCCTGTACCATGCTAGCAATGGGCTCCTCCCACTCATGCCGGCAACATGGCGGAAGAGAGCGAATTTCTCCCAATCCAGGGGTTTTGAGGGCTAGGGATAACTCCGCCCTACGGGGCGGAGTTGGGAGCTCATCCTCGCCCCGCCCTGCCCTCTCATTCCCCCCTTGTCTAATGTGCCTAGTCAAATCATTGACTCAGCAGCCTACTTCCTTTCAGCATAAACAACAAATACAGTTATCAAGACCCTTAGTACCACAGTTCCGATCAGTATTGTCCTCACTGAAGTCCAGTTCCCCTCCTGCAGGCATCAGTTCTCCTCCTGGCCTGTAGTTGCCAGGATCCAGGCCATGCAGGAGCTGGGAGTCATGTAGTCAGGTCTGGGTGCCATCTACTTCAACAGCAGTGGGCGTGCTCAGGATAACAGTGCAGCATCCCTCTGAGTCCTTGGGCAGCAAATTTCTTTACCTACATTGAGTTCCGGGGCTACAGGGTCTGCGGTGGGCACTGGCAGTGCATCTGGAACAAGCAAACTGCAGAGCCTGTAAGGACTCGAGCAAGGAAATGGTTACCATACATGATCCCCTCCCAAAAAGGGGAAACTTGTCCCAGTAAGGGGTACACCTGGCCCTCAAGAGGGCAAAGGACAGGGGGTTGGTCCAATTTTCACCGATTCTAAGACACATTTAGTTAAACCCCCTTCCTCCTGAGTCGCACCTACCTGTCCTAAGACTAGAGCTATACTCTGAGATACCTTAGCTACCAAGGTGGGGCTGTTATCTGATAGTGGGGTATACCTCAACCTAATCTGAAGTGTCTATAAAAACTAGACCTTAATGCTGGTGGTTTAATCTCTGAAATCCACCTACCAATGCTCTCCTGGGGAGGTTTCCTGGGACCTGAATTCCCAGGGGGGATCCCCTTACCTTGCTTAGCATTTACCTGTGCACAGACAGTACTTCTAGCAACTCTGCCTCACAGAAGTTCAGAAGTCTTGGTGACACTTAACCTGGTGTCACCGGGCAACTCTGACCTAGAGCCTCTGGGACCAACAGTCTTGTCATCTAGAGGGTCCATCGACCATTTGGTCCTTCAGTGGCTTGCTTCTGGTCAGCCAATTCCTTCTGGCTGCAGTTGGTAACCCTCTTTTCTTTGTGGATGGCACAGTGTCTCCATCAAAGGGCCTGGATTAAGGCCAAAAGTTCTGGAGCTGTGCCCAAATGGTGTGGTCCAGGGTGACTACCGCTGCCCCTGCATATCAGGTCCCATCTTGAACTTAACTGCTCCCATCCGTGAACAGTACCTTGTCGTCTGTTACCTCTGTGCAGTCATGAATGGGTTCCTCATCATCATCTGGAAGCAGGCTGGCAGGGTTGATGGCCAGAGTTTTATGAATCTGGACACAGGGCTGGTCCAGGAGAAAAGCCTGGCCCATCCAGGTTAGCTCCTGGTCCAGAGTCCGCTTATCTGCCTCCTTCACCAGCAATGCTGTGGCTGCCACAGGGTCCAGTCTCTTAGACAGATAGGCAACAGGTCTCTTCCAGGGACCTAGAGTCTGAGTGAGAACCCCTTTGGCAATGTCTCTTACCTCACTCACGTAGAGGTGGAAGGGCTCCACGTCGTCCGGCAAGGCTAGGGCAGCTGCTGAGATGAGAGCCTTCTTTAGCTCCTCAAAGATCCGTTGTTCCACTTTGGACCAGTTCAACAGCTGCATTCCCCCAGTACGTGTTCCTTCCGAGGACCACAGTCCTTCTTGATGTCCAAGGAAAACAGGCAGTTTGTCCGGTGGCTTCCTGGGCTGATGTACGGGTCCTATTGGCTCTCTCAAGACTAAATAGGGTGCCCCCATGCCCATCAGGAAACTAACAGGCTTGCCTCTCCTAGCTAACCTGTCAGGACATACTCTTTATAATTTTTATAAAAATCTTATCTTTCAAAAATACATAACCATGCCTCAAATTTTAAAGAAAAGGCAAGGGAGGAGGGAGCAGGTCCAGTACCTGTTCCCAGGCCTCTAACAGCCACCTGAAATGTAAAATGCCACGTTTTTCCTACAGATACAGATCTATCTGCATTTCTAAGCCTCTTCTACTCCCCCTGCAGAACATCGGTGAAAATTGTCCAAGCAGTCGCAGGGGGTTAAATCATACAAATAATTGTTTTCACATTGTTTTAACACAATTCTAAATAAATTATAAACCTTTGTGATGAAGTCTACTTAAACCTATAAAGTAGATACACATGACTGAAACAAAAAAATGATTCCCAAAGTTTAAACAAAATACAAGATGCAGGTACAAGCCCAAATTCAACAACAATGGCATATGAGAAAAGCAAAACAAAACAAATCAAATATAAAAGTTTCATATGTTACATTAAACATTACTTTAGAAAAACTGACTTAAAAAAATACTGCATCACTGACTTAAAATAATTTTTTTAAGTGTAAGCATTACATACTTTTTCATCTGACAAATGAGAATAAATCAATCCTTGAGATCTTTGATCATTACTGCTTATTCTTAACACCTATAATACAGTTTAGCCTGCCATATTCTAGGCATCTAGTTACTGCAATTAACTTTTCCTAATTCAATTTATACTTTGAACTTTTAAAGCTGGCAAGTCAAATAAATTTGGCAGTTCTTAGATTAATAACATTACATTTTTAATACATCCTGCTTACTTAGGGTAAAGTTTCAGCAACACATTTTTTTTTTCAGCATTCAAATGCAAATGAACACATTCTTTAGCTGAAGACTCCCGGCCATTCACGGCCATTCACCACCATTCACGTAAACTTGTTACCATTACCATCTAGTTTCCACCTCATGGCGGGGAATTTCAAAAGCTGCTTACAATGACTTGGGAAACCAGTTTTAATTTATCTCCACCACTTTTAAAATTTATTCTGTACCTAGAAAAGTGTTTTTAAGCACAGCCCAAAACTATGCGCACTCGTTTTGAACTGGCCTTTTCTCTTTACTGAGCACAGAGATTTGCCCTTGAGCTCTTCTCCGGTACCTGATGTCGCCAGCGACCGGATGCCTCCACGCCTGCCCAGGCCTCTCGGGCCCAGGCCCCCTGGGTGAGGCTGCTTCAGCCGCAGCCCCAGCCATGCTACTCAGGCGGTGCCGAGGAGAAAGCGCGGGTCGCCCCAGCGGCTTCCCGGCTCCGCCTCCCCTTCTCCAGGCAGCCAGCAAATTAACCCAGGTGCCTGCTCCCCGAGCAAGGCCACCACTGCCCAGCCGCACTCCGACGCAAAGACTGAGCCCCGCGGGAGCCCCCCTCCGACCCAACGCCGCCAGGGGGCCCCGCACCGCCACGCCGGCCACACTTCGCCGGCTCCATCCTGGGGCGCCATGTCGCCCACAGATACCAAACTCAGACCTGGGAAAGGCTCACTTTCCGCAGGTGAGGCAACGGCTCACGCCGCTCACCTTGTCCTGGGAGAGGCTTATCCCTCTCCCTATCAGGGTCCCTCTCGGGCCCTCCCGGGAGGTCAGAATGTCTTCTGATTCTCCTGCCCGTGGCCTTCATGGTGCGTCCACCAGGCGTCTTCGGGCACCAATTCCACAAGGGGTTTTACGTCCCTCCAGAGCACGCACACACCTACCGCGGCCAGTCAGACACTCCGGATCGGGTTTTCCCTAATGGTCCTGGGGATCCCGGACGAGCCCCCATCTGTTATGCCCAGACTTCGTGATCCCCAAGGACCACCAGGGAGCCGAGTCCGATGCAATAAACAAAAGAGCCTTCACCATGCTAGCAATGGGCTCCTCCCACTCATGCCGGCAGCATGGCGGAAGAGAGAGAATTTCTCCCGGTCCAGGGGTTTTGAGGGCTAGGGATAACTCCGCCCTACGGGGCGGAGTTGGGAGCTCATCCTCGCCCCGCCTTGCCCTCTCACTTTTCTTGGTGTAATTTTTTTCCTTCCTTCGCTCTTAGGCGAAAAATACGTTCTCCTCCAGAAGTCCCTTCGTGGATGTAGAAATCTCTTTCACATCCCGCATGGAAAGGGTTCCAATTCAGGGTTCGGGTTCTGGAGAAGGGCCGCACACAAATGAAAAGAGACTTGAAGAAATTCAATTTGATGATCCGGGGGGCCAGGCAGTAGTCCAACTCTGGTGGGAGAACTACTCTCTGCTCTGGCCCTGCTATCCCTTTTATTGAGGCTTTGGGGAAAACATCTTAGGCAACATAAATAGAAATTTACATGTAGCCCTTAGGCAGGAAATAACAGAAACTTTCACGGGACAAACAAGGTGGAGGCTGCTTCAGCTAACAATGTCTCAACTAAAGGGTGAGTGGTTAGAGCAATTAAGGTTGTTGACCAGCCTTCCTGGCTTCCTGTCAACATCTCTCTTTTAGTGAAACTGATTTGTTTCTGGCACATCTCCATTGGGATACACCATCAACATGATAGGATGAACTTGATCAGCAACGATACTTAGGTATGTTGTGCTCTTCAGACGCTGTCCCACGTGAATTAAAGGGCCCAAATCATGCCGAAACCGGTTTGGCTCAGTGGTAGAGCATCTGTCTGCGGACTGAAAGGGCCCAGGTTCAATTCCCGTCAGGGGCATGTACATTGGTCGCGGGCACATCCCCGGTAGGGGGTGTGCAAGAGGCAGCTGGTCGATGTTTCTCTCTCATCGACATTTCTAGCTCTCTATCTCTCTCCCTTCCTCTCTGTAAAAAAATCAATAAAATATATTTAAAATAAATAAATAAATAAAGGGTCCAAATCATGCCAAGAAAAATTTCCCAAACCATAACACTGCCCCTACCAGCTTGAAGGGTTGTACTCATGCATGTGGGGTGCATGCTTTCATGCTCTTTCTGTGAAATTCTTTGTCATCTGCATGATGCAACTGGAAACGTGATTCATCAGACAACATGACTTTTTTCCAATGCTCGACTGTCTAATCCTTAAGTTCCTTTGCGAATTGAAGACGTTTTATCTTGATAACTGCAGACAGCAAAGGTGTTTGAACAGGCCTTCAGCTTCCATATTCCATATGATGCAGTGTACGGCTAATTTGCCTACAAACGTCAGGTGGTCATAATAATCTGGCCACTCAGTCTATAATTATAATGTAATAGTAAGGAGTTGTAAAGAAATCATTATAATATAACCTAAAATAGGGTTCTTGGAAGAGGTAGCAATTTATTTCTCCTGAGGTATCAGGGAAGATGATTTGTGAGCTAGAGTACATAAACAGGACTTAAGCAGATAAAAGAAGGGGGGATATAAAAAAGAGGAGCAATTATAGAAAAAGTAAGCATAGTGTATGTCCGGGGGGAGTGTTTAGAAAAACTGCAAAATGTATAACGTATTCTTCTTCTTCTTTCTTTTTTTTTTTTTTTCATTGACTTGGGAGAAAGAGGGGGAAATATTTATGCATTCATTGTTTGCTTCTTGTATGTCCTAACATGGGATCAAACCTGCAACCTTGGCGTATGGGGATACTGAGCTGCCCAGCTGGGGCCTGTCTAATGTGTCTGACATGTTGTAGGCACTGGAAGGTGATGAGCAGATGCTTAAGCCTGGCTACATAATTTGAACTTTACCTTAGGCATTAGGAGGGCATTTGCTTTAGACCAGTGGTATAGAAAACAGTCTGAAGGAGGAACACACTTAGGAGGGAGATAACCAAAGAGGCATAGGTTAATCTTACAATTCTTCTTCTTTATTTAATGTGCTGCTCCTGGATGCCCAGCACAATTTTAAGTGATGGGATTCAGCAATGAATTAGACAGGAAAGGCCCCTGCCCTCTTCTAGGGTTATAGTCTACTGAAAAGAGACAGATAATTCAAAAAGCAAATAAGACTAACAAGATCATGAGATGTACTGAGAAGAAATAAAAATGGTTTTATGAAATAGAGCAATATGGATGGGAAGGACTTTTTAAAAAATGAAGTCAGAAAAGGCTTTTTTTTTAGTTATTTTATTTCTTGAAATAAAAAAAAAAAAGGAAAGGCCTTTCTTAGAGGAACATGGAAATGCAGAGGAAGGAGGGGGTGGAGATGGGAACCAAAGATTGGAGAAACCCATGTGCATTTTCCTTGGAAGACACTCAAAGGAGCAAGGGATCCCTTCCCCCTAAATGTTAAACCAGTGCAATCAAATGCTTAATAAAGCATTCTGGGGGGTGAATCAAGCTAACAGAATGCCATAGTACCCATCAGCAAAGCAAAAAATTCTTCAAATGTCAATACTTATGACATCTACATTTGACAAACATTTTTTAGTATTTAGTTACATGTACAAATATATGGCAGTCACAAATGCGTATTCACTTACATTAGTATTTATTTACATACTATATATACTAGTATAAATAATGATATACCCATATTTTATATGTGTATATATACATGTATTTTTTTCTCTCCTCCCCCTACTCCATGCACTTATTTCATAGAACTAAACTAAGAGATATGAACTCGGAGGGCAAAATTGGCCTCCCACAATCTGAATGTATTATAGAAAAAAAAAAAAAAAATTGTTCTTTCTGTTGTGATAGCAATGACTTAGCAGAAACTGACCAGAGGTGGGCAGGCCTGCTTTGGGCAGGAATACTTCCTTCTTTTACTATTAGTATTAATGGTTTTATATATTATAAGCAAAGTGGAACTTCACATACATTTCCGTGTACTCCGATTAGCCTTGTCCAGTTTAGCACAGGGCAGAACTGGCTTCCTGTAACCCGGGAGGGGGTGGAGGCTGGAGGCTGAAGGCGGGCGGGATGGGGGCTCAGGGCAGGAAGCCCGGGCTCCCCTGAGGGGTGTGTGTGGAAGCAGGGGGGGGGGGGGGGGTTTCCGCTGAGGCCGTGATCCCGCCCGTCGGAGCCCCTGGCGGCCACCTGCCCACGCACGATGGCCCCGGGGCCCAGGACGCCCCGGGGGCGCGGGGGGCGGCAGCGTGGCCGGGTGACCCCCAGAGGCTCGGGCCTGGGCCCAGCCCCGGTGGAACAACGGGCCGCCGTGGGCGCCCATGCTCGACGGTAGTTGCGGAGCGACCGGGCGGGGCGAGGGGGAGCCCGCGGAGCCGCAGGCCCCGCCGGCCGCCCGCTGCCCCTGTCCTCCCGCCGCAGGAAGGCCCAGCCCGAGGGCGCGCCCGCCGGGCCGTTCGCCGGGAGCGCGCAGGCGCCGGCGCCGCGAGGTGGCAGCGCGTCGGGGGACGACGCCGCGGACGACGCGTGGGCCCGCGAAGGGGCGGGGTAAGAGCGCAGCCGCCCCGCGGGCACCAGGCTCTGCACCCGCCCGCCCTTCTCCGTCCCCCCCTCCCGCCCTCCGGCCCCCAGGCTTCTCCCCGGGCTCCTCCCCGGGCTCCTCCCGCCCTCCGGCCCCCAGGCTCCTCCCCGGGCTCCTCCCCGGGCTCCTCCCGCCCTCCGGCTCCCAGGCTCCTCCCCGGGCTCCTCCCGCCCTCCGGCTCCCAGGCTCCTACCCGGGCTCCCAGCCACCGGGGCGCACACCTGGGTCCCCCCTCCCCCCAAGGCAGCGTCCTCCCCCTCTCCTCCGCCCTGGCACCTGGCACAGAGCAGGTGGCTCCACACCCACTGACCCAGACCTGGCCTGAACTGTGCTTCCATTTCTTCAGGATCCACCCTCCCCTCTGGGCGACAATAAAATGTGAACATTAGCAATCGGACTGGCTGCCGCAGTGGCTTTGCTCCCAGCTCTCACTGCCCTCTGGGCGGGAGTGCGCTGTGGGCCCATGCCAGTTTGGAGTGGAAAGGGCGTCTGGGCCTGTGGGCCGGCTGGCGCCTCTGAAACAAGCGGGTTTGGGAGGCTCTGTTTCACAGGGAGCACCTGTGGGTGATGAATAGCAGACTTCACCGCCCTGCTTTATAAGTTCCAGATAATTCACCAAATTGTTTTTGTCTTGTTTTTTTGTGATCTGTATTTTATTTATCTATCTGATAATAGCTCCTTTGTATCCCAGGCCTTGATTTTCTATTCTGTTAGATCTCCAGTTAGCTTTTGTCTATACACCTCCCTAGTGCCCGCCCTCCCCTTTTTTGGTCTGCCTTGCCCCTTGTTTCCGGTTGATTTTGTTACCCCCACCCTACCCTCATAGTCCTCTTCTTCTGCTTTCTAAATATTTTCTTACTCTCCTTTAGATGGGAAGCCAAAGTTCATGGTTTCTTTAAATCAATATTGTACCTTACCCATAAATGTGCCTGTTCCACATCCTGTGTAGGATTTTAAGGACTCAGAGGAGCAAAATGGGGAGAAGAAATGGTGAGAACTATGGCACCAGCCTGCGTGTGTCAAACATCTCTCATGAGGTATGGCAGATGCTATTGACCTTGAGCATTTGGGCAGCAGCTCCCCTTGTTCAGTCCTAACTAACCCCATGGACTTGCTGCTGAGGTCCCTTGCTGCTGTCTCTTGGAGAACAGTGTCCTGTGCTTTTTCCCTCTTGGCACATTTGGAATATCAAATGGAAAATGTTTCTTTTAACAAAGAAAAAGTTAACCGGCTTCTCTCCACATCGTGAGACATTTCTAATTACAATCAGATTGTTTTATTTTCTCACGCATATTTTGTGAAAAATATTAGTAAAGCTGGTGGAATATAAAAAAGAATAAATTCACAGCCTGTAAGGAGTTTGCAACATCATTGGCTCCACGTGTGGGTGATGGCCTTCTTTCCAATTGACAAACTTGGTTATATTAATTTTTTGGATGATCTCAACAGCACAGTTCATCAGCTTCCTTTACTATGTTAATTTAAGAATATTTCTCTCCCTTGTTATTGTTTACATTAGTATACCAGGGTCACAGATATAGCTGAGAGAAGCTTGAGCATCTGTTGGGGACATTTTAAAAATACAAATAACTGGGCCATATCCTCATCCTACTAAATTAGAATTACAATAGTATTTTTTCAACTATTATTTTTTAAAAGCTCCCTAAGTAATTCTCACATAGAGACCAGACTTAGAATAATTCAAACAACATTGAATAATTTACTAATTTTATTTTTCGAACACCATTAAACAAACATCATCTACAGCCTAGCTCCCAAGATTCAGCTCTCCTTCCTATCAGGAAATGATCTTTGTGGATCAGTTAAATCCTCAGATGGTTTGTAAGCTTAATTTTCCCAGTTCCTCCTTAGTGTGGGGATGACACTTAATACTACCTCACATCTTACTTGTATACTGCTTAGTTTAATTTACAAATGATTTCTTCATTTGAGATAGGAAAAAAAAGTTCATTTCTAAAAAAAAAAAAATTACTTTAAAAAATAAACTAATCACCTCTTCTTTTTTTAATTGAATATATTTTATTATTTACAGAGAGGAAGGGAGAGGGATAGAGAAACATCGATGAGAGAGAGACATTGATCAGCCACCTCCTGCACACCCCCCACCGGGGATGTGCTCGCAGCCAATGTACATGCCCTTGACCGGAATTGAACCTGGGACCCTTCATTCCTCAGACTGCAGACCGACGCTCTATCCACTGAGCCAAACCAGTTTCGGCTAATCACCTCTTCTTACAGAATAAATTATTACAATCCTCTCCTACACATCCCACAACCCCCCCCCCCCCCCCCCCCCCCCCCCCGCCAGCACTCAGCACAATGTCTGGAACATAAATACTCAGTTGATATGTGTACATTTTCTTTCTTTCTTTCTTTCTTTTTTTTTTTTTTTAATATATTTTATTGATGTTTTACAGAGAAGAAGGGAGAGAGAGAGAGAGCCAGAAACATTGATGAGAGAGAAACATTGACCAGCTGCCTCCTGCACACCCCCCACTGGGGATGCGTCCGCAACCAAGGTACATGCCCTTGACCGGAATCGAACCCAGGACCTTTTAGTCCGCAGACCGACGCTCTACCACTGAGCCAAACCGGCTTCGACATATGTGTACATTTTTTTAAAAATATATTTTATTGATTTTGTACAGAGAGGAAGGGAGATAGAGGGTTAGAAACATCGATGAGAGAGAGTCATCGATCAGCTGCCTCTTGCACACCCCCTATTGGGGATATGCCCTCAACCAAGGTACATGCCCTTGACCAGAATCAAACCCGGGTCCCTTCAGTCCCCAAGCCGATGCTCTATCCATTGAGCCAAACCGGTTTCGGCTATGTGTACATTTTCTTATTCATTTTTTGGTTTTGAGTATTTCCTCTGTGTTTTCAACACCTGATACCCAGAATGAGTAGTGGGCTGGTCAGTGCTGAGTATAATGTGAGGAATAGAGAATTTTCTTTGGTTGATTTACAGGCTTTCAAATACAGAAACTGGTGAATTTGACACAATGAAGAGGACATTTTTTTTTATATTTTTAAACTCAATTTTGAAAACCTGTGTGCCATTATTTTTAATAAAATGAGAGTGAAACCATAAGTTATTGTAAAAGTCTTCCAATTTCCCAACTAATAAGTGTTATCAAGCTGATACCTTGATAAGAGAACATTGCACACTCCTCAAATATGCTGGTGGTACCCTTATAGGTGGCAAAGGGGTCATGAAGCTTTGTGCCTTTTGTCACACTTTACCCAAAGGACATGTCAAATGATGTACTTGAGCTTTTAAAAATTTTCTTAACATTAAGTTTATCCTAAAACAAATATTGTTGTAGAATTTATCTCACTGGAATTTGGACTCAGAAGTACCTGTTCCTGAGAATAAAAACCTGCCCCCTGGAAGGGATAGTGCAGCAGGTGGTAAGAAATCCTAGATGTCTATATACTTATATTTATAAATATATGAAAAAGTATTCATATGAATAACCACTCATATAAAAGGGGGTTTGTTTTTAGTGCAACCAACCTTATGTAACTATTAATTGTTATTTTTTTTTATATACATTCTTTCAGGCAAAATTAACAAGGTAAGGATAAATGTTTGGCTTTAAATAATTCACAAAACATTTTAAAATTAAATGCTATATTCTTTTAAAACTTCTTTACTCAAAATTAAACTTTATATTTCATGTCTGCAGAATTTTTTTTAATCAATTCAAAGCTGTTGTTTTCTTATGGCTGCAAATTGGACATTAAATATCTTGTTTTTTCAATATACAATACTACAATATATATGGAAATTAACTTTATTGTGACTATAGTATTTTCTAGTCATTGCCAAAGGTAATTGTCTCAACCCTTAAAATAGCTTAAAGTAGTTGAAATTGTTAATATTTTATTTTGAAGTAGTGAGAAAATTATTTTCATTTACCCTTTTTTTAATCAAAATATAAAATACTTAACTGTTAGTAAAATATTGGTAACTTTAATAGTATTCAAGCCTCATTAGTAAACACTGTTTAGTTGGTATTTATAAGATTACTAGAGGCCCAGTGCAGAAAAATTTGTGCATGGGGGTGTGTCCCTTAGCCCAGCCTGAACCCTCTCCAATCTGGAACCCCTCGAGGGATGTCTGACTGCCCGTTTAGGCCGGATCCCACTAGGACATCCCTCTCACAATCCATGATTGCTGGCTCCCAACCACTCGCCTGCCTGCCTTCCTGATTGCCCCTAACTGCTTTTGCCTGCCAGCCTGATCACCCCCTAACCACTCCCCTGCCAGCCTGATTGATGCTTAACTGCTCCCCTGCCAGCCTGTTTGCCCCCAATTTTCCTCCTCTACCAGCCTGGCCACCCCTAATTGTCCTCCCCTGATGACCTGGTCACCCCTAATTGTCCTCTCCTGCAGGCATGGTTGCCCCCAACTGCCCTCCACTGCAGGCCTGGTCTCCCCAACTGTCCTCCCCTGCAGGCTTGGTCACTCCCAACTGCCCTCCCTTGCCAGCCTAGTTCCCCCAACTAACCTCCCCTGCAGGTCTGGTCTCCCCCCAACTGTCCTCCCCGGCCGGCCATCTTATGTCTATATGGGGGCTAACATTTTTTACTATAGGGGTGGCCATCTTTGTGTTGGAGTGATGGTCAATTTGCATATTCATTTTATTAGATAGGATTCTAATTCCAGTGAAGACAGTAAAAAATTGTATCTGTATTTTCAAAGGAATATATATTACTATATTATTTCTTTATTGGAACTATATATCCCTTAGTTACAACAACTACGCTGTTTCCCAAAAAAATAAGACAGTGTCTTATATTAATTTTTGCTCCCAAAGATGCCCTAGGTCTTATTTTCAGGGGATGTCTTATTTTTCCATGAAGAAGAATACAGTACACATTTATTGTTAAATGAAAATAAAGGAAATTTATTACTTGGATATGGTACGGAGATACGGTAGTTGTCAACACAAACCAGACAAACTGAATCCTACAGTATCAAGAATTTACTCATTTATTCAATGACAATCATCTTCTGGAACATCATCATAACAATCCAATTCTTGAATTTCCTGGTGAATTTCTTGTGACTCCATTTCTTTCAGAATCAGTGGACCAAATCTCTCATGTTTAGCCTAGGGGGGAGGGGGCTTATTTTTGGGGGGATGCCTTATATTTCACTCAGAAGGAAACCTGTAAGTAGGTCTTATTTTCGGAGGATGTCTTATTTTCCGGGAAACACGGTATCAGTATTAGAAGAAGAGTGGGGACTAAGATAGTGTTTAAAAGTCTTCTGGTTTATAGACCATTTGGAAACTCCAGTAGAGCAACTGATGCTAGAAATTAATTTGTCAGAGCATGCTCAAAAAAGAACACAGGTGGGATTTTATTCATCATACTCCTTTTCTAAAGTTTTTTTTTTTTTTTTTTTAAATGCTTTTACTAAAATGTTGCCCATGGCTTTTGTTATCAGAATAATAAACAAGGGATATTTCAGTTATGGAGTTATCCTCTTAAAGAAGGAAGTATCATGGACAACAGGTAAAAGGATATTTTGTAAATCCCTAAATTAGTGAAATAAATTTAAATATAAATGAGTTAACTATCTGAAATACTAGAACAAAAAACTACTGAAAGAAAATGTATAACAGTACCTACGTAAGGGATTGTTGTGAGGATTAAATGAGTTAATATATATAAGAAATTAACAGAAGAACAAATAATGGAGTGCAGACTAGGATCACAGACATGGGATCCTACCACCTGAGTTTAAATCCAAGCTCCACTAGATGTTTCCTCAGAAAGGTAGAACATAAAAATGCCTATTTGATAAAGATTACATATTATAATTTAATAGCATTTTAATTTTAGTCAACAAGCCATTTATTAATTAAATCATTTTTAAGGGATTTCAAAAAACCTTCAATGGAAATTGGCTTTAATACAACCAACAATCCCATAAGGCTCTTCACTCTGAACCATTCACTAACAAGTGCTCCAGCTGATAAGCAAGTTGGTTCTTACTCTGAACTGCCGATGCCATTAGGTCTCTGCTGGCCCTATGCTGATGGAGACTTTCTTAAGGACAGAAATGACTCTCTTAATAATTTACGTTTAACTGTAGAATACAACAATGGTGAAACTTCATCTGCTCCAACTTGGAGTTTGAAATATAGAAACAGCAGTGTAGAAGACAATTTAACAGATGAAAGTGATTTATCAGAAAATGAAAAAGCAAATGGTACTTTATTCAGCTATTTTAAAAAGATGGACCTGAATTTAAAGCCAGAAACAATAGAAAATGTTCAAGAATCTTTCACAGTAGAACCAAGTGAAGTATTTCCATATCCTGATTTTCTCCCTCCTCCTTTCAATACGCTGGACTTGCACAAATTAGTCCTCTCAGAATCTGATCATTGGAAAGCAACAGTGGAATCTCCAGAAAGGTGTATTAAACCTTTGATAACTCGTTTATTAGAAATGGAACGATTACAACATACTACTATACAAAAAGAGAGACCAAGATTACAAACTTCCTTCTGTACTCCAGCAGTTACTGAACGACCCTTTTCCTCCAAAACCATACCCAAAATGAAACAGCCAAAACTTTCTGACTCTGTAAGTCTTCAGACAACTTGTGTAGATAAAACTAGAGAAAAAAGGAAAAAGAATTCTGCTTCTTGCAAGCTTGAACAAAATGCTTCACAATGGAATTGGAACAGTAGTATTAGCAAATATAAATGCAATTCTAGATCACCATCGCTAAAAAGTTCATCCACAGCAAAACAATTGATGGCAACTTATAACTTTAAAAATCCCCAAACCTCCACTGTAAATCCATGCCAAGAACTCTCAACCAGTCCTACTACTGCACAGTCAACTCAATCACTGGTTAAAGTGGTCTCAACAAGACCTTGCCTACCACTAAGGTCTCTAATATCAGTTTCACCTTTACCTCTGTCTTTTTCTGAAAATCAGAGGGAAGAAATGAAGGCACCAAGGACCAAAAAGGAACTTTACCGAAAACATATAGTATTGAACAGGCCATTCTATATTCAGAACTAAACTGTCTATCACCTTCATTTAGAGCTAAGGGTAAGTGCTCACCCATTGAGCAAAAATAACATTTCCCCCCATACATCTCAGTATGAGTAAATCTCTTCCAAGAAGCCCAGCTAAAATATGGTTCATCATTTCGAGATGCAGATATTAACACACACACACACACACACACACACACACACACACACACACATACACACTACTTGATGTGATATGGAGCACAACCTGTGGAAATTTTTTGGATTTATCAACCCAAGGTGACGTATTGGACAATCTTTTGCATGTTGTTTCAAATATTTACTAATGTTTCACTTAGTAAACTATTCTATTCAAAATATTCTTTTGTTGTGATTGTTTCCCTGTATAATTCATCAATAAATTGTATAGTCTTATTGTTGCTATAATTATTGTGTTCTATTATACACACACAATAGTTACCTCTAACAGTGATTTTTAAAAACTCTTCCCACTTGGTTATCTTTTTTCTTTCCCTTCCCATCTCCACAATCTCTTTTGTCTATTATTTTGACCTATTCTTTGGGTACTTGACCATTAAATGCTAAGGAAGTTGCTATCTTGTTAATATATAAGATCCTCATGGTTCTCCCATGAATTCTTATAAACTTTCCATTTCCCAGGCCCTTTTTATTTGAAAAGATTCTTTTGGGGCCTAACTGTAGGTTTAGGCATGAAACAACCCTCTTCCACTTAAATCTAAGTTTTTAAATGTCCAAGAAAAAATGGGAAAAAGTCACTGTCCACAGGGAAGCCAGAATCTCATGTAATGAAATCCCGCTCCCCACACTGCACCCCCCAAGGCTCTTGGTTGCTGGAAAAAAATTTTTTTTTAAATGTATTTTATTGATTTTGTACAGAGAGGAAGGGAGAGATAGTTAGAAACATCGATGAGAGTCATCGATCAGCTGCCTCTTGCACATCCCCTACTGGGGATATGCCCGCAACCAAGGTACATGCTCTTGACCGGAATCGAACCCAGGACCCTTCAGTCCCCAAGCCGACGCTCTATCCATTGAGCCAAACTGGTCCCGGCGGTTGCTGGAAATCTTAAGCCTGGTTAGTTGAAATTCAAATTAAGCTAAAGCTTAACTCATTAACTGGTGAAAAGGGAAACTATGGATTGACACTGCACCTAAGAATCAGGAACACAAAAAAATATAATTCAATTGCAGGCTTAAAGAAACAGAATTTTTGGGAGTGGGGCCTGGGACCTACAAAATAATCAAACATCCCAGGTCATTTTAATGCAGGTGGTTCTCAGATCACACACTGAAGGAAAAACCTGATGTAACATGCTCAGCTCAGTTTGAATATTTGGGGAGGCTACTTTGGTTTTAGTGGTTAGTTGAATTTAGTTTTCCTTAAACATTAAAATAAAGCCACCTGATTAAAACTCCAAACATTAACCCCCAAAGGTAAACATGAAAAAGTCCTCTCCCCATTCGCAAACCAACAAAGGAAGTCAAAGGAGGTCAGGGATTGTCATTCTCCTCGTCCTTGCCCTCACTCCCCCCAAGAGGGAATATTTGTGATAGAGATGAATAAAAGGATAAATAAATGTTAAGGAGAACAACTATAGTTTAAAATCCACTCTCTATAGGAGAGTAGGGAGGAGCATTTTAGAGGTAGTGGTAATCAAGGAATAGTCAGGAGTTACATGAAGCTGATCATATAGTAAAGGACTGCTTTGATTCTTTGGAATGCATGTGCGTTTGAGTGTTCACACGCATGCTGGGGATGGGGAGGGAGTGTACAGGAAAGGGAAGGGCAAATTTTTGGAAGCAACCGGACTACTTTATCTAGGATATCATTAGGCCTAAACAAAAAGGAGCTACTGTAATACCTTCCAGATCATTAAAATATATTAGCAGCATTGCTGATTTCAATTATGAAGTAGAGACAAATAATTTTAATATCATGATCACTTAGTAAAAATAGTCACCAGGAATCTTTTTTCTGTTTAAACTGAGCCCTAAAATGAGGCTGTTTTGTGTAGGAAATGCATGTAGCCACCTCAAGTCCATTTTGTAGGTGAAAGGGCAGGGCGGGGCGAGAATGAGCTCCCAACTCCGCCCCGCAGGGCGGAGTTATCCCTAGCCCTCACCCAATCAATCAGGGTTAGCCGAGGCAGTGACATCACCACCAACCAGAGTAAAACCCATGGACTGGGCAAAATTTGCTCTCTTCCACCATGTTGCCGGCATGAGTGGGAGGAGCCCATGCTAGCATGGAACAGGCTCTTGTTTATTGCATCGGACTCGGCTCCCTGGTGGTCCTTTGGGATCACGAAGTCTGGGCGTAACAGTAGGATGATGGGGGAAACAACTTTGTTCAAATAGGCAACACATATGACTTTGATAAACTCATCATGGGTGATGGGATGGGGAGGGGGGATGTAGTTATACACAAATTCAAATATTTGTCTACTTATCAGATCTGTTGAGACAAACTTTCACCATTATTTTTGAATAAACATTTAGAAAACTTTGTAACAGAGCCATGAATAAAAATAAAAATTTTGTTCAGGATATTTTAAACTTGGCTTGCTCATAAATTTCCACGTTTAGATCTCTAGGTCTAAACTTAACTCTTTGGATCTTAACAGAGAAATGCTTTTTCATCAATCAGAGAAAGCACAAGAAAAATGGCTTTTCTCCTGAAGGTTGGCAGCAACATCCTCCCCAATCCAATCCTCTGTGAATTACTTTCCCTAATAAAAACAGGATCTCATGGCCTTTGTCAACCATTTTAGATGATTATATAATTCTTAATCTTTTGCCAGCCCAAGTAGAAAACTACATCGGGTCTTTACAAGGCTTCCCTGAGCCAATGCCATTCAGCCCTCGTTTTTTAAAAAATCAGGGCTCAACCATACTAGTCTACTGGCCTCTTGGTGGTGGGTAGCTCCAGGTGGTCAAGCACATTCTATTAAGCCAGACACTGGCCCTTCAATTTCCAATCCTGCTTTGCATGTGTTAAAGAAGCACAGAACCTCATAAATATTTTATTCACTGTTTTAAAACACTGACAACAGCCGAAACCGGTTTTGGCTGTTGGCCTGTGGGCTGAAGGGTCCCAGGTTCGATTCCGGTCAAGGGCATGTACCTTGGTTGCGGGCACATCCCCAGTAGGGGGTGTGCAAGAGGCAGCTGGTTGATGTTTCTCTCTCATCGATGTTTCTAGCTCTCTATCCCTCTCCCTTCCTCTTTGTAAAAAATCAATAAAATAAATAATAAAACACTGACAACATTTCCTTAGAAGAAAATGAAGAGTGATTAGACTGAAGATAAGCATCAGGCCTCCCCATCTGCAATAAATAATTTAAGTCATTACAGAAAGGGAATTATCTCATTGCTTACTATGCGTTTATCACTAAGAAAGCCAAATTAGAAATACATGTAAAATAAAATATGAACACAATACCCTTTGGTGAATGTTCTGTACTTAGTTGCTTCGAAAATGTTTTGATGTCTGAAAGGGTGATCATACTAAATTGGCTGATTCCAAGCTGCAGGTGTGAAAGGGCAGATTCCACAAAGTAGTTTGGTAAGATTCTCTCCCACACCTTTCCTCATCACTGAGATTTACATAGTACATCAGTTTTCAGTCTTCTGAAAACTTTTAAATATTTAATTTAACCTGGCAGTTCCAAATCATATTTTAGCACAGAATCATTTTTGAACCATATCTGTGACCAGCAGTAAAACAGTACTTAAGAAACATCAGGTAAGAAATGGTGTCTTTAATTTAAAACTTAACATAACCAAGCAAAGAAAAAAATCAGGAGACAATATAGTTAACAAGTGGCATATTTTATTATATTTCCCCTAATATGTTGATTGGGAACATTGCTGCTAAAATGTGAGTTACAATTCAAATGATACCACAAACAATTAGAATGCATATTGAGTATTTTCAGATTTCAGCTTCCATATCTTGATCACTAAATGGAAAGATTCTTCAGAAGAACTGTCCCTTACCCTACATATAGAAGGAAAAGAACAATTAAAGATGCCATGATGATATCTATCAAAATAACTGGAAAACATTTAAAAACTCAATTTAGTGTACATTACTGACATGTGAAAAACACAGATGAATGTGTATTGATCATTTCTATAATATGAGGGCCTTACATCTAACAGAATAAAATTCATGTTGAATATTTGATTGAACTAGGATACTATGAAGAAACATTTTATGAAACCCAATTTTAATAATGTTATTATAACTAAGGGAAAGAAGTTACACATTTGAACAACTTGCTTCTTTCTTATCTCCAACATTTAAAAGGGCATTCCGTAACTACATGGCATAACTTTTCAGGTATGTGATTCCTTTATTTCATTTCAGAGATTTTATTTCTACCTAGCCAGCTAGAGTTCTGCTACAAAATAATGATAGATTAAGTGCAAGTAAAATATAGTATTTGTTCTCAGTAATGCCTCTACCACATACCATAAAACATACATTTCCGTATTATAAAACTATCCTGAGTATTTGTTTTAATTAGGGAAAAAAGTAGTGATTATAATGGTAAAAAGTAAAAATTCTTTTTAAAACATAAAAATATTTTTGAGAAAAAGTAGAGTGGAATGAGATAGGCACTGGGGAATGAAGAAACAGGATGCTAACAATCAAAATTTAAGGTTAAATAAAAGTAATGGATGGTTTTAAGATTTATGACAAGATGCTATATCCTTTCAAAGCCTCAAAATTCCAACCTAATTTCTAATAACCTTCAAGAATAAGGTCCACATAGGACCTTATTTAGAACTGCGTCCAAAATGTATATGCTTCCTTAAAATCTCAACTATTCCCCCAACTGCAGAAAGAACTATGACATCTTTGAGAGTTATGTCCTAAAATATGAGCCCTTAAGTCTGACAATCACTTGATATACTTGTATCATTTTTGCCATAAAGTGTGTAATAAAGCAAAATCTTCATGAGATAATTATATTTGAAAACTATATAGCAACTCTGAAACATTAATACAAGTTTTTAAAGGATTATTCACTAAATACCTCAATCCAACAGAGGTCTTACAGAGTTCCAAATTTCTGCCTCAGCAAATGTTACAAATTCTAATAATGTCATTTATATAGACTGTTTACAGGTTCCTGTCAAATAGATTAATTTTGACATAAAAGATCAAAATTATATCACCTCTCATTTCCCCTAAGAAAAATTGACAATGGCTCTAAATATTTTGCCTGATTTAAGACCATGACTGGAGCACCTGTTAAAAATAAAATTACTAAAGGGCAAGTTGGAGAATAAGTTATTAAAGGAATTGAATAGTGTTCCTAAAATTCCAGTTTCTATTCTTTTTCATTTGCCAAGGAGATAAGATACCCAAAGCTGAAGACTGTGTTTTGATGTTTGCTGTTTTCCTAATAATCTTTAGAAACCAAATTAAAAAACCATGATATATATAAGGAATCTCACCATTCAAGAGTCTTATATATCACTAAATTTGACCACTATTTATTATTTTAGGAAAGAAAGGATGGGGGGATAGGCAGAGCATGATAAAACAGGTACTTTACAAATGAGCACAAGAGCACTACTAATCTAAGTACCAAACATTAATGAAACCCAAATCATAATGCCGAAAACTAAAAAAATTAGACAAAAATAAAATGGAGGATTTAAAAAAATCTTTTATAGGACAGAAACCTTAGCTCATGTCTTCTGGTTGTCATCATCTTCCACTGAGCTGCACCTAAAACACAAAGAACAAGTAACAAGCAACTTTGTTTTTTAAGTAATATGTAACAATTTCGAAGGCATAAGATGAACTGTTTCTAGTAGAAGTTAACTTACTTAAATAAATATATAAAATGAAGCCATGAAAATCACCAGAAGTGTCAAAATGTTAACTATTTTGAGTAAAAATAACTACAAAAGACTTGAATATGCAGCATATTACCACCAAAATAAATAATGGTGGGAAATCTGTACCCATTCCATTAGGTAGAAAGCTGCATCTGTGATGCCTCATTTACAAGGCTCACTCTACCTGAAGATGAGCACTACCTTGTATTTAGTTAGTCTAAACTGTGAAGAGATGGGGTGTAGATTCAAAGTTGGCTTATTATATCATCTATCGCTTTCCTGGCTGTAGTTCATGTCTTTAAGTGGAGCAAAACCCACCAGAAGGCTGCTATACTGATTTTCCATTCTTGAATGCACAAAATGTGCATGCTTGTTGTAATTAGTGCCTGGTGAATAAAAAAAATCCCATTTACAATTTAAAAATATTATTTAAGCCCATAAAATCTGATTACTTTCCATATTCTTCAGGGAGACAAGAATTAATCTTACCACCCAAAGGGAAAAGATATAAATTTCTGAAAATTCTCTTCTACCATGCTAAAAATATAAAGTCCTTTGTATTGCAAAACCAAGCTGATTTACATGATTTTTGTTTTAAACTGTTGCTAAATGTTTATCTACACATGCTGTCAGAAATAACCTTGTTAAGAAGGTGAAGCTGGTGTCTCAGCAAATCAGACCCCTTGGAGAAGGCGTTGAATGGCCTGTGCCCCGTTTTCCTTTTTTCTCTTTCCGCACCATCAAAAGGAAAAGTGAGAAAATAGCAGAAACATTAGTTAAATCCTGATTTTATACCCCCTAACCTACAGGAATTACCTCACTATACTGAAAGCTGACAATATTTGTAGAATTTTTTGACGAGGTAAGTAAAATAATAAACTTTGGCTAGCCTTACATCTTAGCAAATAATTCTATTAAAGACTTTAAGGAAGAAACAAAAGGTTGCTTTTAACTATTTATAAACCATAAACCAGCACTGAAGACAAAAATTTTTAAAAATGGCTACAAATGCCTTGTTCACAAAAGACTTTATTATCTAGTGATGCATACTGAGAACATACAGAAATCTGCATGGCCACTTCACATGCAGTAGAACAATCTTCACTTTACAATAAGTGAGTGTCAACTGTTTTATGCAATAGACAACACTTTAAAGTCACATTCTTAAAGAAAAGCTTCATTTACAAAAGAAATAAAAGGTAAAGAAGCAATTACCGCTTTTAAAAAGCAGCTGCTTTGTTCAAGAGTGGAAGGTTTATGCCTGTATTGAAAGACAACATGATCACAAATAATGAAAACAATGAACAAATGAAAGCACTTTTACCATAAAGCAGTACACTTTCAAAATGACATACAAATAGTTAAAAATTTCATTATGTTGTCTATGTAACTTTTAAATATGAGGACTTTCAGAATATGCCTCAACATTTGTAATTTAGTAAATGAAAACTAAGCATTGTTTCTATCTCACTAGGAACTGCATTTAACAAAAATTTATATAAAGTCTATAGCAAGTTGATTTTTAAAAATTAAAGTTAATAAGAAACAGTACACTGAAGGCGCTCTATCCATCAAGCGCATACTCTTCCAATTTTAGATGTGATGAACAGAACAGAAATTGTAACTATGCCACATTTGCAATGCCAAAAATAAAACAATATCAGGTATCACACATGCAGGGAATTCTGCCACAAAGCTAATATCCCTCATTTGTCAATTGTTCCAATAAAATAACATCTTAAAACACCAGTGATGTTGATGGTTTAGCTTACCTTCAGTGTACTGAATGTTGTACACAACCTGCTTTAAAAGAGGAGACCATCCCTGCAGGCAGGCTCAAGAAGGAACAGACCCCTTTCGGCAATGACTACACCAAGGGCATGCTGCTGTGGCCTGCACACACACACCTAGGAAAATGTGAATATAAACAGCATTTATGCTGGCCATTTTACCTGAAGACCAAAATGAAGCCAAGTCTGCTAAAAATAAATCAACCACCCAGCATTACTACTTATTTTATAACAAGATGCTTTTGCCTTTTATATGAACTGCAACCATATACATTAGCACTATAATTTTGTGCAGTCTTGGCAGTTAAAACAGTTCTACAGTGAAATTTCACATAAGACACAAAACAGATTAACTAACATTTCTAAAAGAAACATCACCCTTGGTATTAATTCAAATATAATCATGCTTCCTCAAATTTGATGGAGAAATATTTATAAGTTTATATACATTAATAAATTGCTGTGAAATTTCTTCAGTCTTTAATTACTCAAACCATTGGAGCTTCTTCATCTCTTTTAAATTTTTTCCTGGATAAAGGCATGCTGTAGGGCCTGGTTGATGCTAATCCGTTTAGCTGGGTCCAACATTAGGATCTGGTCCAATAAGTCCTTTAGCTGGTGTACTTTTTTACGTTGGTCTTCAGGAAGTCGCTGGCACCCAATCAAGTCAGCCAACAGGTCCTTAGTTGGATTAATGGTGCTCATGACAGTAACTTTCTCCTAAAAATAATTTTTAAAATGCATATCTCTAAATAAATTTACTAAAAACATATAATACATCAGATTTTTGTCTACCAAAAATATTAATTTATAAGAATAACCATCTACTCATTTAGAACTTTTACATTACTTCCTGTATCCTGTTTTTTCAAGAAGCAATAAGAAAACGTTGCCCTGACCGTTTGGCTCAGTACATAAAATGTCGGCCTGCGGACTCAAGGATCCCTGGTTAGATTCCAGTCAAGGGCATGTACCTTTGGTTGCGAACACATCCCCAGTGGAGGTTGTGCAGGAAGCAGCTGATGTTTCTCTCTCATCAATGTTTCTAATTCTCTCTGCCTCACCCTTCCTCTCTGTAAAAACATCGATAAAATGTATGGGGGAGGGGTGGGGAGAAGGAACCTAAATAAAAAAGGTTACGTAAGAGTTTTTGTTTTGTTTTTTTTTAAATCATACTATAATGTAATTTCATAAAAATAATAACAGAAACTCTAAAACTTAGTTAAGTATTAAAATCTGAGAATTCAAAAATATTGTTAAGTAATTAAAAATAGCCTAGCCGAAACTGGTTTGGCTCAGTGGATAGAGCATTGGTTGGCAGACTGAAGGATCCCAGGTTCGATTCTGGTCAAGGGCATATACATTTTGGTTGCGGGCACATCCCCAGAGGGGGGAAGAGGGGGAGCTTTTGAAAGGAAGCTGGTCGATGTTTCTCTCTCATCGATGTTTCTAGCATTCTGTCTCTCTCCCTTCCTCTATGTAGAAAAGTCAATAAAATATATATTTAAAAAAATAAAATAAAAAAATAAAAATACCGTATTTTTCGGACCATAAGACGCACCAGTTTTTAGAGAAGGGAAATGAAGAAAAAAAGATTCTGAAACAAATAGTGCCCTAAAATATTTTATGTGCATTAAAACCCAACATCACAGTCATAAACATATGTAATGAACCCTGTAAAGTAAACAGCAGCATTTAGAACCATTTTAGAGCCGGACAAGTAAAAAAACTTTTTTTAAAAAGTATATGTGTAGGCTATATTTGGACCATAAGACGCAGGGACTTTTCCCCCCCACTTCTGGGGGAAAAAGTGCGTCTTATGGTCCAAAAAATACGGTAACCTAGTAAATACTTTCAGTTAGAAATGTACTTTTTCTACCCTGAAGTGGAAACAGGAAGACATGTAAATGAGTTGATACCATGAAGTGGTAAGTGCTCTGACAAAGTTAGGGACATCCTATATACTTAAAGCTTAATAACTCACAGTCAATTGGCTTGGAGATCAATGCTTCCCAGTGATAGCAACAACATGCAAGGCTTAACAAGACTGCACACACAGCCCACAAAAGGCAGCACCAAGACTGTACACCTCAGGTAACTGGGAAGGCTGTGCTACTGGGCTCTACCAGAACACCTAGCACACAAAACTATTCCATCAAATCAGGGAAGCAGCTAAAATGCAGAGAAGAGGCAGGATACAAAGGAAGGAGATGGAGGAAAATAAAAGAATGGATATTGAGTTAAAAATTACAGATATAAGATTATTCAAGAATTTAAAAGGCTGATAAAATAAATGAGACTATGAGGATATAAAAAGGGATCAACTAGAAATAAAAAGGAAATGAAGAATACATTGCCTGAAATAAAAAATACCGTGTTTCTCCAAAAATAAGACATCCTCCGAAAATAAGACCTAGTGCATGGAAAGATAAGACATCTCCTGAAAATAAGACCTAGAGCAACTTTGGGAGAAAAAATTAATATAAGACACTGTCTTATTTTTGGGGGAAACGGGGTATTATACAGAGTCCAAAAAACAGACTGGAAGATCGCAGGAATCAAGACAAAGATTTGGAACACAAAGAGCTAGGACACTCCTTTGCAGAAGCAAGAAGACAAGAGAATCCAGAAAGTTGAAGATAGTGTAAGAAACCTCTGGGACAATTTCAAGCGAACCAACATCAGAATTATGGGGGGTCCCAGAAGAAGAGAGAGAGCAAAATACTGAAAACATATTGGAAGAAATAGTGACAGAAAACTCCCCCACCTGGTGAAAGAAATAAACTTACAAGTCCAGGAAGCACACAGAACCCAAAACAAAAGGAATCCAAAGAGGACCACACCAAGACACATCATAATTAAAACTCCAAGAGCAAAAGACAAAGAGAGAATATTAAAAGCAGCAAGAGAGAAACAGGTAGTTACCTATGAAGGAGCACCCATACGATTGTCAGCTGATTTCTCAACAGAAACCATGCAGGCCAGATGGGAATGGCAAGAAATATTCAAGGTGATGAATAGCAAGAACCTAGAGCCAAAAATAATCTACCCAGCAAAGCTATCACTCAGAATCAAAGGCCAGATAAAGAGCTTCACAAATAATAATAAAAAAAAGCTAAAGGAGTTCATCACCGCCAAACCAGAATTATATGAATTGCTGAAGGGGGTTCTTTAGGAAGAGGAAGAAGATAAAGATAAAAATTATGAACAAATATGTAACTATCAACAAGTGAAAATAAAAGCCAAGGGAATTAAAAAAATCTGATGGGTAGGATCTCGGAGAATCCAAGATGGCTGCCCAGGTAAACACCTAGCCACAGCCGCACACAACAATTTTAATAAAATACAACTAAAATATAAAATGGACATTACCCAGAACTACAGGAAAGTCGACTGACTGGAAATTCTACAACGAGAAGCAAGGAGAAAACCAGAAGGAAGCGCGGAGGAGCTGTAAAAGCCCAAGGTACGGAGACACGCGGCGCGCGCAGAGAGGATGGAGCCGGAGAGGAGGGAGGCTGAGTGCCTGGCTGGCGTTCCCTAGCAGGAAGGAGATAAAAGCTCCAACTGTATTGGGCCCCAGTTCTGACTGCTCTGAACCCCAGTTCTAGGCCAGACCCCGGGGGAGCGGCGAAAGGAGGTCCCGGAGGTGCGCACATTGCGTGCAGAGAAGGGACGGTTGGCTTGCTGGGGGATTGCCCTGGCGGGAAGGAGACAGGGGCTCCAGACTGCTCTGAACGCCACCTCCAACTCCACTTCCAACTGAACTGAACCCCAATACCGGGCTCATTGGGGAAAAGCCTAGACTGTTTGGTAGCAGGCGAAAATCGAGGGCACCTTTCTCTCAGAGGCGCTTGCAGCGAGTACTGAAGGACCCTGAGACCCAGGAGCCCCATAGGGTGGGGCTGACAGAAGCCAAGGCTGTAGGCTAGGGGTGTCGAACTCAATCAGAGAAGGGGCCACAATCTAAAATCCAGCCTAAATCGCGGGCCGAATGGTTTACTGAACAGTCATAAACTGTCACTGTGATGGAAACACAGCAGAGTGCAGTGATGACAGCACGGTGCGGGCCACATTGCAAGGCCTGGCGGGACGGATTTGGCCCGAGGGCCTTGTGTTTGACACATGTGCTATAGGCTCCACACTGAAACCCCACCCTATCTGTAGCTGCAAAATGCGACAACTAAATGGATTACAAACGAAAGAAATGGAGGACAAAAAGTGACTGGATATAGAGTTCAAATCTACACTTATAAGGTTTTTCAAGAATTTCCTAGAAAAGATCGATAAGACCTATGAGGATATGAAAAGAGATCAACTAGAATTAATAAGGAATCAATAAGAAATAAAGAATACATTGTCTGAAATAAAAAATATTATACAAAGTCCTAAAAACAGAATGGAAGATCGCAAGAATCAAGTCAAAGACTTGGAACATAAAGAGCCAGAAGACACTCCTCCACAGAAGCTAGAAGGCAAGAGAATCCAGAAAATTGAAGATAATATAAGAAACCTCTGGGACAACTTCAAGCGAACCAACATCAGAATTATGGGGGTCCCAGAAGATGAGACAAGATATCAAAAACATACTGAAAGAAATAGTGACAGAAAACTTTCCCCACCTGGTGAAAGAATTAGACTTACAAGTCCAGGAAGCGCACAGAACTCCAAACAAAAGGAATCCAAAGAGGACCACACCAAGACAAATCATAATTAAAATTCCAAGAGCAAAAGACAAAGAGAGAATATTAAAAGCAGCAAGAGCAAAGAAGGTAGTTACCTATAAAGGAGCACCTATACGATTGTCAGCTGATTTCTCAACAGAAACCATGCAGGCCAGAAGGGAATGGCAAGAAATATTCAAGGTGATGACTAGTAAGAACCTACAGCCAAAGATAATCCATCCAGCAAAGCTATCACTCTTGCAAGGTCAGATAAAGAGCTTCACTAATAAAAAAAAGCTAAAGGAGTTCATCAACACCAAACCAGAATTATATGAATTGCTGAAGGGGGTTCTTTCAGAAGAGAAAGTAAATAAAGATAAAAATTATGAACAACAAATACGTAACTATCAACAAGTGAATCTAAAAACCAAGGAAATTAAAAAAAAATCTGATGAACAATATTAACTGTTGAATATAATAGAATCAGAGGTATGGAAGGGGAGTGAACTCACGATTCTTGGGGAAAAGGGGAGAGGGGGATGTGGGAAGAGACTGAACCTAAACTGTGCACCTATGGATGAGGACAATGGGGAGTGGGGAAAGGGCAGAGGGTGGGGTAGGAACCTGATGGAGGAGAGCAATGGGGGGGGGGGGGGGGGGGGAAAGAGGAATATTTGTAATAATATGAAGAATAAAAATTTATTTTAAAAAATCTGAGGAACAATATTAAATGGTGAATATAATAGAATCAGAGCATAGGAAGGGAAGTGGACTGAAGATTCTCGGGGAAAAGAGGAGTGCAGGGTGTGGGAAGAGACTGAATAAAAACTGCACACCTATGGATGAGGACAATGGGAGGTGTGGAAAGGGCAGGGGGTGGGGTGGGAAACTGGTAGAGGGGAACAATTGAGGAGGGGCGGAAGAGACAGGAACACTTGCAATAATCTGAACAATAAAGATTTATTTAAAAAAATATAAAAAATCAAAAATCTGATGAACAATATTAACTGGTGAATATAATAGAATCAGAGGTATGGAAGGGGAGTGGACTGACGATTCTTGGGAAAAGGGGAGTGGGGTTTCGGGAAGAGACTGAACAAAAAATGTGCACTTTGCCGAAACTGATTTGGCTCAGTGGATAGAATGTTGCCCTGAGGACTGAAAGGTCCCAGGTTCAATTCCGGTCAAGGGCATGTACCTTGGTTGCGGGCACATCCCCAGTAGGAGGTGTGCAAGAGGCAGCTGATTGATAATTCTCTCTCATTGATGTTTCTAACTCTCTATCCCTCTCTGTAAAAAAATCAATAAAATATTTTAATAAAAGGTGCACCTATGGATGAGGACAATGGGGGGTTGGGAAAGGGCAGAGGGTGGGGTGGAAACCTGGTGGAAGGGAGCAATGGGGGGGGGGGGGGTAAGAGGAACATTTGTAATAATCTGAACAATAAAGATTTATTTAAAATAAAATAAAATAAAATAAAATAAAATAAAAGCTTAATAAGCTAAGTGCCCGGTCATCTGTTCAACCAATCAAAGTCTAATATACTAATGAGATGCTAAGGCCGCTCAACCGTTCGCTATGACGACTGACAACCAGGGGAAGACGCTCTGACCAGTAAATTTGATGCTGGGATCTGGCTTATCGGGACTGGGCAAGACAGGCTGGACATACCCTGGAGTCCCCTCTTACCACGCTCCCCTCTGTGATCCCTCTCTGGCCCTGATCGCGCACTGGTGGGGTCCTTTGGCCTGGCCTGTGCCCTCTTGCAATCCAGGAACCCTTGGGGGATGTCGAAGAGCCAGTTTCAGCCTGATCCTGCAGGCCAGGCCGAGGGATGACACTGGGGCACAAATTCGTGCTCCAGGCCTCTAGTATAGTATAACAGGGCCAAAATAAAGAAGTCCTTACTTTAACCTGGAGGTTTTGAAAGGCTCACACAGAATGTATATTTCACCTGAGGCTTGAAATAAAATAAATTGAATACATATTCTTTTTTAGGTATGAGGAAATATAGGAAACCAATAAGATGAGGATGGTCTGTGAACGAAACGTCATGCCCTTTAGCTAATTGCCAAGTGTGGAAAGGTAGGGTTTACAGAGTTCAGTGAAGAGAGGCCACACTGTTGAAGATGGCAGAGTTCATATCATAGAAGCCTTAGTTTGTCATTCTGAGAAATTTAAATATATTATCTTGTAGGTAAAAGAAAGCCAACGAAGGGTTTTTAAGCAGAGAGAGTAACATAATCAGATTTGTTTTAAAAAATATCACTATGACAGCAATATGGAAGGTAGGTAAATGGTGGGCCAGGCCAAGAAAGTGATCCAAAAGAACAGATGAGAAGGTCCAAAATATGACCTATAATAAAAATAAACTCATACTACACAAACATTTTTAAATTTCTTCATCTTTTTCATAACCTGATGCATTTTATTCAGGGGTCAACCAACACCAAAAAGAAATTATTTTAATGTTTCAAAATATTCATAGCTCTTAGTATGACCCAGGTCATTTGTTAACAATAAGATAGTCATTTAATCTTGCACACTTAAAAGAGACTTACCCTCTCTGTTACTTTATCAACTTCTATGTACATGAAATTGAGGTTTTGATCAAAATGTTGGTCTTTAAATACACCTTTCCGAATCATCTGGAAATAAAACAAAGTAAAAAAAACATTTTTAAACTTATGCAATAGTCTGGCTTACTAACAATTTAGTACATAACAAGTCACAAATTTAGTCTCTTTGCTTTTACTTTCTCTTTTGAAAATGATCTTGTATTTCTTGCTCTCAAGAGTTTCTCTTATTTCATTTTTTTAATAGATGTATTTTTACCGATTTCAGAGAGGAAGTGAGAGGGAAAGAGAAATAGAAACATCAATGATGAAAGAGAATCATCAATCGGCTGCCTTCTGCACACCCCCTACTGCAACCCCAGGCATGTGCCCTTGATCGGAATCAAACCTGGTATCCTTCAGTCCACAGTCTGACACTCTATCCACTGAACCAAACCAGCTAGGGTAAGAGTTTAACTCTCTTAAAAAGCAAATAAGCCTTAACTGGTTTGGCTCAGTGGACTGAAGGGTCAAGGGCACATGCTCTGGTGGAAGGCTCAATCTCCAGTAAGGGGTGTGCAGGCGGCAGCTGAGCAATAATTCTCTTTCGTCATTGATGTTTCTTGATCTCCCTCTCCCTTCCTCTCTGAAATCAATTAATATATATTAAAAAAAAAAAAAAAAAAAAGCAAAATTGTCATGCCTAAAACAACTCATAATATGAAATTATTATATTTCCCCCGGCAATGGGCTTAAACCAATTATGATATAAAGTTGTGCTTTCACTATTCCAAATTGAGGTTTAAGCAAAGACTTAAAATCATTTGTTTTTAGATAGGAAAATGATTACACAATTGGGGCCCTTTCTATTGGCAGTTAAGAAACCTAATGACATTTTACAAATTATGCTCAAATAGCTCTAAAATGAAAAATTAGATCTTAGTTAAATAAATACCAACAGCTAATTTCTGTGTTGTTTATTCTAAATAAATCCAACATAACATAAACTGAAATCACAAAAGTCTAAGATACGCTCTCAAGACGTTTTTATAAAAATCTAAAGTTCATGCTTTGTGTTAATCAAAGATGTTATGATAGCTGAAGCACTAAGAGTTTGTCAGAAAGATGTCATTTCAAGTGAATTTACTTGATACCTTCTTCCTTTCCCAACTAACTTCCAATCTTTAATAAACTGATTGCTATCAAGTTCCTTCTCTAATGACTGAGTCCTTCCTTCCATCTAACTAATCTGACCTGCATCTTTTTCTCATTACAGCTCTCAAGCATGTTCATGCTATTACCCATAAGGGTGTGCTCCCAAGAACACTGTTGCTTATGGAAGAACAGACACATGAAACATATGTATATGGTGCTTAACAAATTTATGTTAATTCTCTCTTCCTCAATTACAATTCTACCCTAAACTATAGGTCGCTATCATCTGCTTACTACAAGAGGGTAGAGAAAAACATAAGACAGATTTTAGAGGGGAAAAAAGAGTTCTATTCTCTTTTGATAGTTCTTGGATCATCAGAACCTCTAATAATGAGAAGGAGCTAAAGGAATCGGAGTAGCCACATAACTATCTCTCTCAAATCATTTTATAGCCATTAGTTATGAGTTAAGGGTAAGCAATCCACCAGACTATGGGAAACTACTGTTGAGATCTTCAATAAATACAAGTTCATATTAATGTCCTACCTTATTTGGCATTTTCCCTTTGAGATCCATGGCGAGCTTCAACATATGGTTATTGGTTTTGCCAGGAAATAAAATTTTTCCAGTATATAGTTCATATAAGGTACAACCTACAGACCACATATCTATGCCATAGTCATAGCTTTTACCTATAACTAAAAACAAAATAGAAGTTAAGTATATGATAGTAACAACTACTATTTCCATTAAAGGGGTATTAATTGTAGCTTGAACTATATACCACAATCTTACTAACTCACTTATGGCATTAGTTTCATGTTCTTTCCCATTAATTCCTAATAGAACCACAAACTTAAAACCTAAAAAAATGAGGGAGTGGGGAAGGAATCGAAGGGACAGAGAAAAATGTATATTTATTCTTTTATCATTTCACCTTTGGTGGAGGTGCAATCAGCCTCTACAAAGAAGAAAAAACAAAGGTCCCACACAATTCATATATCTGATTATCAGACCTTGAGTACTCAAGACTAGTCTTTTAAAGTCAAGAATTTTCCACAACTGTTTTTGCTACTCTTGCCAGACAAGGCCAAGATTCCTATCCCATTTACCACCATTCCACTGGAGAAGGAAAAACTTGTTAGGTTCCCTTCCTCGTGAATGACCCCATGCAGCTGCTAAAGTGCGATGAAAATAGTACTGAGACATTAAATATGCTGTTTCCACTACATATGATAGCCCAGGTCAAAAAGTATTTGAAGAAACTTACTGATTTCAGGAGCACGATAAAATCTACTGACAAGATAAGGAGTTATGTCATTATCCGCAACGTGTGAAGCAGACCCAAAATCACAGAGCTTTAAAATAGTTTTTGATTCATTAACCTGAAAAACATTTTATCATGGAAGTTTAATTCATGCCAGGAATAATTAATACACGTAATCACATAAAAATAACTGGCTTTGAGAAGTTATTTCCAATTCTGAGAACAAAGTCACTCTTTTTAAAATTCCTTTTTATTTTAAACCTCAATTTCCTAATTATGAAAAATTAAGGGTTACCAACTATTTGATTATAATTAGTAAAAGAACTTTTCTCAGGGAAGAAATATGAAATAATACCTAGTGAAGTTCACTTTAACCAACACTATTTAGAAAAGGATGTGGTAGTAAGAGGAATTTCTAATTGATGCAAAGCATCTTCTAAAAATCCTCAGAACGCCTGCATAAAGTCAAGTTACTATATAAAGGGACCTAAAAACATTCATTAATAAGAGCTCAGACTTAGATTAACTTTCATTTGGTTTAAGTTAAGTTTCAGTTGCCAAAAATTATGATAGCAAGAAAAGCAAAATGCTTTCAGATTAAATTTGGACAAAAACAATAAAAACATTCATCGGAAGATGCTTAAGAGCACCCAAATTTAGCAATCACTTCAAGTCTAAAAATTATTAAATCTCTTAAATACAAAGAATATATGAGTTAAGAATATGTTAAATATACTTGGCAAAACTGATAAACATGAACTCTATATTAGTCATTTGTTTCTTTTGTCCTCTGTAAATACTTCAACATACACAGTAACAGTGACATCTGCTGAGAAAGGCTGGAGCTGCTCCCATGACTGCTGCCACTCATGAGTCAGAAGCATGTTCAGGATTAACAAGTGCTGATAATTCATATTCCAGAGTCCCTTCCCCCCTTCAAAAGAGACACACACAAATTCCGAGTTGGGACTTGAACTTGGCCTACTGTTCCCACCCAAAAGAAACATAACACTTTAAATAAATAACCTTAGGTACTCTCTACTGGGATGTTGTAAAGCTTTATCAATGTTACAGACCGGTCCACTAAGATTATATCCATGGAATTAAGCTAATGACAGAAATTATTTTTAAATGCCACATCCATATCTTTTCATCTGGGGGATCAGGAAAACAAGTATCTTCAAAAGGAAAAGTACTTTCAAAGCTTTTTTAAAATATAATTTGCATTCAGCTACTTAAGAATGCAGTTGCAATACACAGAAATAAAACTAGAACCATTTTAAAATGAGAAATCTACCAGTGGAAACTCTTGATCTGGGTAAAATGCCTTAAATAGTAGCAGGCTAGCCATACTTAGGTGCCCTCTATTTTGGCTACACAACTACTAACTCCTCATGAGGAATATGGTACTTCTACCACACTAGAGGCTTAAAGCTCTAGATTTTCATTAAATAGCTCCATGGGGTCTCTGATATCTATTTTTTTCCTTCTTCAACATTCAATTTCAGAATCCATGTAAAATCTAGTTTAGCATTAACTAAAAGAAAAATAAAGTTTTAAAAGCAAGAGCTTCACCCTGACTGGTTTGACTAGTGCACGTGTGTCAAACACAAGGCCTGCGGGCCAAATCCGTCCCGCCAGGCCTTGCAATGTGGCCCGCACCGCGCTGTCATCACTGCACTCCGCTGCGTTTCCATCACAATGACAGTTTATGACTGTTCAGTAAACCATTCGGCCCGCGATTTAGGCTGGATTTTAGATTGTGGCCCCTTCTCTGATTGAGTTCGACACCCCTAGACTAGTGGATAGAGCATCAGCCTGTGGACTCAAGGGTCCCAGGTTCGATTCCCATCAAGGGCAGGTACCTTGGTTGCGGGTACATACGCAGTAGGGAGTGTGCAGAAGGCAGCTGATCAATGTTTCTCTCTCATCAATGTCTGTAACTCTCTATCCCTCTTCCTCTCTATAAAAAATAAAAATATATTTTTTAAAAAAGCAAGAGCTTCTAACATACTAGCAGGCTATTCTTTAATCTTCATAGTGGTTACTCAGATGTTCACAGTCTAATTATCTTTAGACTGTTTATATTTTATATATTATTTCATATGGATGGTATATTTCACAATTTAAAAATGAAAGAAAAAAAACTGAGGTAAAAATCAAAGATGAAGTTGACTAGGGAAGTCTACAATTCATTCATAATATATCTACAATTTCACTGTAATAACTGAGCTCCTCTAACCAAGTTATATTATGCTAGAGGCCCGATGGAAGAAATTTGTGCAAGAGTAGGCCTTCACAGCTACGGGGGCTGCCTGGATGCCTCTCGCACAGCCCCAGGAGGCTGCCTCAATCCCATGGCTGCAGTCCCAGCTTCATCCTTCTGCCCGGTCTAATTAGCATATTACACTTTTATTATTATAGATATGTAATACATTATAAACTCAGACTAAACATATCAAAATGGAATGCCTCTAATCGGATAATTTTTCTCAAGTGTGGAACATGTGATTAGAAGATAAACTTGGAATTATCCACATTGTGCACATGCCCCAACTCTGAAAACCTTAGCAGGGTGAAGAAATGGGGTCAGGGAGGGAAAGAGTTTGTGTGTGCATTAATCACTCCCCTATGACAATATGTACTTCTAAATTTCAAAAACATAAAATTATACTATAAATTTGCATGTTACCACATCTGAAGTCTTAAGCCCTGATGGGGTACCAGTTCAAGATAGCCCTGACTCAGTGGTTACAACGTAAGCCTGAGCATTGAAGAGTCGCAGGTTCAATTCTCTGTCAAAGGCAAGTACTTGGGTTGGGAGTTTGCTCCTTACTCCCTGCCTCCTATGCAACATGCAGGAGGCAACCAGTCAATGTCTCTCTCTAACCTGACATTTCTCTCTCTCTCCTTCCTTCCCTTCTTTCTTCCAATCTTTCTGAAAAGCAATGAGAAAATATCCTCAAGTGAGGATTAAAAAAAAAAAAAGATGTTGAAACAGTGAAACATGTCTTTCAATAGGCATCTTTTAGGAGAGTGAGCTTTACTGTGTTTGGGCTCCCAGAAGGCACTGCTTCTAAAGCAAACCTATATAATAAAAGCCTAATATGCTAAGTGTCTGGTCGTCTGTTCAACCAATCAAAGCAATGATATATACTAATGACATGCTAAGGCTGCACAACCGCTAGGTATGACATGCCTGACCATCAGGGAGCAGATGATTTGACCAGTAGGTTAGTTTGCTGTTGGGATCCAACCAATCAGGACTGAGCAAGATGGGCCAGACAAGCCCTGGAGCCCTCAGTAGTCCCTCCCTGGTCCCAATCGTGCACCAGTGGGGTCCCCCAGCCTGGCCTGCACCCTCTCACAATCCAAGACCCCTCAGGGGATATTAGAGAGTCAGTTTTGGCCCAATCCTGCAGGCCAGGCCAAGGGACTTTACTGGTGCAGGAATTCATGCACTGAGCCTCTAGTAAAGAATTACTCCTGGACACCTTTAAACTCAACTTCTTATATAAACTTAAGGCAATTCTCTTAAATGTCCCAAACTCAGTCTATAAAATTCCCTTAAATGTTCTTATCTCCATTAGCCTACAAAATTAAAGAACAAAAAAGTGTAAACATACCTTATTTCAAAACAGCAAAACATGCAGCACTTTTTTTCACTACCAGAGGAAGCCTATCATTACTATATTAAATCACTCGTGGGATTTGTGTGTACTCTAAATCCACAATAAAAAGGGACAATTTGGGACGCTGGCCTATCTCCTTTTTCTTTATACTTTAAAATTTCATGGCTCAATTTCCAAAAAAGGAAAAATTGGTAATTTGTAATGGGTAATAAGTATATCTTTTAAGATGTTATTTTTAAAATAATACAGTGGTAATCTCACATTACTGAAAAGCAGATATATGAATGTACAATGCAGCCTTAACTGTTTCACTTACCAGGATATTGTCTGGCTTGATATCAGCATGTAGAATATTGCATCTTTTAAGGAGTTTCAATGCCAAGAACAACTGTTGACTGTAAGATCTTACAGCTTTAATATGAAGACCAACATCCTTACCATATTTTTTTAACACCTCTCGTAAATTCATGCTTTTAGGAGAAAGGAAAAAAGAAAGTTACAGGTTAAATACAAAATTGACATTTCAAAAAAGCAAAAACATTTAAGCATAAAGTAAAATCAAACCCAAAATATAATTACAATGACATATTCTATTCAAGAACATCTCAAATATTTGATAAATTATTCCATAATGAAATGAGAATATATGAAATTATGTGTACATAACACAATTTTCCAATAAAACTTAATTTTTAAAATAAATAGAAAGAAAGATACGCAATGATAAAATCTGTATTGATTTTAGAATGGATTTATATTTGAAAAATTAACAACGAAGCTATAATTTCGAAGATCAAAATTGTATTTCTTCCACTATTCTCATTTCTTATCATTCTGGCTTAATCCTTCCTTGAAATATTTAATTTTCAGAGAATTTCTCAGGTTGACCTGAAGGCTAAAAGCAAGTAGTAAACTGGCACATAGTATGCAGTCATTTAATGTCAATATATTAATGACTATCAAGAAACCAGCTCATAATACAAGCTTAAAAAACAAAAACCAGAGCTAAATTAAGTCTATAATAATCTCTATAAATAAAAGCATAAGTGGCTTCTGGCTGAGTGACACTCCCCCGCTATGGAGTGCACTGGCCACCAAACGACCAAATAGCAGAATGACCATCCGGACGACCACTGGCACCAGGCCAGCCAAGGCAGGTGCAATGCCATTGGTCAGGGGCCCAGCCATTACCCCACAAAGGGAGGCCCAGGCTACCTGGTGGTGGGTGAGCAGAGCCTCCTTCTGCTGGGCGATCTATAGCAGGGCTCCCAGACTGTGAGAGGGCGCAGGCCAGGCTGAGGGATCCTGCCAACCAAGACCCTCCCCCTTCCTCCCTGACCTCCCCCCCACACTCACAAATTTCGTGCACCAAGCTTCTAGTAATTAAATAAGTAAATAAAAATCAAATGCCCAGAAAATATGTCATTTCAATTGTTTATCTTTAAGTGAGGTTGGTAGAGATAAAGAAGATAAATTTTCATTTTATGTAGTTTTTGACACTGTACCTGAGAGGCTCAAATACGAGACAGAGATGCTGTTTATGATAAAAGTGTCTGAAGAGCCGCAAACAATGAAATTTGTCATCAGGATCAGCATCATTAAGTTTTTTCAAAAATTCTAGTTCTTTTAAACCAGTTTTCTGCCTGAAATAAAAAAAGGAAAGTCAGTCAAAATTAAATACATCCAGAACTAAATAATATAATTTGCTAATTCCAGTATCATGAACCATAGGTGATGTTAATTAGTTTGTTGTTTTTTTACAAGTCATAATAAATCTGTTGAGGAATGACAGGTCTCTGTACCACTTAGACAATACTTCATACTTAATCAAATATGGTTCTCATGAAGTTAATTTCCAAAATAACCAATCAACAAAACAGAAGCACTGAGGAATAAACCTACCTTGCTTGAAGGAAAATCAATCCTGCACATTTTATTCTCCAGTCTTGATGTAAATTCTATCTATATATATAAAAAGCTAAGCGACCGTCCTACCAGTAGCTACGATGAGCAATGGCCACCAGCTGGCAGACAGCACAGGAGCTGCCAAGCTGCAGTGATTTGGCAGTGGCAGTTCTTGGGTGACGCACTCCAGAACCAAAGAGGAAGGAATCCGATTCTGGGATGTGTCTCTCACAATCTAGGATCCCTCAGGGAATGGAGAGCCAGTTTCGGCCCAATCCCCACTACAGGCCAGGCTGAGGGACCCCACCTGTCAGAGGAACCCCGTTCACTTCTCAGACGCCCTTTAAGCCATGACACTTCCCCAGGTGTGGCCAGCTAAAGAGGAACCATAGGAAGTTGGCTCCAGGGCATGTCTGGCCCATCTCATCCAGTGCTGCCCTACTGGCCACCTTCTAATTAACACCAGGGGACTTGTGTTTAATAAAAGTGGAACCACATTGTATAGAGTTTTGGTTCCTTAAGAGTCTAAGCAGGAAATGTCTCACCAAATATTAATATTTGGTTTTCCTTAAAATTCTAGTTATAATTTGTCAATAAGCTACATTTTTTAAAGTTAGTGTCTATAATACAGGGGTTGGGGATAAACATAAAAACAAAACAACAAAAACTTTCTAAGCCTGGGGAAGTTTAAGACTTTAGTATAAATCTACAACATTTCTTTCCAGTGTTATAAAACCAATAGTAATTTGAGTTTAACACCAGCTCAGTGTGTGGTACAAATTATGTATTAAAGCATGTACGTGACAATTAAGTAACTCTTGTGTATTAAAGGAAAAAGGCAACAGATAGAAGATACAAAAATTTCCCCAAATTATCTGGTAAACCAGCTGTCCCTTTTGTAGACCACTTTATGCTAATTAGCGACAACTAATTAATATAATCCTTTTATCCCTCACCTCTAGTCTTGAGTTTAAAATATTCACAGCAAAAGATGGCCGCCGAAACCGCTTTGGCTCAGTGGATAGAGCATCGGCCTGGGGACTGAGAGGTCCCAGGTTCAATTCCGGTCAAGGGCATATACCTTGGTTGTGGGCATATCCCCAGTAAGGGGTGTACCGGAGGCAGGTGATAGATGTTTCTCTCTCATCAATGTTTCTAATTCTCTTTCTCTCCCTTCCTCTCTGTAAAAAGTCAATAAAATATATTAAAAAGAAAAAAGATGGCTGGCCATCAGACAAACAGAAGAAGTCTACGTTAACATTAGTGCACAGTAGATACTGAAATGCACTGAAATGAATTAAACACAAATCAGTCTATAGTTCTAATACTTCACATATAACATATGGCTATAAATTAAATATCCAGTCAAAAAGGACTACTACAATCATTTTATAGTTCTACTTGTTTTATAGAATGTTACTTTTTTAAAATGGCATTTAGCAATATTTTCATTTGAACAAAATGTGTTATTAAAGGTTTCATCACACTGACTTACATGAGTTCATTGTTTCTAATGATCTTTACAGCCACTTCTTGGTTGGCTCTTGCATTATCTCTGGCTCGTACAACATTACTGAATACACCTTGACCAGTGTAGCCATACACATTATATCGCTTATCTAGCACTTCACCTATGTTCACACCTAAAAGAATAAATTAAAATATTAGAATTTTGAGCGTTTTAACAAACTATGAGATACACAAAATTAAAAAGGAGGAAACACAGCGCAATCACTCAAAATGCATGTCAAATCCTACTTTGTGCTTGATTTCCCAGACATCATAGAGAATCAAGGCCATGCCTCCACTGTCACTCTCTTCCCTGTGGATATTACTGCATGCCCACTTTCAAAGATTACAAGGAGAATTTTTCTGTCCTATCAAATGCTAATGATTTTAACATTGAATATGGGAGAAATGTGCTGGTTGAAGTGTTTCCAACTGCAGTCCTGCATGACTAGTACCTCAAGTTCCTTGTATGTTGTTTCTATTGGTTTCAGATCAAGATGAGCAAATGATATATTAACTTCCCTTCCTTCTTGAGGATTATCTCATGGCTAAAAATAACTGAATAAATTTAAGTTTCAAATCAAGTCTTCACTTCAATTTGCAATGCTTCTGGGGCTGCCTACATGGATTCAGCAGTTGCTAGGTGAGCCAAACATTTTAGATGATGGCATTAAGATGGAGTTTTACAAAATATTACAATGAACTCTAGAATTAATAGAGTTCAAGAAGGGCAGAAACCATCTGGAGACTGCTAGGAAGGGTGAGGTCACAAGAGGGGCTGGCCCAACTTCCAAGGGCAGCAGGCCAAGAGATTTCTTGGCTGCAGAATGGGGTTTTCCCTGTGAAGATCAAGGCCTGAATACCAGGCTGGACTCCACAGACCAGAGCACCAGAGCCAAGAAAAGCAGCCCATGTAACATCCAGCTGTGAAAAGGTGGTGGGGCTTCAGGCCTCTGGGGAGTCTGCAGCCAGTCAGAGATAAAGCCACCATTTTTTGTTTTTGTGTTGTTAAAAACAACACAGAGCGGCCTGGCCATCACGGCTAAGGGGCTGAGTGTTGACCTATGAACTAGGAGGTCACGGTTTGATTCCAGATGAGGGCACGTGCCCAGGTTGCAGACTTGATCCCCAGTGTGGGGCGTGCAGAAGGCAGCCGATCAATGACCCTCTCTCATCATTGATGTTACTGTCTCTCACCCTCTCCCATCCTTTCAGAACTTAATAGCAAAATATATATTTTTTAAAAATAGTAATAATATTAAATTAAAAAAAAAAACAACCCGAGCATAGTGTTCCTTTGCAGCTAAGGCTTTGGTGGAAAGAGAGCAGTGTGAATTGGAATTACCTGAGTGGCTAGGGTAGAAGGCATTGAGGGGAGACATGGAAATCTGGTGGCAGGAAGACCTGCAATCAGTCATACCCATGAACATACAGAAGAGGATATTGTTCCAGACTGGCGTAGACCCCTCCCAGCAGCTACAGCTGGAGGGGAGGGAAAATGCAAATATCCTGCCCTAAGGATACCACTGATCCCACACTTAGGAATCCCACTTGTCACACCCTACATCTTGACCCCTGCAGAGGCTACAACAGCAGAGACGAAACCTACGGATTTGAACAATTTCAGTAGGATCACTGACTGGCTTGGGGGTGAAGTCATCTACCCTACTGTCATAGGAATCTAACTGCTGCTTAGGAGAGCAGATAGAAACTCCTGAATTCAGGAGATCCCCTGGACTGCATATGAGAATCTCTGCCCAGCCAAGGGCAGGGAAAATTTCTAGGGCACTCTCAGAGAAATAGCTATAGAATGGGGAAACACACCCACCATTTTCCTTGATATCTGAACATCCCTACTCACGGGAGACCACGGTCACATACAACCAATTCCACCAATGAATGTGACAACAACAATCAATACCCAATTACAACAGCAGATTCCAAATAAGCCACACAAGGAACATTCCTAGAGCATCCAACTCAGGAGATTTAAAAATAATAATAATAATAAAAAAAAAAAAATCAGCATTACTGGGCACCACAGAAAACTTACTAAATAAGGCCACCTGAAAAAAGATTGGGAGGCATAACAGTTTGATCTAATAACACAGAAACAAATACAAAGGGAAATAAAACATGGGGAGACAAAGAAATAACCCCCAAATAAAAGAAAAGAAGGATGCTCTAGAACAGTGTTTCCCAAAGTGTGGTACGCGTACCCCCAGGGGTACAGGAAGAGTTTGGTGGGGATATGCACTGCACCGTGCCTAGCTGCGCCTAATTCTACGTTCCCATGAGTACGAGGGGTACTCAGCGTTACAAAAATTATACAAGGGGTACACATATGTCAAAAGTTTGGGAAACACTGCTCTAGAAGAATAATATCAGATATCAAAAATACACAGGAAGGAATCAAAGGCAGAAGTTCCCATCAGTGATTTGGAAGATAAGGTAGAAAAACCCGCCACCCAATTAGAGTGGAAAAAATTAAAAAGAAAACATCACACAAGTTCAGAAAGCACAGAATTCCAATCAAGATGGATCCAAAGAGACCCATTCCAAGACACATCAAAATTAAAATGACAAATGTTAAAGACAAAGAAAGAATCTTAAGCACCCAGTCAGTAACTGATGAACAAAATTGGTCCAGAGGTATGGGTACATGGAAGAGAATAACAGATCTCAGTGCAAGGATAGGAAAAGATTAACAAAAGAGCATATATGCATAACACTTAGACAAAGACAACAGTATGGGGAGGGCCTGAGGTAGGGCAGGGGTTAGGGGAAGAGGGGTAGAAGGAAGAAAATTGGAGACTCCTGTCAATAATAAGTAAATAAATAAAATTCATAAGAATTGTCACTTACGATAATAGCCTTCTGCATCAGTCCAGTTATCCCTGAGGTTAGGATTCTCTTTAAAGTCTTTTCCAATGCCAGCAGCCCGAAGACGAGCACTCTGAAATTAAGGAGGCAATATTAGCTATTTACCCACTAAATCAGTTCGACATTTTAAGCACTTTCTTTAAACAAAAATGGATGAACCAGCTATCTCAATACTAAAAGCCTAATATGCTAAGTGTCCAGTCACCTGGTGACCAGACGACTGGTCAACCAATCAAAATGTAATATGCTATTGATATGCAAAGGCTGCTCAACCATTTGTTATGATGTGCACTGACCACTAGGGGGCAGGCAGTCCACTGATCAACCAGTTACTATGACATGAACTGAACACTAGAGGGCAAACGCTCTGACTGGTTGGCTAGCTTGCTGCTGGGGTCCAGCCAGGATTGAGTGAGATGGGTCGGACAAGCTCTAGATTGCTCATGCAGTTCCTTCCCAGCCCAATCATACAACCATGGGGTCCCTCACACTGATAAAAATGGCTAAGGGACCAAACCTTTTAAGTCATTTCTTAAAATGACTTAATGCATGACACTATTCTAACTAGTTACAACATTTTTAACTCTTCAATGAACTTTATTAGGCCCTAAATCCTTATGTTCTCCATCATGTACAATATAAAACCACAAAGTGAACTCTGTTTTAATGAAGATCTGGAAATTATTGATATCATCATGTCTCACCTAATTATTCCACCCCCCCCCCCACACAACAGTTTGTAAGTCTAAGAAAAAAGTTGTTTCAAAAAATTAACTATACCTTTAAGTCATTAGACATTTAACTTTCATGAAGCTCTAAAACTATTCTGCTGTACTTGTTTTAAAATTGTAACTTAATTTCAGAATTGAAGAAAAGTTGCAAAATGAGTACAAAGAGTTTCCAGGTACCCTTCACCTAGTTATCCAAATGCTTAGGTACATTTATTAATTTGCTCTGTCCATCTCTTTATCTTCCCCTCCCTCTATGCACACACACACACACACACACACACACAAATACATATTTGTTACCTAAATTTTTTGGTTTAATAGTTGTGTGTTTATGATTTAAAATTACTTACATCAAAATATGCAGCAAACATATCATCAGATTCTGTAAACATATCAGGTGCCAATAGCTTTTTCTGAGCTGACCCTTAATGAAAATTAACATTAATATTTGAAAAATGAAGAGATAAAAATTAAAGTACAAATTATGAAAAAAACACCAATAGCAATTCAAACTTTTTTCTTCTTGTACATCAGTTTTTCATTAATAACCAACTTAAAATCACTTTGTAACACTTAAGATATACAAAGTCATGCACTTTTTACTAAAATGAATCTATATATATAAGCCTAATATAATAAGTGTCCGAACAATTGTTCGACCGCTCAACCAGTCGCTATGATGCACACTGACCACCAGGGGGCCGATCCTCTGATAGATAGATTAGCTTGCTGTTGGCGTCCAGCTGATTGGGCCTGGACGGAGGGGCCGGACACACCCTAGAGCCCTCCCATGGTCTCTTCCCAGCCAGCTGGCCCCATGGGGACTAGGCAGGACGGGCCAGAAATACCCTGGAGCCAACCTCCTTCACTTCCTCCCCAGCCTCTAAGATACTTCTTCTAATTAATTCCTTTACAAAGCGCACATATTCATGCACCCGACCTCTAGTGTTTCATAAAGTTCTAAGATATAATACCAATTCTTTCACCAACATGCTAATATAGAAACAATAATTATGTATTAAAGTGAAAATTCCTCTTTAAAAATTGTATTTTTGTCCTGGCCGGTGTGGGCTCAGTTGGTTGGGCATCATTCCACATGCACATAAGGTTGCTGATTGCAGGCTCATGCCCTGGTAGAAAGCATGCAGTAAGTAGGCAGCCGATCACTGTTTCACTTCATATTAATCTTTCTCTCTCTCTCCTCCCTCCCTCCCCCCCCACCCTTCTCCCTTCCTCTCTTTCTAAAACAGTTAAAAAAAAAAATTAAGTTCTAAATTGTAACTTAAATTTCAAAACGTTAATATCCCCATTATAGATATAGGTCTATATCTATTTGTCTTCTAAAAAAGTCCAATAAGCCGAAACCGGTTTGGCTCAGTGGTAGAGCGTCGGTCTGCGGACTGAAAGGTCCCGGGTTCGATTCCGGTCAAGGGCATGTACCTTGGTTGCGGGCACATCCCCGGTAGGGGGTGTGCAAGAGGCAGCTGGTCGATGTTTCTCTCTCATCGACGTTTCTAGCTCTCTCTCTCCCTTCCTCTCTCTAAAAAATCAATAAAATATATTTAAAAAATAAATAAATAAAATAAATAAAAAAGTCCAATAAATCCATAAAAAACAGGGCAAAAAAATTAGAGTTCTTAGAAAAAAAAAATAAATTAAAATTACAATGAAATGCCATCTCTTTCATATGAGACTGACTAAAAATTACAAGTATGATGTTTTGTTAATAAGGCTCTCAATAAACAAGCATTCAGACAATGGTTGTGGATGGCAATTAATTGTACGGCCATTATAGAGGAGAATTTGGAAATATACAGAAAAATTACATATTCATTCATTCTTCTGGCTCACCTATCTCACTTCTAGGAAACCATCTCAAAGATAGAGTGGCAAGCATAAAAAAAATGACTTAATGCACAACACGAATTCTAACTAATTCTCCAATGAATAACCAACAACTGACACACTTCAAATATACACCATTAGAAGAGAGGTTAAATAAACTATGTCACATTCATTTCATTGGAATAGATAACAGTTATAAAAAATAGAGATTTTCATACAGATGAGTATATATAGTATACTTTTAAAATAGACTTTTATTGATTTCAGAGAGGAAGAGCGGATAGAAACATCAATGATGAGAGAGAATCATTGATCAGCTGTCTGCTGCATGCCCCTACTGGCAGTCAAGCCCGCAACCCAGACATGTGCCCTGACTGGAAATCGAACCCGGGACCCTTCAATCCCCAGGCTGACACTCTATCCACTGAACCAAACTGGCTAGGGCTTTGCTATATAATACGCTTTTGTTGTGCCTGTGTAGGTAGAACACAAACACATACTCATGAAAGATATTTTAATAATTTTAAAGAAAATTATTAAAAAGCAAAATCAAATAAACCTAAACCTATCAAATTGGCAGTACTTTAAAATAGAATTGTGACTATATATACCTTAGAATGCATTATAAGTACAAAAAGAACTATTAAATTTCCAAGTGCATTCAGTATATTTTATATTGATAATCATACTGACAAGTCTGTATATATGAAAGTTTGAAAATAACCAGAGTTATCAGGTTATTGGTACCAAGTTTTTCACATTAAAAAAGATAGAAATAGAAAATCAAATTATTTAATAAAAACTCTATAATCTCAAATTTAATTGCCAATATCAGTAGAAATTTGTCCTTTCTAAAAATGTACATTTTTTTTAGCTTTGGCTGCAATAAAAGTCCAGGAGTAACGGGCACCTCAAATTGCCCTATGATCTCTAAATATTTGCCTACTAAAGGAACCAGAAGCAATAGCTGATTCTGTTGTGGGTCAAGATATGCACAAGGTGGAATATCCTACTGTGGTAGAACGGGAGTTAGAAAATAAAAGACTGGGCCAAATTTGGCCCTTGGTTTTTTTTTGTTTGGTCCATTTGCACATTTTTAAATGTCTGGGGGAAAACATGAAGAATATTTTGTGACATGTGAAAATTTTATAAAATTCAAATTTTGATATCCATACATCTGTTTTGGGAACACAGCCATTCATGCTCATTCATTCGTGCTAGGTGTGGCTGCTTCTGTACTACAATAGGATTCAGTAATTGGGACAGAAAACAATAGTTTAAAATAATTTATTCTCTGACCTTTCACAGTTTGCTGAACTTGACCTAGAAAATACTAAATATTGCAGGATTTGGGTTAAAAAAAATTAGAAACCAATTTAAAAGGGCTTCTTCCCTCTCTTAGCTAAAGAGAGAACAATCTAAACGTCAAAAAGAAAACTGACAGCAATGCATTGTAACACAAGTAGAAAATGGTACCAACCAAAACCCAACAAAAATATCATTGGTCCTCTGTGGAAGCACTATGGCACCAACTTTATTCAATACTAAAAAAATGCTAAATAAAGAAAAATAACCAAGCATTTATCCTGCCTTTTCCTGTACAAACTACAATTTGGGGTAACCAAATAAATGGAAAACTTAAGACAACCACACACATCAATTGATATAATTATGAAAGTACACACCACCACTTATGAAATATTTTTGCCAAAAACATTAAACCTAAATCCATTTAATTCTAACACTAACCACTAGTTTTCAAGAAATACTGAGGACATAGGAAATGAGATAAAAGACATAAGAATGTGAACAAACAAAAATCAGAATGGAAAAGTTTACGGAACATATAGCTCTGGTATCCTCATAAGTAAATGGGGTGTGTGTGTGTAGGAAATGGAGGCGAAAAAACAATTACGACTAAGAAAGACTTAAGACATTAGAAATCAACGATTTATACACCCCAAATATATTTGCATCTTATTTGAGTTTTGATTCAAACCAGCCATTAAGTCTTTATCTAACAAAAATACAAACTGAAATATGTACAGCTGAAGTGAAATCTTGGCTAGGATTTGCTTTAAAATACTCTAGCAAGTAAACCACAAGGTTATGAATAGGAGGGAATTTAATATACTGTTACAATCTCTCATAAAATTACAGAGCTAAAAATTCAGAGAAAAGCATGGTCAAAATAAGAATCCAACTTACCATTATTTTGTTCAACTGTCATTAGATTATGCTTGGCTTTTACTGAGGCCTCAAATGTATCAACATTTTCCCGTTCATACTCTTTAACATCAGCAGCTACCCTTTCCAGAATGTCGTCTGGAGAAGGTGACCGTGTACGAGTACTACTCTGGGGGCTGCTGGGTTCAGATGGCACAGACATATTGCTATCTTCAGCAAGATATTTATATTTCTGTAATAACAATACAGTCCATTATTTTCATAAAATCTGATACTATCTAAGTATATCTGCTAAAAGGTGCTATATTACAAAGTCAAATAATGTTAAACTTTTAAAAGGTATTAATGCCTTCAATGAATCAGATCCACAATCCCTTATATAATTCCAAAATCCACTAAACTCTAAAAGAGTTTTTTTTTATGTATGGTGCACATTCATTAGGTGGCAAAGCTGGCTAAACCAGTCATGATACTATTTATAGTCTTATTTATTTCCCCCAGCATGAACATAATAAACCTTGCTGCAGAAATATTCATGTACTTGATAATGGGGTGCTGTTCTAGACCCATGAATGGAGCTAACGTACAGAAATGCACCATATTACCTTTCTAAAATTCAAATATTTCTGAGTATGAAGCACATCTGGCCCCGAGGGCTGGAGATAAGGGATTGTGGACCTGAACAAAACCAAAAAAAATTTCAACCAAGTCTTTAGGAATATCACTTCAATAACAATGATCCACAAAAGCTAAGTTTCCTCTGGAATTCAGTTTTGCCCGACAGCCTCTGGTGACTTAAGTTCTTTCTGTCACTCTAACATACCATTAATTGATTTATGGTTTGTTAGGTGTGTTTAGGTGAGCTGCCATGACTGTCCTTTATTTCTGTGTACTGTCCTCCTTATAGTGTAAAAAATATCTATCGTTTTTCATATATTTCAGAATTCTGCCTTTCAATTTCTTTACTCACCTTCCCATCATGAGAAGAAAATTCTCCTGATGATGATGACAGAAGGTACTTTACAGGGACTGTCATCCACAAAGGACCTAGCGGCCATGGCTTTATCTTGGGGTGGCCAAGGAAGGAGAGACAAACTTCTAAGGCAGCTCACCTTATCATTAAATTACTATTTCAAGGACAATGTACAGCACTTTCCACATTTAAAAAAATATATTTTTTTTATTGATTTCAGAGAGGAAGGGAGGAGAGAGAGATAGAAACATCAACGAAGACGGAGAATCATTGATTGGCTGCCTCCTGCACGTCCTCTACTGGGGATCGAGCCTACAACCCGCAACCAAGGTACATGCCCTTAACCATAATCAAACCCTGGACCCTTCAGTCACAGGCTGAAGCTCTATCTACTGAGCCAACTGGCTAAGGCTCTACCCATGTTTTAAAATCACCTCGCTTGTCAAACTGGTTTGGCTCAGTGGATAGAGCCTCAGCCTGCAGGGTCCCGGGTTTGATTCCGGTCAAGGGCATGTACCTTGGTTGCGGGCAAGGGACATCCCGAGTAGGGGGCGTGCAAGAGGTAGGTGATCAATGATTCTCAACAATATTTCTATCTCTCTCCCTTCCTCTCTGTAAAAAAAAAAAAAAAATCAATAAAATATATTAAAAAAATTTTAAAAAAATCCATAAAAGTATTTCCATTAAAAAAAAAAATCACCAAGTTTTAGAATAGTCTTAAAATTACTTTTCAGATGTTCCATTGAAATAATTACATTTGCATTAGAAAATCTGCCATTTTATTAGACATTAAAAAGTTTTGTTTTCTTTAAACTAGTAACAGGTATACCGTATTTTTCGGACCATAAGATGCTCCGGACCATAAGACGCACCAGTTTTTAGAGAAGGGAAATGAAAAAAAGATTCTGAAACAAATAGTGTCTTAAAATATTTTATGTGCATTAAAACCCAACATCACAGTCATAAACACATGTAATCAACCCTGTAAAGTAAACAGCAGCATTTAGAACCATTTTAGAGCCGGGCAAGCACACAGAGACCACACAGAGCCGGGCAAGTAAAAAAACTTTTTTTAAAAAGTATATGTGTAGGCTATATTTGGACCATAAGACGCAGGGACCTTTCCCCCCCACTTCTGGGGGGAAAAAAGTGCATCTTATGGTCCGAAAAATACGGTAGTTTTTTACTAAATGAAATTCCTCCAATTTATTCTATACTCATTTATGAGTGTTTTATTATTCATTACATTTAAAAGGGGTAACTGTTTCAATTTTATTAAGAAACTACCATTTTTTTCAAGCCCTACTGAATTGCTACTATTGTCACTTTTTTAAGTAAAAAATCTTTATTTTACTAAAATATTATTTAAGGTGGATTGATCAAAATTGTACTAAAATCACATACCTGAACAATTGCTTGCCTTTGTATTCTTCTCTGCTCTATTAGGGCCTCTTCATCTTCTTCCTCTACATCAAAGTCTTCGAGGCTTAAAAAAATTACACATATATACACGTCATTAACCTTAAACATCCTTAAGAGATTCCAAAACCATAATTTTATATGTTTCAAAAATAAAAATTGGAAAATGTAGATCGGTCATCTGTAAATTTGAGCTAAAGTCTTAAGCTACCTCTCTTTGTCTTTGTTTCTAAACTATCAGTGCCTGGTTTCAAATCCTGGCAAAAGTAATTTAACCTTCTGTGTCTTATTTTTCTCATTTGTTTCATGGCACCAAAATTGGGAACAAAAGGAAGATCCTTAAATTTTAAAAATGTCACCATTGGCTCTGCCATGACCTTAGTAAGGTCATTTCACCCTCTATCCTCAGTGTACACATCTATAAAACAAGAGGGCTAGGACAGATAAATTGGTATCTTTTCTGTGCCATAGAACCCTTTGAGAGCTATACATCTTTCTCCTTAAAAAATGCACATGCAAACATTTACATACAATCTGAAGGGGAATGTAGCTCTACCTCCAAACATTGACCCTGACCAATCCCGACTATACACCATAGAACTCCTACAATCTTTATGATCCCTTCCAGTGCAGCCTTTTCTATCATCTGTTCAATGTCCTCTGGAAAAGAAACAAACTGGGTACTGAATGTATTTGTGTTAAGATTTAGGTATAACACCTTTTTCCAATTTAATTTTCTTATCACCTAACTCTAATCAGGGTTTCTTGACCTTGGCACTGTTGACATTGTGACAATTCATTATGAGGGGTGTTTTCTGTACTGGAGGATGTTGAACAGTATACTTATTAGATGGCCTAAAATGTTTCCAGACACTGCCAAATGGGGAGCCAAATAATTCAGAAGCAAATTAACAGGCTCACTTACAATATTCAGGTGGAAAATAAAGATTAAAGTTAAACAGTGTTTCTCTAAAAAGAAAATTATGGGAAAATTCCATTCTTACTTATCTTCAGATGAAGATTCTTGCTCAACTTTCATTCCTTCAGAAAGACTTCCTTTAAATTTATCTTCCTTTACTTTGCTTCTGCTCCTACGTCTACGACCACCCCGTGATCGAGACCGCCTTCTCATACGGGATCTGCTTCTCCGACCTCTGTCCCTATTTGAGAGAAGATGATATATATTTTTTTCAAAAGCTAAATTTTGCTGTGAATCTAAAACTGTTCTAAAAATAAAGTATTAAAAAGTTGATTAAAATTTAAAGTAAAATAACAGTATCAAAAAGGTTAAATAATTAGCTTAACTGAAAATAAAACATAGCTACCCTACTTACTGACTACAAAGAGAACTACTACAAGGGTAATGGAAATGTTCTACATTTCGCCCTAGCTAGTTTGGCTCAATGGGTAGAGCCTTGGCCTGTGGACTCAAGGGTTCCAGATTTGATTCCAGACAAGGGCACATGCCCTGGTTTCGGGCTCAATCTTCAGTCGGGGGCTTGCAGGAGGCAGCCAATCAATGTTTCTCTCATCGCTGACGCTTCTAACTCTTCCTCTCCCTTTCTCTCTGAAATCAATAAAAACATATTTTTTAAAAATGCCCTACATCTTGACAATTGTGTCAAGTCATTTCACCCCTCTATTCTGATAACACATCCCTTTGTCAAAACTCATGAACTGTACACCAAAATGGGTGAATTTTGTGTAAATGATACTTCAATAAACCTGATTTTTAAAAAGATTGCTGCTGATAAGGTATGAGACAAATATGATAAAATTCAGTTTAATTAATATGGTCCTCAGATATTTTTATAAATGCCTAAAGGTAAAATCCCTCATGTTAAACAAACAGAAACTATTATAGTTCAAACATCAAAGATACAGTATATGTTAGAAAGATATGGCACTCCAAGCACACAAATGTGTGAGTTTCTATAAAAGGATCGGCAAACTCTCTGTTAATCACATTTAACCACCGTGTTTATCTCAATCTCTTCAGAAACCTCACCAAAAGGGCAGTAAAAGGAACAATTAAAAAGAAAATCTTCAGGCTAAGAAAATGTGAAGAGACATGACAGCCTAGATGCCAACAAAGTCTTGAAATGTGCAAATCAAAAAAAGAGTAGTTACAGATCAGATCTAAGTATTAGTCCAATAGCAATGGACAAGGTGAAAAAAGAAACAAGTAAGTGTGTGCCACAAAACCCCAGAAAGCCTTGAGCATTGGAGATACTTATGTCCTCTGAAGTATAAAACTTGAGATAAAAGATAAGACTTATTTTATAGAGAGGCGCTGGTTGTAAAAACTGGCCCAAGGTACAGGAGAGACACTCTACTGAAAATAGGATTAAGGAAAAGTTGACATTATGAAAAGTTGACCAAAACTTCAGGGTAGCCACATCTATCCTCTTCAGCGGAGATGATAGGATTCTGGGAAACTCCCACACCCAAAAGAAAAGATACTTAGTTGTTGATACGATCAAATCCTCCTCACTTCATCACCCTCAAGTGATACCCACTAATCCACAAGTTGCACACTGTCAAAATGAAAGAAAGCTTCTGTTCAGGAGTGCCTAACTTTCAAAGCAGAACAAGCAGCAATGAAAGATCCAGCTATCTGAGCACAATGATTGGTTGCCTCCCAAATGTGCTCTTACCCAGGCTTGGGGAACCTGCAATTGAGATATGTGCCCTTGATCAGAAATCAAAACTGCAACCCTTTGGTCCAGGGGCCAAAGCTCTAACCACTGGGAAAATGGGCCAAGGCCAAAACTTGTTTTAATCAACTGTTTATGTTATCGATAAGGCTTCCAGCCAAGAGAAGGATATTAGTAGTTACATAATTAAGTTTTTGGAGAATGGAAATGCATACGTGAATTCTCCATGCTGTTCAAGGGTCAACTATATAAGTAAAAGACTATAAAGAACAAAAAAACTCCACAAAAATTAATTATCATCTTTGACATAAGAGGCACTATTTCCATAAAACAAAAGTAAAATGTTCTATATAAAAAAAGGTATAAAGAGCCAACAAGGTCTTGGGAATACACACACACACACACACACACACACGTAAATATTAGTTAAAATGTTTAATGTATATATGTTATTTTAAAAGGATTCCCTGCTTTAAAAGCCAACCTTTCGATTAAACAACTAACCACTTGTGCTTCATATAATATGATTTCTATTATGGTAAATTAAATAGGTTTTTGCCCAAAAAGACTTTCATGCCTACTGAGGATATCATCTTGAGGCCATGTTCTTAAGGTGATCAAATACAAGTTAACAGAAATATACCGTAAGTACAAAACTGTAAGGCAGACAGAAAACTGGGCTAACTTTTTATCCTGCTAGTTAAAAAAACATCTAAGCCTAGCTCATTTAATATTTATCTCTTGAAAAAATGTCCTACTTTTAAAAGATTTGAGTTTATAATGAACACTGATTTATTTAAATTTGAAGGGAACCTAGATTAAACATTCAGAGTTTAATGAAACAAAGGGCAACATCTTTACCTTCTCCGAGGGGACCTGCTTCTTCTTCTAGGAGACCTGCTCCGTCTGAGTGGTGAGCGAGACCTCCTCCTGATGGGAGATCTACTTGCTCTTCTTCGGGTTGGAGACCACCTACTTATCGGGCTGACATCTTTTGATCTCTCACGTCTACTGAGGATATCGTCACGAGGTCGTGTTCTTAAGAGAACCAAATACAAGTAAATAGGAAAATGAATTAAATAAAAATAAATGTATTTCTTCTACTTGTAATGGACATCTTAACAGAGATTTCTTAAAATCGTTTTTTGTACTTTTAGGTATTATTCTAATTTTGTTTATATAACTTTCAGAATCATGCAAAAATGTTATGAAAAAAATTCTATTTTCCCAAAATGTTTATTAGAAGGAAGACACCTTGCTGAAATCGGTTTGGCTCAGTGGATAAAGCGTTGGCCTGCGGACTGAAAGGTCCCAGGTTCGATTCCGGTCAAGGGCATGTCTTGGTGCGGGCACATTCCCAGTAGGGGTGTGCAAGAGGCAGCCGATCTGTAATTCTCTCTCATCGATGTTTCTAACTCTCCATCCCTCTCTCTTCCTCTCTGTAAAAAAATCAATAAATTAAAAAAAAAAAAAAGAAGACACCTTTAAAAATAAACATTCACAGTGCTTGCTTTGGCAACACATACATTAAAACTGGAACAATACAGAGAACAGCATCACCCCTGCACAAGGATGACATGCAAATTCATAGTGCTCCATATTTTAAAAATAAAAATTAATGCTCATAAATGTAAAAAGAAAAAGAAATGGCATACTAAACTAAAGATAATAAACACAAATTAACATGTTTCGTAACAAAACTTAAATTCACACACACAAAAAGCTTATTTACTCTGGTCTTAGAATTTGAAGAATTATTAAAGATTATTCTTTTATATATATATATATATATATATATATATATATATATATATTTTATTGATTTTTTTACAGAGAGGAAGGGAGAGAGTTAGAAACGTCGATGAGAGAGAAACATCAACCAGCTGCTTCTTGCACATCCCCTACTGAGGATGTGCCCACAACCAATGTACATGCCCTTGACCAGAATCGAACCTGGGACCCCTCAGTCCGCAGACCGACGCTCTACCGCTGAGCCAAACCGGTTTCGGCTAAAGATTATTCTTAAGGTTAAAGCCACTGACTCCAATTCCAGATAAATAACTCAAAACTTCCCCAAGTGAGTGATACTACATTTCCTAAGTTTAAAGACTTTTATTTCTAAATTTTGAAATTTTTGCAATTAGAAGTCTTATCTTTAACTTATCAATTACATATAATAGCATCTTACAATCAACGTCAACCTTAGAGCAGAGGAAATATAAAAAGGACAATTCTCTCTCATCGATGTTTCTAACTCTATCCCTCTCAAAAAATCAATAAAATATATTAAAAAAAAAAAAAAAAAGGATAGTTCATCTAGTCATGGAAGTAAATATTGGTATAAATTTCCTACAAGAAAATTTGGCAATATTTTTCTAAAACATAAAATGTACATACTTAACAGTAAACTTTGTAGTTTCATGTCTGTGAACTTATTTTACAAAGAAACCTCACACATAATCCACGGATGTCTTAGCATACAATCATGAAAAACTGTAATCAACCTAAATTTTCATTAATACCAAGTGAATGCATAAATTAGTGGAACAACAAACCAGTGTTTCTTTCTCTCTTGCTAAAGAAAAAAAAAAAATCAATCAATTTTTAAAAAGTAATTTTAAAAGATCTGTATGTATTATCAAAGAAGTGTTTGATGAAAAAAAGCAAATTGCTGTTAACATGAATTATATGACTCCATTTTTGTAGGAAAAAAACATAAACATAATTGTATGGCCATAGAAAGGGCTAGAAAGATTCCTCTTAGGAGTAGCAATGGAAGAAGAATAGAGGGAAAGAATTTACATGCCTCTGCATTTTTTAGTTTCTCTTTAATTAAAATTTCTTCTGTAATTAAAAAAAAATTTATTTGAAAAAATTCAACTCTAGTCCTTAATAAATTCTTCAAAATATCCTTCACAAACTGAAAGCAAATTGAAGGAGACCAGGATCATTAAGAAACACTTTACATAACCTAATCAGTAACACTAACAACTGCCTCAATACAAGAAAGCTTATAGGACCATTTCATTACAATGTAACTTAGAAGTAAAGAGTCAAGAGTATCTCTTAAAACAGAGCTCTTTAAAAAAGAGCATTATTGAAACTTCTTGAAAAATATGATAAACTCTAGCTTATTTAAACACATAGACAGTAAATATTAATATATAATAATAAGCGAACAGGAATTTATATCCTTACACAGAATAAGCCAACATTCCCTTAAGTGACACTTGGGCATAATTTCACATGCCTAATAACTGAATATAAAGATACTTAAAAATCTGTTTCTAAAGTACTTTAGACTAAACAATTCCCTAACCCTCCCTTCCAAAATCCATTCTGTGTCTTATTTATTACTTCTATGATCCTAGTAAATAGGATCAATCTACTTTTTCCATTTATAAATTAAGCATGACAGTCACTTCCCTGAGAGTCATGAGATTTTGATAAAAGAACTGATGGAGCCAATGTATTATACAAATATGAATTATTTTCATTATTACGTATTAGTAAAAAACAAAATAGTTTCTTATACCATTCTTCCTAAACTTAAGGTTGTTTTTTCTTTCTTTCAACAATCAGATTATAAATATTTGAATTAACAAAAAAATATTTCCACTTTCAATTTCATTGTGTCTTGGAGCCAAAAGCAATTATAGTTTCAGTTTATAGTTAGAATTCAAAATCATGCCAATTCAAGAGATTAGACAGATCACAAATCTTAAAACTGATAACTCATTTTTTAAACTTTTTAAAGTTGAAAATTTCAGCCTATATTGTTCAATAAAGTGATAATTCCCTCTAGGAAATATACTCCCTCCCCATAAATGGGTACACAGAGCTATCAAAATACTTGGATTTAAAGGAATAAATCTACAAATTAGATACTAAATTAAGAACTTGAAAACAAAAAGTTTCTATCATCAAATTCAGTATTTGTAAATTGTCCACATCCAAGATACACAATGACAAAAGTACAAATGTTAATACAGAAAATGGAATGGATTATACCTAAAACTATAGCTCATTATTATCTCATCTCTCATTGTCCACAAGCTCTAGTTTCTCCTTTAAAATCTGGTGCATTGGTAAAAAGCACTAATATTTTGAAAACAAATTACCTTGGGGAAGAAAGTCGTCTCCTTTCTGGTTCCCTTCGTTTTCTTTCCAAGGATCTGCTCTTGGCTCTTCTACCGGGAGACAGAGTTCGAGAAGGTGACTTGCTCTGCTTAGACCTCCTATCATTTAGAAGTGGAGATCTACTTCTTCGGGATCTATCACGTTGTTTTGGAGACAAACTTCTTCTTTTAGGACTACGACCAGGTCTTCTACTGGGCGACCTATTTTCTTTCCCGGAAGAAGCATCTTTAGAGGGAGATTTAATTGGCTTCTTTTCTTTCTCAGTTTCAGACCGTTTTGATTTTCTCTCTTTGGACCGTGACCTTCTGTCTTTGGATTTACCTCTTAAGTCAACTGGGGATCTGGATTTTTTGCCTCGATCACGACTTCTACTTTCATTTATAACTGGGGATTTTTTTCTATCTTTTGACTTATTTTTATCTTCAATCTTAACCTTGTCATCAGTAGGAGATCTGGCTTTCCCAATTTTCTCTTGAGACCGCCTTCTAAGGGTAGGAGATTTTGATTTTCTTGTTTGATCTTGAGACTTACTTCTTTTGGATGGACTTTTAGACTTTTTCCTCTCCTTTGATTTGCTCCTAGTTGTCTTCTCTTTAACTATTTCAACACCTCCCTTACTTTTCTTTTTGTCAGACCTATGTCTAGTCCGTTCTTTGGATCTGCTTTTACTTCGCTTTTTTGTACTATTTTTATTGTCCATAAGTTCAAGTTTCCCCTTGGTAGTGGAAGATCTAGTACTAGACCTATTTCCATTTCTTGCCTTTTCATGAATTTCCCCTTCTTCTTCAGAGCCTGATTCATAACCTTGTAATATGAGTCCCATCCCTGACTGGACCTTTCCTTCCATTAACTCATTATCAAGTTCAGCTTTTATCAAGGCTCTCTGTTTTTCCAAGTCTTCTAGCAAAGCTAAATCATCAAATTTAGTTCTTTTTGCTGGAGACAAACCCTCTTTGTCAGAAGCATCAATAACTTCTTTTCTTTTGTGTTTCTTATGTTTATGCTTATGTTTATGTTTTTTATCCTTATCTTCTTCTAAGGAATGTTTATGTTTCTTATGTTTACTTCTGTGTTTATGCTTCTTTTTTTTGTGACGATTGTGCTTATTTTGAGATTGGTCTTCTGATACTTCTCCATTTTCTTCATGTACACTCTTTTCAGAATTATCAGCATCTTCCATCCTATAAAAATGTATCAAACACATTTTAAAATCATATAATTTATCAAGCATTCATGGTCATAACAAAGTAACGATGATAAAATACATTTCAATCTAATACACAAAAGAATCCCTCATTTTCTTCTATTAAACACATAAACATATTTGGGAGACTAATCTCTTTTTCCACTTTAAATTCAGAAGCATACTTAAAAAAAAAAAAATCTCTAGGGCCAATATTGAGCATACCCAAAATAAGCACTGCATTATGTGCACTGGTGACTGATGTTAATAGTGTAAATACACCTCCAAGTGTTAAAACTTCATAGTAAACTAACCAGGAGTTAAAGACTCTTGACTTGTAGCAGCCACTGAGCAATCATGTCATTGAAGTACATCAAAGGGTTTTTTGCAGGTCAACAATAATTCAAAGTCAGCAATTTCACATGGTCTAACCCCGTGGTTGGCAAACTGCGGCTCTCGAGCCAAATGCAGCTCTTCTAAAATAGTGTGAAAATGATCAAAATGTGACAAAGACATGACATAAGCAAATACTGTTGTAAAAATGGCACCGACAGACTTGCTCAAGGCAGAATTACTATAAACCTTCAACATGTATAGCTGTATATAAAGAATTTGGTACTATCTGTGATTATGGCATTCACTGGAGGTCTGGGAATGTATCCCCTGTGAAAAAGAGGGACTACTATATATTAATTCCATACATATAAATTTACATTTTGCAATTTAACACTATACATTTGCAGGTATTTAAGTCTATACCACCTGATCTACAACAGGTTTGTCATAAAACAATACTGAGAGCTGATAAATGTCGTTAAAATCACATTATTTGGAAACAAAGCTAAGTTAAAAGTGCAGGCAATATGAAAGTATTTTAACAGTATTTGTTCATTTGTTTTGTCAAATGAAATGTTACTAGTTTTACCCTTCAAATAACCCAGGTCTTGGGGCATCTGGCACAATAGCCATGAAAAAAAATTTTTAAGAAATTTTATTGATTTTTTTACAGAGAAGAAGGGAGTTAGAAACATCGATCAGCTGCCTCTTGCATACCCCCTACTGGGGATGTACCCTCAACCAAAGTACATGCCCTTGACCAGAATTGAACCTGGGACATCTTTCAGTCCGCAAGCCGACACTCTATCGATTGGGCCAAACCAGCTTCAGCTAGCCATGAACAATTTTAAAATAAAGTGACCAGTTACCAACCACAAATGTTACTTTTAACTTCCTTTTCCACATTGTTTCCCCCTCTTCCCCTAGAATATTCTTTGATATCTTACTTGAGGGGCATTCAATTTATGCTTTGGAGACAAAATGGTTAGCAAAAGGAATGCAATTACTCCTTTCTAAGTACCGTATTTTTCGGACCATAAGACGCACTTTTCCCCCCCCAGAAGTGGGGGGAAAAAGTCCCTGTGTCTTATGGTCCAAATATTGCCTACACATATACTTTAAAAAAAAAGTTTTTTTACTTGCCCGGCTCTGTGTGGTCTCTGTGTGCTTGCCCGGCTCTAAAATGGTTCTAAATGCTGCTGTTTACTTTACAGGGTTGATTACATGTGTTTATGACTGTGATGTTGGGTTTTAATGCACATAAAATATTTTAGGACACTTATTAGTTTCAGAATCTTTTTTTCATTTCCCTTCTCTAAAAACTGGTGCGTCTTATGGTCTGGAGCGTCTTATGGTCCGAAAAATACGGTAATTAAGCCTGTTTCTCTAACAAATTTAACTACTTTAATACAGAACTAATGGAGAAGTAAAAATAAGAATTACAAAAGACCTTCATATACGTACACACACACACACACACACACACTAGTGGCCCAATGCACGAATAAAGGTTAGTGCAAGAATGGGCCTTTGTGCCGAAACCGGTTTGGCTCAATGGATAGAGCGTCGGCTTGGGGACTGAAGGGTCCCAGGTTCGATTCCGGTCAAGGGCATGTACCTTGGTTGCGGGCATATCCCCAGTAGGGGGTGTGCAAGAGGCAGCTGATCGATGACTCTCTCTCATCGATGTTTCTAACTCTGTATCTCTCTCCCTTCCTCTCTGTACAAAATCAATAAAATCTATTAAAAAAGAAAGAAAAAGAAAAAAAGAATGGGCCTTTGTTCCCCTGGCTGCAGCACTGCCTTCGCTCTGGCTGGAGCAGCCTTTCCTCTCTGGCCCCAGAGCAGCCTTTATGCCTTTCCAAACTGCCCAGAGGCCCAGGTGATGGCTGGGATGGCTGGGGTGGTACAGAATGCCTGTGTCAGCATCCCACCCATTCCCTGCTGCTCAGTGCCTGTGTATGCAAATTAACCCACCATCTTTGTTGGGTTAATTTGCATACCCACTCCTGACTGGCTGGTGGGCATGGTGAAGGTACTGTCAATTAGCATGTTATCCTTTAATTAGGTAGATATACAGACACAGACACACACATACAGATACACACACACACTCACTCTCTTTTACTGATTTCAGAGATTAAGGGAAAGAGAAACATTGATGAGAGAGAATCATCAATTGGCCACCTCCTGCATACCCCTACTGGGGATTGAGCTCACAACCCAGGCATGTGCCTTGATGGGGAATTGACCTGCAACCTCCTGGTTCATGGGTCAACGCTCAACCACCGAGTCACACTAGCTGGGCAAGACCAACTATTCTTAAAATGATTTCCTTGCCCTAACGGGTTTGGCTCAGTGGATAGATAGAGTGTCGTCCTGGGGACTGAAAGGACCTGGGTTTGATTCTGGTCAAAGGGTTGCAGCCACATCCCCAGTAGGAGGTGTGCAGGAGGCAGCTTATCAATGTTTCTCTCTCATAGGATGTTTCTAACTCATTACCCCTCTCCCTTTCTCTCTGTAAAAAAACAAAACAAAAACACACGATTTCCTTGACCCTCATCTTTTCTAAATCAGATTTGGGATTCTATTTCAAAGAATTAGAACTATTACATCAAAGTGGATCTTTCTGGGACACTGGAAATAAATGAAAATTATTTCAAACCTTAAAGGCTATTTTTAAAATGTATAGAGCCAGACCAGACCGACCATTCAATAGGTAGGGGCTGGGTTCTAAAACCAAACTGCCTGGGTTTAAATCTTGAGTCTCTCACTTAGTACAACCTTGGCCAAGTTAACTTAATTTTTCTGTGCTTTAGTATCATTATCTGTAAAACATGGGAAATAATAGTATATACCACCATCGGGCCATAAGGATTAAATGAGTTAATATATTTGTTCAGTGCTTTGAGCAGTTCCTGGTACTTGGTAAGTACAAACAAGTCAATGCATGTAAAAATGTAAATGTTTAGCCCTGGCTGGTTTTGCTCAGTGACTACAGAGCATCAGCCTGTGGACTGGGGGGGATGTGTCTGCCAAGGTACATGCCCTTGACCGGAATCGAACCCGGGACCCTTCAGTCCGCAGGCTGATGCTCTATCCACTGAGCCAAACAAGTCAGAGCAAGGACTTTAATTTTTTTTTTTTTTTTAATATTTCTTATTGATTTTAGAGAGAGGGAGGGAGAAAGAAACATAGATGAGTCCACAATCTGGGCATGTGCCCTGACGGGGAATCAAACCCAGACTTCTCCGTTCAACCACTGCAAAGCATAAGATCTGTACTGTACTGGCATAAACACTGTAAGGGTGCCACACTATGACCTCGATGAGAACAAAATGAGACAAAGTCTAGTTAAAACTGTAGACTCCATTTGCTATCCTCTAAATTAGGGGTGTCGAACTCAATCAGAGAAGGGGCCAAAATCTAAAATCCAGCCTAAATCGCGGGCCGAATGGTTTACTGAACAGTCATAAACTGTCATTGTGATGGAAACGCAGCGGAGTGCAGTGATGACAGCGTGGTGTGGGCCACATTGCAAGGCCTGGCGGGACGGATTTGGCCCGCGGGCCTTGTGTTTGACACATGTGCTCTAAGTCAAATTGTGATTATGATAACACAACTTTCAAATTCAAAGATCCTTAATGAAAAACTTCACTGTCTAGCTGAGTAAAGCAAATGATTGAGGAGTCCCACTGGTTGCACAGCAATGAAGTGTTGGGCTGTCTGGTGGCAAAGATTTCTCCTATCTCTCAATCCCAAGTTGCTGGGATATATCTACCGCTTTTCTAAAATGGCTGGAAACAAGTCAGATAATGCTGATGCAAAAACAGTCGATATAAGAATATTGTTTTAAAATCCAATCTCTTTTATGTTCTTGTTTGAGATTTCCTAACATAAACACGAAAAATAAATACCCTGATTTCAGTTAAGCAATGGCTAGCTTCTGTAACATATAAGGTATGTATTCCACTTGGCCACATCCATTCTTACGTTAGCTTATCTATAAAGTGCTTGGGTCTGAAGGAGCTGACAACTTCCACTACGACTTCCAGGGTTCTCCCTGAGAAGCGTTATAGTGAGGCCAAAAATGCCAGGCCTTCCACCCAAGGACTTGGCCTTACTTTGTCTCACGTTTACAAGTTGGCAAATAAGCGGCCAATAACATATCGGGTGGATGACGGAGTAAAGAGCAGAGGGGTGGCGAGATGAAGTGCACAAACTAGAGCTGCGAGTGACCCTAGCCCCCCTCCTCCTCTCAGTTTTCTGGCTCTAAAGCTGACCCCCGCAGCAGGACGACCGGCACTGCATGCGGAAGGAAGCAACGTCTCAGGGCCGGCCCGGGGGCTGCACTGCTCCTCGGATCCCCAGCACCGCGGCTTCGAGTGCGGCGGCCCGGGACCGCCGATCGCACCGGGTGGGAGGACTAGGAAGGCGCGACCGCACGGTGGCCGCAGCCGCCCGGAGCGCGGGAGCTGTGAGGCCGCCCGCGCCCATGCCTCCGGGAGGGACGACGCGCGGCAGGCCGCGGCCACCTCCGACCCAACAGACGCCGCAGCCTCCGGGAGCCGAACTCGCAGGCCGGCCGCGGCGCCCCACGTTTCCCGCCCCACCACGTATCGCGCGGGCAAAAGCAAAGTTTGGCTCTCGCCGTTAGGCCTGGACTTTCCCGCCCGCCAGTGCAAGCGCCCACCGTCTGCCACTCGGCAGCCCCCGGGGCTCCGGCCTCCGGTAATACGGATAGGGACTTACTCGGACTGTTCCCGCAGACACGGAGCCTCCGCGGCGGCCATCTTGAACTTCCTGACTCTAAGCGGCGGCGGCGGCCCGGACGCTGGCGCCTACAGCAAGGGGAGGAAGACGGAGCGGAGCCGCCGCGCATGTGCCAGCGCGCAGCGCACCGTGGAGCTCTGAGTCCGCGCTGAGAACCCAGCTATAAGAGCGCATCCGGGGGCAGGGCCTGCTAGCGTGATGACGCAACTTCCCCCAGGCGAGGGTGGGGCGCGCGGCGCGCGGGGTGTGTGTGTGTGTGTGTGTGTGTGTGTGTGTGTGTGTGTGTGTGTGTGTGTGGCGCCTGTTAAGGGTTCGAGACCCAGGGACCGGCCTGCGCTCTGTGCTAGTCAACGTTGCAATGGACCTTGCTGGAGAGGAAGGAAAGGCAGTCAGTGAGAGGTCCGCATCATGTGTTTTCACTAGGTCCAGCAGTGGAGTAAAAATTCTCAGTCTATGGCAAACAAAAAGGTGATTTTGCTTGAGCTGCGCTGGATGCCTTTTTACCGGCTGGGTAATTCAACCAGAAGTAGCATTAAGGGAAAAGTTTGTACAAAGGCATATTGAGAATGCTGGGAAGTTAGAGCTGCACTTAGAACGTAAATGTATTTTAATATATAACCATTATTGATACATTTACTTAAAACATGAACTTTCTTCAATTTTTGCCAAATCCAGGGATAATGATAGGAGTCGTTAGAGTCACTGGTTCTGTAAATTGAAGTTTTAAGTAATATTTTTGGTTCAAATTGTCTATGTTTTTCTATAATAATGGGCTACAGTAATGGGACTAGATGAAATACTGTATAAAAAACATTATTGACTCTTGGAGAGCTTTCAGCACCGTGTAGGATTTTATATCGCTCTGAGGGGGGAGGGAGGAGTACCATTCTCCTTACTCCGGCACCTGGAAGCAGGGTGACCATTACTTTCATTCTTAAAAACAATTGAGTTTGGTTTTTATATTAAAATAACAAAAATAATAAATTATCTATATAAACCCTATATGCAAATAGGTCAAATGATATATGCTGACCTTGCTAAGCCTTGACCCTTCTAGCTTGTGTTCAAGGAGCAAAAAATAAAATTACCCCCTTTCCCCTTCCTTCCTAGCATTCTCTCCTTAGGGAGACTTTTAAACCATTTGCTCTCTAGAATCCTTGGCTGGGGAAGATAATGGCTTCAAATTGCCCCCAGTGTTTGGCCTTGTTTTAACTTTCCTTCCTCAGTTTCCCTATTCCTCTTGCCCTGAAGTTTTCCTAGCTTTTATTGTCCTGTAACAATTCAGCAAGTGTTGATGAAGCAACAAACTTCATTTTCAAACTATAACCTCAACTTTTCATTCTTTCTGTTCTTCCTCCGCCAATTCAGGAACTTCCGCTCTGGAAATCTGCTTAGCAAAATCCCTTTCCTAGCCAGCCTGGCAGAAAAGCAGTTTAGGCATAAATCCCCAGAGGGAAAGCAGTTTAGGAAAAAATCACCGAACTGGCGCTTCCCCGCTACGCCCCGCCCAGGAAGTCGCGTGAATGCGTGAGTGCGTGCGTGCCGTGCGTAGCAGGAAGGGGTGGGCGGGTCTGCAGTCCTTTGCAGTTCCGGCCCTGAAGCTACGGGTCCAGGCAGGACTTCCTGCTTGTGGTCGGTGCCTTCGTGCTCCCTCCGGGCAGGCGTTTGCTCCGTGGATCCGAGCCAGCTCCTCAGTCCCCGTCAGTCCCGCACTGAGGCCGCCATTACAGCCGGGCGGTTTCCCACCTTCGGGCCCTGGCGGAGGCCCACCCACCAGAGAATCCCGCGCCCCTAGAACCTCCGGCAGCCGCGTTCAGTAAAGCGGGGACTGTTTTGCTGGAGAGAATGGTGAAAGCTAAGCGCTTGGCGTCCCCCGCCTTCCGACCCCCAAACAATACCGAACAAGTTTGCGGGTCCAGAGACGGGGTTTTGGGGACAAACTTGCATTTTTGAACATTTCGACTTTTCTTGCTATCGTTTCTTTCAAGCATTATTACTTTCGTACAAGATACACATTCCAGAAATAGTTTGATAATGCCTTTGAATTAACTTCCTCCCGTGGAAAAGGCTTTAACAAAAGTGAAGAGCACCACAAAATCCTTCGAAGGAAACTGGTCTATGAAAGAGTCCCCAGATCGCCTTTTGGATAAAACTTAAGTTTTTATCTAGTTTAAATCTAGATTTGGAATTTGTAGCCGTTTGGGAACATACTGGGCTGTAATTCCTTTATTACAGAACAAAAACTACTCTTTGTTTCAATTTAACTTTTGTTGTTGTTTGTTTTAAAGCAGTTCTGATGGGTTCATGAAAATCTAGAATGTAAAAGCAAAAGGAAACACCCCCCCCCCCCCCCCCCCAGTACCATTGCCCAAACTGAGCCAACGTTAACATATTGGTGTATTTTGGCCTATTTCCATATGAAATACTAAATTTTCTTGTGCTCGTGCATGAAATGCGATATTTCCCTTTTTCATGTAATATACCCATCAGTTTTTTCATTATTCTAGTTTTAGTAAACACTTTTATAACTACATGATGCCCCTTTCCTTTGTTACTGGTTGTTTGTCCTTTCAGTTTTGCATTGTTATATATGAGTATGATGAGGCAATATCTAGAATTATATTTAGAGCATGACCATTCAAGCCAGAGAGACCTGGGCTTCTCCACTTGCTCTGCAACTTCAACGTATTTACTAGAAACCTTTTGGGGCCTCATTTTGCACTACTAACACAAAAATAATTCTCATCACATAGAGTTATTACAAGAATTAAATGAAATAATGAAAGTGGCTGGAACATATATTAGTAAATATAAGCTTTGTCTGTAGGCAATGTTTGTTTTGGGTTTTGTTTCTTTTTTTCTGTAATCCACATGGTTTATTTCCAAATTTCATATATAACTAAATGCTATCACCACTGGATGTGGGGATTTTATACATAGCTTTTTATACAGTTTATTACATAGTAATACATAAAAGCATAAATACTACATATATTAAAAAAAATTTTTGCAATAAGGAAAAATGAAAATTGTCTATAATTATACTACCTATAAATAACTTATTCACATTTTATAATAGGGCTTATCCTGTCTCACTTTTTTATACATTTATACATATATTAATGATATTTTTAAAATAGGGTTTATAATAAATTCAGGTTAATAACTTGCTGAGGACAGCAGTTAAATGTAAAGAGAATGTAGTGGTTAAAGAAGGAAAAAATAAAACTGGAAAGAATTTGGATTTCATTTAAAATTTGACGTTTAATTTGTATAGAAGGTTCACTTTGCTGTTGTGTGAAGATAGATAACAGAGCTCAGGGTGGAAAGGTGGAATCCAGTTAGGAATATAATTCAGTAATCCCTTGAATGACAGTGGAAGTAGAAAAAGTAGTTGGATTCTGGATATATTTTGAAAGAACAAGCTGTAAAATTCACAAATTGATTGGATGTGGGATGTGAGAGTCAGAAACTTAAGTTACTACCTGAGCAATTGGATGGTTATAATTGCCACTTACAGAGAAAATGAAGGAGCAGATTTTAAAGGTGGGTGGGGATGAGGGAGGATGAGTTCTGTTTTAGTCCTTACATTTCAGTCTTAGATGTCTGCTGAATGTGGAGTCTTAAAGACTTCATTTATTGTTAAGTTGTCCATTTCTACTTTCATTTTTGTGAGTTTTTGCTGCACTTTTTTTGGTTATCTGTTATTAAGTAATACATGTTTATAAATGTTACAGTTTCCTGTTGAATTGACACTTATTACAAAAATGTCCTTATTTTTCTCTATTAACATTTAAAATAATTTTGCTTGACATTACAACTTTATTATGGTTGCTAATTACACAATTTGTACCATCAAATCTAAAGTGTGTTTCCTCTATACAGTATGCAGATATATATATATATTAGCCTAATCTATGGATCTACCTTTTAATTAGATTACTCTATTTATTTTTAAAATGTTTTTATTAATTTTTAGGAGGAGAGAGAGAAAGTGAGAGAGAAACATTCATCACTTGCCTCCCACATGTACCTCTAGCAGGAATTGAGCCCAAAACCTGGGCATGTGCCCTGATGGGGAATCAAATCAGCAACCTTTCAATTCACAGGACAGTGCTCAGCTACCTGAGCCACACCAGCCAGGGCTGTGAACTCCATTTATGTTTAATGTTACTGATATAGTTGAGTTATGTGTCCCATTTTTACTTTTTGTTTTCTGTATGTCTCATATCTTTTGTGTTCCTCTATCCCTTCTTTACTGCTTTTTATTAAATTAAGTGAATATTTACTCCTATAGCGGTTTAATTTTTTAATTGATTCTTTTCATTTTTAAAAAAGTTAATTCCTTAGTGGTTGGTTGTTCTAGGACTTGCCATATATCTCTTAGAGCCATCACCAGATTTACAACAACTTAATTCCAATAAGATTGAAGAATTTTATTCCAATATAGTTTTGTTTCCCTGCTTTTTAAGATATAATTATTATACATATTGTATCTATAAATGTTACAAACCTCACAATATATTGTTATAATGGTTACATCTTCTTTAAAAAAATGTATTTCTATTGATTTCAGAGAGGAGGGGAGAGGGATAGAGAGGTAGAAACATCAATGATGAGAGAATCATTGCTTGAATCATTGCTTGACTGCCTCCTGCATGTCCCCCTTTGGAGACAGAGCCTGAAACCTGAGCATGTGCTGCACTGACCAACCACTAAACCACACTGGCTGGGCTAATGGTTATATCTTTTAAAGAAGCTGGAAGAAGAAAGAAGAACATATTTATAGCTTTTGTTATATTGACCTTATTGATCATTTCTGGTTCTCTTTATTTCTTGTTCTTGTTGATTCAAGTTACCATCTGGAATGATTTCTTTAGCCCAATTCAGTTTTGCTCCTACTGACTTCTGCTGTACTCTATTAATAAATATTTCTATATGGTACATTTCTATACGTTATAGGCTCAATGATACATTACATATATTGTCTGGTACAGTTGCTTTGTTTCATGTGTGCATCATACATATATATAATACACATACACTCACACACATATACATATGAATATCTATACTAATAAAAGTCTAGGTGGCCCTCACATGCGACATCATCACAAGATGGCCGCGTGCACAGCCTAGCAGCCACTCCTTATAATGAGGCCTGGGGTTCCCATGGCTCCGTGCAGCAAGAAGGAGGTCTCCACATCTCCACTGTCTCCCTGGAGGAGGTGGGTTGTGGCAGTTGTGGGTGATTGGGCCAGCAGGGGAAGGCAGTTGGGGACAATCAGGCTGGCAGGGAAGGGCAGTTGGGGGTGATCAGGCCAGCAGGGGAGCAGTTAGGTGTCAATCAGGCTGGCAGGGGAGTGGTTAGGGGGCAATCAGGCTGGCAGGCAGGTAAGTAGTTAGGAGCCAGCAGTCCCAGATTGTGAGAGGGAAATCCCCTGAGGGTTCCTTGATTGGAGAGGGTGCAAGCTAGGCTGAGGGACACCCCTGCCCCCCGCACAAATTTTGTGCACCAGGCTACTAGTATATGTATGTTTTGTGTGTGTGTGTGTGTGTGTGTGTGTGTATACACACACTGGGCACCTGTTGCAGGAATATTCCTGCAAGACTTCCGGCAGGCTTCCTTCCCGCCACCCACACCTCTTTTGCCCTGCCCTGCCCTGCCCATGGCCACCTCCGCCACTGTCTCTGTGGCCATGCCCACTGCCACTGCTGTGTGCCCCGCCCACCTGACTCACTGCACTTCTGCCGCACAACTCGCCTAGCCCCGCAAGCACTGCCAGTGCTTTCCCTTCAGCAGCCACAGCCGCCTTGCTTTCCATTTTCCCTCCCTCTTCCTTCTATGCTATCTTCAGTCTTCACTCCTCCCTCCCTCCGTGTTTGCAACTTAACCGCCATCTTTGGTGGGTTAATTTGCATACTCTGGCTGGTGGGCGTGGCTTGTGTAGCAGAGTGATAGTTAATTTACATGTTACTCTATTATGTTAGGTGTGTGATATGTATATGTATATATAGTATTGATTTCAAAGAGAAAGAAAGAGAGACAGAAACATCAGTGATGATCAGCTGCCTCTTGCGTGTCTCCCACTGGGAACCGGGCCCACAACCCGGGCATGTGCCCTGGCTGGGAATTGAACTGTGACATCCTGGTTCATAGGTCGACGCCCAACCACTGAGCCACACTGGCCAGGCTGACAGTTGTTTTAGCAAGGTTTTCTTTGCTTCTTTTCCTCGAAAACTCAGATGTTAAACTCCTCCAATTGCTGGCTGATTGAAAGCCTGTTTTCAACATTATCCTATGGCACATATTGTTCTCCAGACCAAACTAATTGTTTTCAGGTTCATTTTAAAGGATAGTTTCTGATATCACTATTTGAGATGTGGTCTGACTCCAGGTGGATTTCTACCAGCAGTCTCTTTCCTTGGTTCTTAAAAAAAAGTATATCTCTCAACTTTACATTTTTTTTTTCAAAGTATCTACTAGATATACTCCAGAGTTTTTACTATTCACTTTAGGTCTGTATATCACCAATGAAACTAGAATTTTGATGTGATGTCAGTTTTTCATGACTTTTAGAAGCTTTTTGAAGTTTAAGAGAAAATTACTTAATTTTCCAGGTAAAATTAATCTGCCTACAAGTCAGAGCACTTTATATTGAAATTCTTTTCATTGCAGTTGAAAACAGCAGTTTGTGAAGAAACCTCAGTATGCCCTGTTCTTCAATCATTATATTCCTCATAGGTGAAAAGATAAACAAACTATTGTACATCGATACACTAGAATACTATCTTCTATATCCTATATAATAAAGAGGTAATAGGCAAATTGACCATCACTCCAATACACAAGATGGCCTCTCCCATGTGATCAAAGAGGGCCACTCCCATGTGGACACAAGATGACCAGCAGGGGAGGGCAGTTGTGGGCAATCAGGCCTGCAGGGGAGAGCGGTAGGGGTGACCAGGCCTGCAGGGGAGGGCAGTTAGGGGCAATTGGGTCAGCAGGGGAGCAGTTAGGTGTCGATCAGGCTGGCAGGGGAGTGGTTAGGGGGTGATCAGGCTAGCAGGCAGAAGTAGTTAGGGGCAATCAGGCAGGCAGGCAGGCAAGCAGTTTGGAGCCAGCAGTCCTGGGTTGTAAGAGGGATATCTGACTACCCGTTTAGGCCCGATCCCTATGGCCAGTCGGACATCTCTCGATGGGTTCCATATTGGAGAGGGTGCATGCTAGGCTAAGGGACACATACCCACCCACTCTCCCTGTGCATGAATTTCGTGCACCAGGCCTCTAATATATTTATAAAACCTAATATGCAAATAGGCTGAATGGTGGAACAACTGGTTGCTATGACATGTGCTGACCATCAGGGGGTGTGTGCAGAACAGGGTGGGGCACCTGTAGCTGTCATTGAAGCGAGCCTCTAGTAGTTACTGAAAGTTCTTTGCTCCTACATGCTATGGTTCCACCTGGCTCTTGTACCGCTGCTGGTCCTGTCAGCAGGTGCTGGCTACCAGCCCCATCACCCCTCGGCTTCTCCACCTTCCCCTGCTCCAGAGGGATGATTAGGGCCAGCAGCCTTTCTTGCACCTGCTGTTGGCAACAGTCCTGCTCATACTTGTTGCCAGCACCTGGCACTGGTCCTGATTACTTAATGCCATCTGTGGGTGCAAAGGGCGGCTGCCAGCCCTAATCATCCCTCAGAGCTTCTCCAACTGTCCCTGCTCCTAAGGGGCAATAGGGACAGCAGCTGCCACTCTCACCTGCTGACAGCACTGGCCCTGCTCGCACCTGCTGCTGGTGCCAACCCCAATTGCTCCATGTCATCAGCAGATGCGATCAAGGCCGGCGCAGTCAGTGCATGTGAGTGGCAGAGGTGGGAGCAGGGGCTGCTGGCAGACAGGAGTATGGGAGGGTGGGAGAGGCTGGGTGGGGGCACGGAGGATGGGCCAAGACCCACCCCTTTGCCCATTACAGCCTCATGGCCCATAGTTCCTTTTAAGGTGCATGAATTCATGCACTGGGCTCCTAGTTCAGTGATTAAAAAAAAACTTGAAGCCATGAAAAAACATGGAGGAATCTTAATGCACATTGATAACTCAGAAACAGGCAAAACTGGAGACAGTAAAAAGATCAGTGGTTGATAGGGTCAAGGGGAGGAACGGGTAAATAGGTAGAACACAGAGGAATTTTAGGGCAGTGAAATTACTGTGTATAATACCATAACGATGGATACATGTCATTATACATTTATCCAAAGTCATAGACTGTACAACGTCAAGAGTGAACCCTAATGTAAACTATTTGTTAATAATAATGTGTCAATATTGGTTCATTAGTTGTAATAAATGTACCCCAGTGATACAGAATGTTAATAATAGGGGAAACTGAGAGTGGGGCGAGAGGAATATATGGTAAATATTTACTTTGCTCAGTTTTTCTGTAAACATAACTGCTCTAAAAAAAAAAAAAAAGTAAAGTATATTAAAAAAAAAAACTCAGCTAACAAATTTGTGAGGTAGACCTCTATATGGTGTAAGTGTATGGGGAAGTATCTTTGTATTAGTGGATGGAGTCATAGATAACTAGATATTTTAGCAACATAATTTCTTTCACATCAACAATAGATTATTTTAAAATTTGTGTTACTTATAGTAAAGAATTAACACCAGTTCTTTTGTGTGTTAATCCTATCTAATACAAGAGTAATATGCGAGTTAACCATCACTCCACTACACCCACAAACCACGCCTACCAAACACACCCACCAGTCAATCAGAGCAAGTAGGCAAATTAACCCCAACCAAGATGGCTGTAGCCACAGAGAGAGCAGGAGGCAGGCTTTGGTTTCCCTGGCAATGGAGGAAGCCAAGCTTTCCAAACATCCTGGATGGCTCAGGCCTCCACTCTAGGCTACAAAGTTTCAATTATACAAGATATATAAATTCCAACAGAAATGGCAGCAGCCACAGAGCTGGAAGAGCAGGGGGCTAGGGTTGCCCTAGTTAATGGAGGAAGTCAAGTTTCTGCAGCCCTGGTCAGCTCAGGCCTTCACTCCAGGCTACAAAGTTTCAATTGTAGAAGATACATAAATTCCAACAGAAATGGCTGCCACCACCGAGCGAGCAGGCTTGGCTCCTCTCTAGGTTGCAAAGTTTCAATTGTAGAAGATAAATTCCAGATTCAAGGGCCTCTGCTTGGGTCGTCGGGGGGCATGCCTGGCCTGCAAACCACCACAGGCCTCTCGCCCAGGCTATCCCACGCCCCAAGGGAGCTCCACCCTGATCCAGGACACCCTTCAGGGCAAACCAGCTGGCCCCCACCCATGCACCAGGCCTCTATTCTATCTAATAAAAGAGTAATATGCAGATTGACCATCACTCCAACACAGAAGATGGCTACCCTCATGTGGTCAAAGATCCTGCCCACATGTGGACACAAGATGGCCACCACAAGACGGCCAGCAGGAGAGGGTGGTTGGGAGGGACCAGGCCTGCAAGGGAGGGCAGTTGGGGGCAATCAACCCTGCAGGGGAGGGCTGTTAAGGGTGACTAGGCTGGCAGAGGAGGGAAGTTTGGGGCAACCATGCTGGCAGGGGAGCAGTTAGGCATCAATCAAGTTGTCATGGGAGTGTTTCCGGGGTGATCAGGCTGGCAGGCAGAAGTGGTTAGGGCAATTAGGAAGGCAGGCAGGCAAGCAGTTGGGAGTCAGCAGTCCTGGATGGTGAGAGGGATGGCCGACTGCCTGTTTAGGCCCGATCCCAGTGGGTCCCAGATTAGAGGATGCAGGCTGGGCTGAGGGACACCTCACTACCCCTTCTCCGTGCATGAATTTTGTGCACCACGTCTAGTTATATCAATAAAATTGAAGAAAAAATGATTTAACAATCCTTTGACATGCCTTTTCATACATAATTTTTTCTGCATATCTTGAAAAGCCTGTAGTTGGTTTACCATTGAGTGTTTAGTGGTAAAAATACAAGAACTGCACTTGCCTTTTGGTACCATTGCCTTGACTTATACTAAGGTTCCAGCAGTTTTAACACCTTTGATTGTGCACCATTAGTATAATGTCAACACAGCCAATAAGGCAAACAGCATGTTAGTGTTATTATGAAAGTAATTTAAACATTGTAAACCTCATGAAAGGGTTTTTGTGAACCATTGATGAACATGGACCACACTTTGAGGATTGCTATGGTAGTTAGAAAAATTAGTCAAATAGACAAAATAGAAAGGGGTTTTGCAATTATTGTTAAGCAAATTACTGTACACTGGTTAACAATGCTGGAAAGGACTTTAACTACATGGACAATAGCAAAGTTCATCACTATGTCAGCCACCAGGGATAGAAGTCCAAACACTTCTGCCCACTGCATCCTAGTATGGAGTCACCAAAAGCAGTCAAGAAACAGATGGAACAACTCTTGCTGAGTGAAGAGACACAGCAAGATCAGCCCCAATAGTGTATGATGGTCTCCTGTGGCCAATAGGACTATGCCCCAACTCCTCTACACCCCTGCTCTCTGGGCAACTGATACAGGACAAATGGTCTGCACACACCCGTCTTATGCTGCAGCAGAAGGACCAGACCCTTTCCCTGAGGAGTCAGAAATATTGAACGCTGGGAGCGTGTCTGAAGGCCATTGAGCCACCCACTTAAACAGAACAAAGGAGCTCATATTAAGCCAGAGATTTCCCTACAAATGGTGATAAGCTAAATACCACCTACGTTAGCTCTTCATTTGGTGAGGTATTCTAGTCCCAAAGCCCTTATATGGCTGAGTAGGATGGAAAACTGGGCACGAGACTGCCTTTCTGACAATTATATGATACTAGGGGCCTGGTGCATGAAATCTGTTCTCTGGAGGGGTGTTCCTTAGCCCAGTTTGCACCCTCTCCAATCTGGGACTCCTCGGATCTGAGATCGATGGGATCGGGCTTAAACCAGCAGTCAGACATCCCTCTCACAGTCCGGGACTGCTGGTTCCTAATGACTTGCCTGCCTGCTTTCCTGATCAGCCCTTAACTGCTTCTATCTGCCAGCCTGATGACCCCCTAACCACTCCCCTGCCAGCCTGATCACTGTCTAACTGCTCCCCTGCCAGCCTGATCATCCTCAACTGCCCTCCCCTACCGGCCCGCTCACCCCCATCTGCCCTCCCCTGCCAGCCTATTTGCCCCCATTTGCCCTCCCCTGCTAGCCATCTTGTGGCAGCCATCTTGTGGTGGCCATCTTGTGACATGGGGGCAGCCATCTTGTGATGATGTGAGGGCCACCTAGACTTTTATCAGTATAGATACTAACACCACAGTCTTGCCTACTGCTTCTCTCTACCTTACCTACTGTAGTTACTTTACTTTTAATTTTTTAAAAAATATATTTTTATTTATTTCAGAGAGAAAGGAAGTGAGAGAGAAACATCAATGATGAGAGAGAATCACTAAGTGGCTGCATGCCCCACTAGGATTTGAGCCTGCAACCTGGGTATGTGCCCTGATCAGGAATCAAACTGTGACCTCTTGATTCATAGGTCAATGCTCAATCACTGAGCCATGCCTATCAGGCACTTTCCATTTTTTAAATATATAGCAGAGGCTTGGTGCACAAAATTTGTGCACTCCAGAGGGGTCCCTCAGCTCGGCCTGTACCCTTTCGCAATCTGGGAGCTCTCAGGGGCTGTCTGACTGATGGCAGGGAGTAGGCTTTAGCCATCAGTCAGACATCCTTAGTGATGTTGCAGAAGCAGGAGAGGTTCCCACCACGCCTCTGTGCATGCCAGCCATGAGCCCAGCTTCTGGCACACTGATCACCAGGGGGCAGCTTTGTTGAGTATCTGCCCCCTGGGGGTCAATACATGTCATAGCGACCAGCCATTCTCCAATTCAATTGATTTGCATATTAACCTTTTATTATATAGGATTCTTTTTTTATTGATTTTGGAGAGGGAGAAAGAGAAACATAAATGATGAGAGAGAATCATTGATTGGCTGCCTCCTGCATGCCTCCTATTGGGGGTCAAGCCCACAACCCTGGTACTTGCCCTGACTGGGAATCTAACTGTGACCTCCTTGTTCATAGGTCAATGCTCAATCACTGAGCCACACTAGACAGACTTTACTTTCACTTTTGTTAAATTATTTTGCCCTATTGTATTGTGTAATGTTTTCTTATTGAAATGATTATAAAATTTAATTGTTATATGCTTGCTTTTGAAATTAATAGGAGAGGGAATTAGGCACAATTTAAGAATTATAGTCTAGTAGCAGTGAATCCAAAGTAGTAAATAAATGCTAGATAGCTATGCATTACAAATTTCCTTAAGGCTATAAAATCAAAACTTACAGACATATGCCATTTTTTGTTGTTAATTTTCACCTAAGGATATTATTTCTGTTGATTTTTTAAAGTGGAATGTAGGGAGAGGTAGAGAGAGACTGAGAGATAGAGGAACATCGGTGTGAGACACATCAATTGGTTGCCTCCCTCATGTGCCCTGACCAGGACCTGGGATCAAACTTTCAACCCAGGTATGTGCCCTTTGGTGTATGGGCCAATGTTCTAATTACTGAGCATACTGCCCAGGGCAAGACATATGCCATTTTTATACATTGGGGAAACATGTCAGTTTGCCATTTCTTCCTTAAGTTGTTTGTGCTTACTTAGATCCTCTGTCATGTCTACAAACTATATGGGATAAATAATGCTGAATAGTGCCTACTTTTAGTGCTTACTAAAGTAATGACTGACTTCTTGTAGATACGTTTAGGAAATGAGAATATTAGAGGCAGTGAGATCAGCTACAAAATTGGATTATTTAACATTTTTACATGGAAAGTATTTCTGTATGTTTTTTATCTCTTGAAAGAGATAATGGCTACTTAGCCCTTTTCATTTGAGAGGAAGGATGCTCTTCTCTTTTGATAGCAACTTCGGTGTACCCTACTATCGGGAAGTCACCTCTTGTGGCTGTGGGCTGAGATCTATAATCCCTACTGCCAGCAGCCCTGTGGATTTCCTTTCCATAGTCAGATGTTACACCTGTTCCAAGGGACACGGCCTTGGTGCCGTGCGCTTCCTTCTTACCTGCTGGACTTGGAGGTCTTGCAATCATCTCCAGCCCAGATCCCTGATTTTACCATTCTCCAGGTGTCCTCTGCCCTTCCTGGCTTCGAATTGTCCCACCAGCTGTGTCTACTTAGCAAATTTGGGGTGAATGTTATTCTATCTAGTTGCTCCCTCTTTCTGTTCTGGGACAAAGCTTGGGACACATCTGCCTATTCCTCTGCCATTTTATCCATATTATGATTTGATTGGTTCAATGGCTGACTGGTTGACCTGACACTTAGCATATTAGGTTTTTATTATATAGAATTATATCAGTAGATGAGATACCTACCTTCACAGTTGTTCAAACCAGTCTACATCTAGTCCATCATCAATTTCTATTAATTTTACCTTTAAGACATATAAATTTACCCATTTTCTTTCTAATTTTCATGTCATCATGAAACATAAACCTATATGTTGTTGGAACATAAACCTATATGTTGTTGGAACCCCTGCTCTTTCCTTCTATGATTTTTCTAATTCTGCCTTTGCTGTCCTCAAATTATTCTCTACCCAGAAATGGGAGTAAGATTTTATTTTATTTTTTTCCTATGCACCATTTCTGGAAGTACTGAAATACTAGGTTAATGCTTGGAGTGGATGGAGCAAGCTCTTGTTCCACCTCCCTGCTTCAAAAATCCATTTAATATATTGTCCTTGGGTAAAAGATGTATCAGATATTAAACCGATAAGAACAGATACTGCACTTGACCATAGCCAAAAGGCTGAGAATTGTGTAGTAAGCTTTTAAATCATGAATTAGGTCATATCACTTTCCTGTTTAAAACTATTTAATTTTACAATGGCATTTTGAATGAAATAAACTTCTTAATGTGGCCTGTAAAGCCCTAATAATTTAGGCTCTATGTTCTGATCTCTTTTCTCAGCCACACTGGTCTTATGTTAGTCCTAAAATATGCCATGCCTTTTCTTATCTTAAGACTGAGGGTTTTTGCTGTTTCTTTTGTCTTCATTAGTACAATTTATTCTTCAGATACTAGAGGCCCAGTTCATGAAAATTCATGCACTGGAGTGGGGGGGTCTCTCTCAGCCTGGCCTGCCCCTTCTCACAATCCAGGAGCCCTTACAGGTGGGAGGTGACCTGGAGGTCAGGGGAAGGCTATGCCTCCATCACACCTGCTGCTGCCACTGCTGGCAGCACAAGCCTTGTCTGGCCCTGGTTACTTATGCCTCGGGTGGCCCTGGTCAGCCAGGCAGCAACCATCTGAGGCTTGCCTGCGCCTCAGGCTGGCCCTGGGCAGCTGCGGGGCTGAAGCAACTGGGGGACTCTAGAGGCAGGCGCAAAGCAAGGCTGGGCCTGCCTCCAGGTAAACTCAAGGGAGTGGGTGCCACCATCTTGTGGCTGTGGGCGCCACCATCTTTAAGGGCATGGCAGTCAATTTGTATATTCCCTCCTTATTGGCTGTGGGTGCTGCCATCTTTGCAATGGTATAAAGGTCAATTAGCATATTCCCTCTTTATTAGATAGGATTGGCTTAAGTGTCAGTTCCAGAGATAACCTTTCTCCAAATGACAGCATTTCCTCTGTCCCTATATAAATTAGGATCTATTAAGGCAGGGGAAGGTGTGTGGGAAGAGATCAACCAAAGAACTTGTATGCATGTATGCATAACCCATGGACATAGACAATAGGGTGATGAAGGCCTGGAGCCTGGCAAGAAAAGGAAAAAGGAGGACATATATAATACTTTCAATGATGAAGATTAGAAAAAACAAACAAACTTCAAGCAATGCTGTTCTTCAGACATTTTCTTGAGCATTGATCAGGCCTGTCTATTGCAGAGTTCAAAATAGTATCCCTTGATATAGATTCTGGTCACAATCAATAAATACTAAACAAAGAGCAGAAAATGAGGAGAAACTTGAAGCCTTCACTTTGACTATTTGTTAAATTTGGGCTTTCAAAAGAAGCATAGGTGCTTGAAATAAGTGATTCAACAGAAAGTTTTATATTATTTTTATTTATTTTGTAAATTTTATTAATTTATTGTGAACAAATTTGCTACATGATTCAGTTTTATAATTTTAAATAAATATGATATATGCCAATCTGTATACTACAAAGATTAAAGATTTTTTAAAGTGTGTGTGCGTTTTTTTTTTACTCTTTAAAGAAGTCTGTTTATTGAAAGGGTCTGAAAATAGTAATAAGGCTTTCAACAACATTTAATAACATTTCAGGATATTAACAATATGAAACATTAAGAATTTACTTGAAAAACCCATAGCTTTCTAGACCATCCCATCATGCTGCTTCAGGGCAGGGGTAGCGCTGGCGTTCTGTCTACACAAGTGACCAGGTGTTCGGGTTTGGCTCCCTCTCAGCCCGCAGACCAGCCCCCAGGTGGGTGTACAGGTGGCAGTGAGAGCCCACCTCTGTGTCCAACATCAGGCCGAGTGCCCAGCACCACTGAGGTCCAGATGCTGAGGTGCCTCAGCAGGGACAAGAGTGGGCACAGCACTCAAGCAACACACGTCCACACAGACACGGAGGGCAGAGCAGGTGCCCAGGTTGCAGACCAGCCAGAGAAACCCGACTGAGTTGGCCATGCTTGTGGCTCTGGACACCTCATTAGCACAAGATTGGGGTGTGCGTCCCTGCAGTGGAAGGACACTGCCCACCATGGCCCCAACGTGAGGCCCAGGGTGGTGTTGAGCCCTTCCCTTCTCCCGAGGGGAGCCGATGGAAACCCCTCAGAGAGAAATCCGTTCCTCACAACAGGCTCTACTGAGGCTGTCTGCTGGGTAAGGGCCAAGGACACATGCAAACCGAGCCGAGGCTCCAACCATGGACTCCACAGGTCTGGGTCCCACATGGCCAACGTGCACACAGCGGGCCAAGGGAGGGCGATGCTGGAATGAGGGATTGTCCTTGTACCCCAGGACCCTCATGAAGCATCAGCACTCCACTCCGCTCTCACATGCTTGTCCCAATCTTCTAAATGAGTCCCCTGCAAGGCAGCCATGGCAGCCATGACAGAGGTCCCACGTATATCACAGAGAACACACGGAACAAGGCTCCATGTCGGAGCAGGGTGAGCCCTCCTGCCGGGTCCTCCATGCGCACAGCAGCACCAGCGCACCAGCATCCGAGTCTGGGGCTGCGCTCAGGGTGGGGCCGACTCACTTGTGAGGAATGTGTGGGTCGACCTCCCCTGGCCGCCACCAGGCTCTGGGTGATGCTCACTGTGGCCCCGTCACACAGAAGCCAGGGAGGAGGCGGGACCCACTGCCCCCCAGCCTGTGCCCACCTCCCAAGTGCTCTTCACACGGAGCCCCGGGGTCGGGGGAGGTGCAGGGTTAGGGGAGCGTGTGCCAGAGGAAGATGGGCTGTGACACATTTATTTCCACACCGAAGGGTAGGCCCCTGTGTTCTGACCCCCCACTGTGACAGGCTGACCCCCAAGTTCCCTGACGGAACACGAGAGCCCCTGCAGCTCATGGGATGGCCTAGCTGTTGCTCACTTGGCTTCTATAGTAATGCAAAAAGGTCAGACTTGCAATGTGAGAAACGGCTGATCTGCTGACAAAGGCAGGTTCTGGGGCTCCTGCTCTGGCCACAGACAGAATGATGTGGCACCTGATGCCTGCGGAATGTGTGGGTCGACCTCCCCTGGCCGCCACCAGGGACCGCCAGTGGGCCACGTGCAGCGCAGCGGGGAGGCAAGCCCTCCTCCTCGCCCTCCTGGTCCGTGCAGTGGGCCTGCCGCTTGCGCACGGTCCAGGGCAAACACGGGGCCAGGCTCTGGAACCAGCCGCTCACAGGGTCCCGCAGGCAGATGGAGGGGAGCCGGGAGCACGAGGTAGTGATGCTGATGCTGTCTCTATGGCGGATCTCCTGCCTCTTCCGTCCGTCGAAGGACACCCACACGGTGCTCCTTGCTTCCGGTGACAACAGGATCTCGAGCTCGATTCCCGCAGGGACCACGATGGGTCGGAATGACAGTGAGTGGGGACAGATGGGCGTGATCACGATGGCCGGCACATGGGGTGGATCATAGAGGCCCCGGCCGCCACTGCGTACGCTACACTGCCCGTCGGGGTGGAGACGATCACGCCGCCACCCTGCACTGTAGTGATGAGGTGCCCGTCCAGGTAGACGCCCACGTTGGACAGGTAGGAGGAGGGACCTCTGTCAATAACCACTTCATTTAAGACCTGGCACTGCATGACCTGCCTCCCGGCCTCTGTGGCCCAGTCCGAGGCCAGCACCCCATCCTCAGTGACCCCGTTGGGGGGGCCATCTTCTTCTCTCTGAGCTCCTTCAGCCGGCTCCGGAGAATAATTGCTGCGTTCCCTTGTACCACCTGAGTCACTTGGGTCTGAAAGTTCTCGAAGTTGTGTGGGCTCAGGAAGCCCAGCGAGCCCAGGTGGAACGCCATGACTGGGTCACGCTGCTCTGGAAGAGCGAGGAGGGTTCCATCGCCGCCCAGGCAGATGATGAAATCGATCCGGTTGGAAATGTCATCATAGTCTTTTCGGAAGTGCAAACTTCTTCACAGGCCCGAAGCTGTCATCACCCACGAAGGCAGGGACTTCCAGAACCTTCTTCTCCACGTACACGATCATGTTGTTCTCCACCAGGTAGGCGCAGAGCTCCTTGAAGGGCTGCAGCAGGCCGGTGTTCCGGACCTTCTTGATGACCAGGACGCTATTTGGGGACTTGCTCCATGTCAACCGCTGCTGGGCAGGGCCCTGGATGAGCATGATGGTCTGGGGGTTCTGCAGCACACAGGCCTGTGGTCCAAAGGTGGTCATGGGGCACTGCCCGCGCAGAGGGCGGGTCCTCCTGAACTCCTTGGTGCTCGCCAGGGCGGGTGCGGCAGACAGGCTGCGGGACTTAGCGCGGCCCCGGATGGGGTGGCCCAGGACAGCGTCCTCATCCCAGTGGCAGGCAGCACAGCTGTGGGAGGACGTGTCTGCGCTCAGCCCCCTCCACACGCTGACTTTTCTCTGGCTCCATCTCCATCATCCACGAACTAGGGCTTAGGTCAGAATGCTGATCCCGATCAGGGAGCCGGGCGCCTGTGGCCTGGGGGGTGTACCCTCGCCCGGCTCCTTGCAGCTGCTCATCGTCACTAACGGGGACCTCTGGCCCACCAGGCAGCAATGCCTCCGCGTAGCCCTAAAGTTTTTTGTGTTTTTTTTTTAATATGCCTTGGTATAAGTTGTTTTATTTTTATATTTACTTTTTTCTTCTTCTTCCTCTTCTTAAAGAATACCTTTCAGCATATGTATATATATATATATATATATATATATATATATATATATATATATATATATATATAAAATCTTTATTGTTCAGATTATTACAGTTGTTCCTATCCCCCCCCCCCATAGCTCCCCTTCACCCTATTCCCAACCCACTGCCTACCCTTATCCCCCCACCCCACCCCCTACTGTCCTCATCCATAGGTGTATGATTTTTGTCCAATTTCTTTCTGAACCCCCTGAGGTTCACTTTTTACCCACCCTGAGGATTGTCAGTCCACTCCCCTTCTATGTCCCTGATTCTATTATCATATATTCACCAGTTCATAATGTTCATCAAATTTTTTATTCACTTGATTTTTAGATTCACTTGTTGATAGATAAGTATTTGTTGTTCATAATTTTTATCTTTACATTTTTCTTCCTCTTCTTAAAGAATACCTTTCAGCATTCATATAATAGTGGTCTGGTGGTGATGAACTCCTTTAGATTTTTTTTTTTTTTTTAAATCTGTGAAGCTCTTTATCTGGCCTTCAATTCTGAATGATAGCTTTGCTGGTTAGAGTAATCTTAGTTGTAGGTTCTTGCTGTTCATCGCTTTGAATATTTCTTGCCACTCCCTTCTGGCTTGCATAGTTTCTGTTGAGAAATCAGCTAATGATCATATGGGTGCTCCCTTGTAGGTAACTAACTGTTTTTCTCTTGCTGCTTTTAATATTCTCTCTTTGTCTTTTGCCCTTGGCATTTTAATAATGATGTGTTTTGGTGTGGTCCTCTTTGGATTCCTTTTGTTTGGGGTTCTGTGCACTTCCTGGACTTGTAAGTCTATTTCTTTTACCAGGTGGGGGAAGTTTTTGGTCATTATTTCTTCAAATAGATTTTCAATATCTTGCTCTCTCTCTTCTTCTGGCACCCCCATAATTCTGATGTTGGTATGCTTGAAGTTGTCCCAGAGACTTCTGACACTATCGTCAACTTTTTGGATTCTTTTTTCTTTTTTCTTTTCTAGTTGAGTGTTCTTTGCTTCTATGTATTTCAAATTTTTTACTTGATTCTTGCATTCCTCTAGTCTGCTGTTGGGTCTCTGTATAATATTTTATTTTTTATTTCAGTCAGTGTATGTTTAATTTCTAGTTTGTCCTTTTTCATATCCTCGAGGGTCTCATTAAATTTATCAGCATTTTCTAGAAACTCTTGAAAAACCTTTTATTCTTGGTTTTGAATTTTATATCCAGTCATTTGTTCTCCTCCATTTCTTTCACTTGTGGTCTGCTTCCTTGTCTCCTCATTTTGGCTGCTTCTCTGAGTTGGTAGGGTGGCTTTGTGTGCTAGATGTCCTATAGGGTCTAATGAGTCATACCCCCAGTTACCTGAGGTGGACACTCTTTTTAAAAAATATATATTTTATTGATTTTTTACAGAGAGGAAGAGAGAAGGATAGAGAGTTAGAAACATCAATGAGAGAGAATCATCGATCAGCTGCCTCTTGCAGAGCCCCAACTAGGGATGTGCCTGCAACCAAGGTACATGCCCTTGACCGGAATCAAACCTGGGACCTTTTAGTCCACAGGCCAATGCTCTATTCCCTGAGCCAAACTAAGGTGGACACTCTTGGTAGACTGTGTGTACAGCTTTGTTGTAGTTAAGTCTTAATTGTTGTTGGTGTCACTGGGAGGAATTGATCTCCAGGCCATTTGGCTGTGAGGACCTGCTGTGTCTATAATGGAAGAATTGCTGTGCTGGAGATACATATATGGGGCAGGACTTGTTCCAGTGGGGATTTGGTGCTCACTAGGTTTGCCTCTTGAATCTGTCCGTTATGAGAGTAGTTGAAATTTGGTGTTGCCTCACACAGACCACTAGATACACTACTTTCTGGATCTCCAATGGGGTGCAGGTCAACTACTGTCTGAGGCCCCCCAGCAGGAGCTACAGCAAGAACTACAGTTTTCTCCTCTTTGCTTGGGATTTACAGGATTTGGAGCTGTCTGACTGGAGCTGTAGTTTATTTGGTTAAGCTTCAGCAGGGCAGTCCATTTATTTGCAAAAGCCACTGCGCAGAGCTTGGGTGTGCTTGTAGATTGTGCAGGATGGGGTCTCAGGACATCACTAGGTTAGGGCGTGGCAAACAGCGATGGGTGCTAGTTAGCCATCTCTGCCTTTCCACGTTTCCAAGTCCCTGTATCCTATGCTCCAGCGCAGTAAACAATGATTGCTGGGTGCACCTCTGCAAAAAGTCACCCTTGCTTTCTGAACCGATGGCAGATAGTCCAGCTTCTCTCCGTAGTAGTTTGAGTTCCCAGTATCTCCCCAGAAATTGGATTTCAGAGTAATCGGGAGCTTGAAAAAAAGCAGCATGCCCAGTCACCCGCCACCAGCCCAATTCACATGCCCCCATACCTCAGCTTTTCAGCACTTGTACTCTTTGATCTTTCCTTCTAGTTGTAGAACTTCCACTTAGCCAGCTTTCTGTGGTTCTGGGTGATAGATGTTTTGTCTTTCAGTTGTAGTTTTGAAATTGTTTTGCGAGGTGGTAGTTTAGGTGTTTATCTTTTCCGCCATCTTAGTTTCTTCCCATGATGCATTCTTGGAATGCAATGTTGGTTTAATTTCCATGGCTGAGATGTGGGAGGTGTGGGTGTGACCTATTTTTTTTTTTGTCTTTACATTTTGGTCTTTTTCCTGAGTTGATAGAGTGGCTTTGTGAGCTAGGTGTCCTATAGGGCCCAGTGGCTCAGCCTCCCCAGTTACTTTAGTGGACACTCTTGGTGTATCCCTTTGTGGGCTGTGTGCACAGTCTTGTTGTAGTTAAATCTTGATTGTTGTTATATCCCTGGGAGGAATTGACCTCCAGGCCAATTGGCTGTGAGCATCAGCTGTTTCTACGATGGGCAAACTTCTGTGCTGGAGACACCCTTATGAGGCAAGATTTGCTTCAGTGGAGCTTTGATGCTCACTGAGTGTGCCTCCTGAGTGTATCCCTTATGGATTCGAGGAGTTGTAATCTGGATGATCCTACTCTGACCCCTGAGTACACTGGCTCTTGGATCTCCAAGGAAGTGCTAATTTAGCCTCTGCCTTAGGCCACCCAGCAGGAACTATGGAGAGATCTGTAGATTCCTCTTCTTTGTTTGGGGTTTGGAGGTGCACAGATGAGGCCCAGGTGTGAAGCAATGCAAGCTTCTATGGGGCCTTGGGCCTTCTTTTGGATGTTCTGGTTCTCTCTGACTCAGCTGCAGTTTGTTAGGTAAATTTAGATTTCAAAGGACCAGGCCATTCATATGCAAAAGGCTCTGCACACAGCTTAGATGGGGCAGAGTCTCAGGCTGGAGCAAACAGCAATGGCTTCCCATCAGCCCTGCCCTGAGTCTCAGTGTCCCTTGGTAATCACTGTAAGCACCTTTGAAAGAAAGATGCCCTTGAGTTCTGTCCAAAGTCAGACAGTCCAGTTTCTTCCTTTATGAGTCTGGGTCCCCAGAGTTTCACCCAGAACTGGAGTTCAGAGCAGTTGGGAGTTTGTGTCTTCCTGTGGATTGAAAAAGCGAGTTGCATACTCAGTTGCCTGCCCTCTGCACACATGCCTCCATATCTCTGCACTTTACTTTTGCAGCTCCTCTGAGTCTCAGTGTGCTTTTCTCTTCCCTTCTAGTTGTAGAATTTCCACTCAGCCAGCCTTCGTGTAGTTCTGGATGATATCTGTTTTGTCTTTTAGTTGTAGTATTGAAGTGGTTGTGAGAGGCAGCAAGTTCAGGTGTTTGCCTATGCTGCCATATTGGTTTCTCTTCTCTAAATTGGAAGATGTTTAGTCATTTAATTAAATAAATAATTTATCATGATTCTTTTAAAATCAAGCTTCTAGTACATATTAGAGATTCAGTGATTAAAGTTTTCCATTTAATTCTGTTGACATTCATTAAGTACCTCTTATGTACTAGCCATATTGTTCTAGAACCTCAGCTATCACTTAAAGCTAGAAACACGCGTAATAGTTTAGTTATGACATAGTGAGACTGAAGTTACTGATGGGATTTTTGTGTGTTTATGTACATCTTCCATAAGAGGGCAGCAAAGGACAAGCATGATTTTGTTCTTATGCATGTAGTCTTACACCAGAGATTGGCTCACATTGCAAATTTAATACTACATAGCAGTATTCCAAGAGTAAGGGAAAATAGAGGACATGGTTATAGTTTTACTTAGTTTCTAGATTGCCTTTGATATGGTATAATGTGATATTTATACTGCATAGTAGATTATCTCACACGATCAGTTTGAATCTGAATTCTGGAAGCCTAATTTGCAGTAGCTTTCTGAACCTCAGTTTTCCCACTTACAAAAAAAGGGTGGTTGTGGCGAGACTAGCAATATCCATTTCACATAGTTTTAATAAGCAATATAATGTATATCCTGGAGAGTATAAGAATAGTTAAAAAAATGGAGCTAGAAAAAACTAACCTCATAGCCTACCAGTGTTGAACATACTAATTTCTTTCTTTCTTTCTTTCTTTCTTTCTTTCTTTCTTTCTTTCTTTCTTTCTTTCTTTCTTTCTTTCTTCTTTCTTTCTTTCTTTCTTTCTTTCTTTCTTTCTTTCTTTCTTTCTTTCTTTCTTTCTTTCTTTCTTTCTTAATCCTGTTTAAGCCATTGTAAAGGAATTCCCTAAATTAACTGCGGAGCCTCATAAGTTTGATGAGACATTTAATATTATTATTCATGCCTATCAGCCTGGGTTTCCTGATTTATATCAGCTTATTCATATGTTAGCTGGTGATGGCCATACTCAGCATTTAATGAGAACTGCCAGATGAGAGTACCCAATGGGGGTTAGAAAAGCAAACTTTCAATTTGTAGGAAGCTAGAGAACTTGCTTGAAATCTATTCCTTGCATTAGTCCCTGTAACACTATGTTATCTGTGTTGAAGCCAAAGGGACGAGGGTGAAGGTTTGTCAAGACCTCTGAGCAATAAACCACCTGTTGCTCCTAACACTCATACACTGCTAGCATCTATCCCAACTTGACATAAATTATTTATAGTAATTGATTTCTGTGCTGCATTCTTTAGTATTATAGTTGAAGCTAGCCAATACATTTTTGCCTTCACTTAGGGAAAAAAAAAAGAAAATCCCATTTAGGGATGAAAAATAAAAGTATATGCTTTACAGAGGTAGCTACTTATTAAATTTTAAATAAATTAACATACATATATATGTACTGACTAATTATGATAATTTATTCATGTAATTTCTAAAGCCAATTAAATGTATTTGGACACTATATTGAAATATTTTACTATCTTAAATGACATATCTTAATTTGTTCATTCCAATTTTTTGAGGGGATGAATAAGATAATATTTGAGGCACTTACTTGTTTCATTTTTAATTTAATTCTCACTAATTTATTGTGATTATTGTTTATTCTTATTTCTGATATTTTTTTGTTTGTCACTTGTTAAGCTTTCTTGGTTGTTTTTTTCCTTTTGCCTGTAACCTTCATTGATTATGCTTTCATATTTTATTTCTTGTACTTCAATTTTTGCTAGCTACATTTGAAGTATCAATGTTTAAAAATTAATTCTATCAACTCATAAAAATAAATAAACAAAAGTAAATAAATAAAAATTAATCAGTTTTTAACCTCCAACTATCAAATAAGGTAAGATACTTAGCTAGAGTTATTTTCCTATTCCTCCTTATGACATGACTATATTTCAAGAAATAATCTAAAATTTTAGTTTGAGATTATTATTTTTTGTTTTTCAATTATAGTTTACATTCAATATTATTTTGTGCTAGAGGCCCAGTGCATGAAATTCATGCATGGGGTGTGTGTCCCTCAACCCAGCCTGCACCCTTTCCAATCTGGGACCCATTGAGGGATGTCTGACTGCCCGTTTAGGCCCAATCCTATATCAAACCATAAACGGGCAGTTGGACATCCCTCTCACAATCCAGGACTGCTGGCTCCCAACTAGCTTGCCTGCCTACCTTCCTGATTGCCCCTAACTGCTTCTGTCTGCCAGCCTGATCACCCCTATCCACTCCCCTGTCAGCCTGATTGATGCCTAACTGCTCCTCTCCTGGCCTGATTGCCCCTAAAAGCCATCCCCTGCAGGCCTGGTACCCCCCAACTGCTCTCCCCTGCAGGCCTGGGTCCCCCCCAACTGCCCTTCCCTGCAGGCCTGGTCACCCCCAACTTCCCTCCTCTGCTGGCCTGGTCACCCCTAACTGCCCTTTCCTACAGGCTTGATTGCCCCCAACTGCCCTCCCCTGCTGACCTGATCACCCACAACTGCCCTCCCTTGCAGACTGGTCCCTCCCAACTGCCCTCCCCTGCTGGCCATCTTGTGTTGGCCATCTTGTGTCCACATAGGGGCAGCCATCTTGTGTGTTGGAGTGATGGTCAATCTGCATATCACCCTTTTATTAGATAGGATTAGTTATAGGTATACAGCATAGTGGTAGGACAATCATATACTTCACAAGTATTTCCCCCAATATTTACTGTACCATGTGGCAGTATACATCATACCTTATATAATAAAAGAGAAACATGGAAATTGACCATAACTCTGCTACACTCACCAGCCAATCAGGAGTGAGTATGAAATTAACCCAACAAAGATGGGAACATCTTTGGGACCCAGGCCGCTCCTCACCTGTAGGCCCATATGTAGGCCCTGAGTGGCCAGGGCTCCAGAATGCCCCAAGCCACTCAGGGCCTATGGGGGCAAGGGCCAAGTGGATGTTTCCGCCCCATGGCTGTTTGCATGAGCACTGCTGCCAAGTGGTGGCCCGGGTTTGCTCACCCCCAGACCAGCACCCACAACATGGGGCTGCCAGCCTGGGGACATTCCCTAACTGTTCTTACACTGATGTTTCTCTCTCTCTCTTCCATACTCTCTAAAAATCAATGAAAACGTATCCTCAGGTGAGGATAAATAAAAAGAAAGAAAGAAAGAAAGAAAGAAATGTCATATCCTATGAAAGACACATCTTGAAAATGCCTAAAGAAAGTTGTCATTTTTTCATGGTGAAGGGACAGGAGACTGTGTTGATTAAAACACTTTAGCAGCTGTGGTGGCTGGCAGTGGCTGCATCAGCTGGGTTATGGGGCTGGTGTCTTCCCCTGATCAGCCTGGTTACCTCCCGCAGAGGGAGGACAGACTGTGGAATCCCTTGAGGCCTCCTGGTCTGTGAGAGGGGGTAGGCTGGGCTGAGGGACCCCTCCCAGGGCACAAATTTCATGCACCAGGCCCCTAGTATAAGAAAAGCCTAATATGCTAAGAGTCTGGTCTTGCAGTTGTCTGTTCAACCAAAGTGTAATATGCTAATGATATGCTAAGTCTGCTCAACTATTCACTATGATGTGCACTGACCACATGAGGGCAGAAAATCGACTGATTGACCAGTTGCTGTGATGTGCACTGACCACCAGTGAGCAGATGCTCCGAGTGGTGGATTAGCTTGTTGCTGGGGTCTGGCTGAACATGCCCTGAGCCCACCCATGGTCCCTTCCCACCTAGCCAACCTCCCATATTCCTCCCTAGCCCCAATCATGTACTGGTGGGATTCCTTGGCCTGGCCTGAACCCTCTTGCAATCTGGGACCTCTAGGGATGTCAGAAAGCTGGTTTTGGCCCAATCCCGCAGGTCAGGCCGAGGGACCCCACTGGTGCACGAATTCATGCACCAGGCCTCTAGTAGTTATTCTAATAGTACTAGTGGCCCTGTGCATGGATTTGTGCACATTGAAAGGAAAATAATTAGAAGAAATATTTTCATATTTGCCCTTTCTCCCTCAGCATCAGGGAGCCAGGCAATGGCCCTGCCCCCCACCGTTGCCACTAGTTGCCATCTGCAAGACAATCAGCAGAGTGATTGGGACTTGCTTGCACCCACGTTGGCCTGGCGCTGCCCACTCACCTGCTCCACCATCCCATCACAGTCCTGGTCTCATCAGAACCCATTGGGCCTCCACTGCCAGCATCACGTCACCACCATGTGCCATGTTCTGCACCTCCCCGTTTTGGTCAGCGCACATCTTAGTGAGCAGTTGAACTCCTGTTTGAACTCCTGGTTGAACAACCCCTGAGGGGACAATTTGCACATTAGGCTTTTATTATATAGGATTGACTGTATTCTCTACATTGTACTTTATATCTTCATGTCTATATTGTAGCTACCAATCTGTACTTCTCAGTCCCTTCACCTTTTTCACTCAGTTCTCCAACATCCCTCCCTCTGGCAATCACCAGTCTGTTCTCTGTATCCATTCATCTGTTTTTGTTTTGTTTGTTCATTTATATTGTTCTTTATATTCCACATGAATGAAATCATATGGTAATTGTCTCCCTTTGACTTATTTCACTTATCATCATACCCTGTAGTTCCATCTATGCCATTGCAAGTGCTAAGATTCATCCTATTTTATGGCATGGTAATTCTCAATTAATTGTATATCCATACCTCAGCTTTTTGTTCATTGATTGGCACTTGGATTGCTTCCATATCTTGACTATTTTTTTTAAATATTTTATTTATTTTTTACAGAGAGGAAGGGAGAGAGAGAGAGCTAGAAACGTCAATGAGAGAGAAACATCGACCAGCTGCCTTTTGCACACCCCTTACCAGGGATGTGCCCACAACCAACGTACATGCCCTTGACCGTAATCGAACCTGGGACCTTTCAGTCCTCAGACCGACACTCTACCACTGAGCCAAACCGGTTTCGGCCATATCTTGACTATTGTAAATACACTACAATGAACAATGATGCATATATTTTTTTGAATTAGTATTTTGGATTTCTTTAGATATATACCCAGAAATGGAATTTCTTGGTCATAAAGTTCCATTTTTAATTTGTTGAAAAATCTCTATACTGTTCACCATATTGGCTGTACTAACCTTCATCATCACCAACAGTGCACAAGAGTTCCCTTTTCTCCACATCTTAACCTTACTTGTTGTTTGCTGACCTATTAATGACTAGAGGCCTGGTGCATGAAAATTCATGCACTGGAAGGGGAGGGGATGTCCCTCAGCCCAGCCTGTCCCCTCTCACAGTCCAGGAGCCCTCAGGGGCTGGAGGTGACCCGACAATCAGGGGAAGGCAATGCCCCCAACACACCTCTGCTGCTGCCACTGTCGGCAATGCAAGCCTTGCTGGCCCTGGTTACCTCAGCCTTAGGCAACCCTGGGCAGCTGGGCAGCCACCATCCAAGGATTGCCTGCACTTCAGGTGTTGGCTTGGCAGCCACCATCTAGATGCTTGCCTGCACCTTGGGCTGGCCCTGGGTGGCTGGGGGGCTGAGGGGACCAGGGGACTCCAGAGGCAGGTATGCAGAGTGGCCAGGCCCACAGGGGGTGAGCCCTGCCTTACAGTGCGTCTGCTGCCCTGGTGGGGCTGAGGGGACTGGGTGCTGCCATCTTGTGGCTGTGGGCACCGCCATCTTGGAGGGCATTGCAGTCAATTAGCATATTCCCTCTTTATTAGCAGTGGGCATCACTATCTTAGCAATGGTGTGAGGGTCAATTAGCATAATCCCTCTTTATTGGGTAGGATAGCCATTCTGACATGAGTAAAGAGTTATCTCATTGTGGTTTTAATTTGCATTTTTCTGGCAATTAATTATGTTGAGCATCTTTTCATATGTCTATTGGCCATCTGAATGTCCATTATAGGACCACTGGGTGTAAAGGAATGACAACCTTGTTCACTAGCCTCAGATCCTGTACTAATTGCCAGTCCTCATTAAGTTTCTGTACCCCCAGTAGAGGTGTATTGTAAGGGCTTTTGCAGGGCTTTAGTAAGCCATGCCCTTCAAATTTCTTTTCTTTTCTTTTCTTTTTTTTTGCATGTGCCTGTCCCCCAACACCATTTATTGAAGAGATTATGTTTTTTTAAAAAACATAAATTTTATTGATTTTTACAGAGAAGAAGAGAGAGGGACAGAGAGTCAGACACATCGAAGAGAGAGAAACAATAATCAGCTGCCTCCTGCACACCTCCCACTGGGATGTGCCCACAACCAAGGCACATGCCCTTGACTGGAACCCAACCTGGGACTCCTCAGTCCATAGGCCAACACTCTATCCACTGAGCCAAACCAGTTAAGGCTGAAGAGACTATCTTGACTCCATTGTATGCTCTTACCTCCTTTGTCAAATATTAATTGAGGGTAAAGGCTTAAGTCAATTTCTGGGGTCTCTGCTCTGTTCCATTGATGTATATGCCTGTTCTTGTGCCAGCACCAGGCTGTTTTAATTACACCGACTTTGTAGTATAACTTGCTGTCTGGTATTGTGATTCCTCCAACTTTGTTCTTCTTTCTCAAGATTGCTACATCTATTTAGGATCTTTTTTGGTTCCAGATAAGTTTTTGGAGTATTTTTCTAGTTCTGTGAAATATGCTATTTGCATTTTAATAGGGATTGCATTGAATTGTAAATTGCCTCAGATGGTATGAAGATATTAATTATATTAATTCTACAAATCCATGAACATGGTATATTCTTCCACTTGTTTATATATTCCTCTACCTCTTTATTAATGTCACCTTGCTGGACAGAGTAATCTTGGAAGGAAAATAATTAGAAGAAATATTAGCCAACCTCTCACTAATTTATTGTGATTATTGTTTATTCTTATTTCTTGGTTTCTGAGTGTGCAGTCCCTTGCTTTTCATTATTTTCTATACTTCATGCCAGTCCCTTCTGGCCTGAAGCATTTCTATTGAGAAACAAGCTGAGAGTCTAATAGGACCTTCCTTGTAGGAAAACTTCTTTCTCTCTTGCAGCATTTAAGATTTTTTCTTTGTTTTTAATGCTTGCCATTTTAATTATGATGTATCCAGGTGTAGGTCTTTTGGGTTCATCTTGATTGGAACTCTCTGTGTTTTCCTGAACTTGAATGACTTTTTCCTTTACTAGGTTAGGGGATTTTATGTCATTATTTCTTCAGACAGGTTCTCTGTTTCTTGCTCAGATTATTCTCCTCTGAAACTCCCATTATGTGGCTATTATTATGCTTCATGTTGTCCCAAAGCTCCCTTAAACTCTCCTCTTGCTTATTAACTTTTTCCCCAATTGTTGCTCTGAATGGGTATTTTTTCCTACTTTGTCTTCTAATTCGCTGATTTGGTCCTCCACTTTTTCTAGTCTATTGTTGATTCCTTACAGGTGTTTTTTTTTTTTTTTTTTTTTTAATTTCAGCTATGTCATTCTTCATTTCTGCTTGATTCTTTTTCATGGTTTATACCTCTTTTTTTATGCTGGTGTAGTTCTCATTAACTTATAGAATGTTATCATAAGTTGCTTGCAGTTCTCACTAAATTGTTTGAGCACCCTTAAAAGCACTACTTTATATTCTTGATCTGGCACATAGCTTGTCTCTATTTCATTTAGTTCCTTTTCTAGGGATTTCTCCTTTTATTTCATTTGGGGGTTGTTTCCTTGTCTCCCGATTTTTGCTGTCCCTTTGTATTTGCTGTGCTTCCCAATCTTTTTGGAGGTCTTATGTAGTAGGTGTTTGCAGGACTTAGTGGTGTAGCCTCTTAAATCTCCTGACCCAAGGGCTCCAGAAATGCCCCTTTTAAAATTTATTTTGGTTTTTCTGTAATTGGATATTGAATGTTGTTATTCCACTCATGAATAAAATCCCCTTTCTGGTTGGCTGATTGTGAGGCTCACCCTCGACTGCATTATGTGAGCTGTTATGGAGGTGTTGATAAAACAGAACAAAATACAACAAAACAAAAGAAATAAAACAAAAACATTCACAAGACCCATACAACAACATCAAAAGCAACCACCAGCCACCATGTTCAGTGGTTGAGTATTGACCTACAAACCAGGAGGTCACTGTTCAATTCCAAGTCAGGGCACATGCCCTGGTTGTTGGCTCATCCCTGGTAGGGGGTGGTGAGAGGCAGCTGGTTGATGTTTTGCTCTTACATTGATGTTTTTCTCTTTCTCCTTCTCCTTCTCGCTCTAAAAATCAGTTTTAATAAAAAATGCAACTTTAGGGAAGAGTTCAAATGGTGGTGTAGGAAAACTGTGAACTTATTTCCTCCCATGATTCAACAAATATAAAGCTACATATGGAATAACTTTCCTCTGAAAAGGACCTGAGAGCTAACTGAACAACAACACAATAAAAAATAAAAGAGATGAATGGAAATAGGTGCTGTCTCACAAGGCACAGTATCCCCTAAATAGAAAACATAACTCTCCCTCAAGGAAGGAAGGTACTGTGCCCCACAATAGCCATATCAACCTTTGAGTCCAGCACTGGAAGGACAGATCCTCAAAATGTCTGGGCTTGAAAATCAATGGGGATTAAGTCCAAGAGAACTATAGAACGGTAAGGAGAACCCACTCTTAAAAGGCTCATATGCAGACCCATTCACCATCAGATCCAGTGCAAAAGCAAGTTTGAAAAGCACCTAGACCATAAGTGTAGGAAAACCACTTACTAAACTTAAAGTGGCTTCTGGAGAGTCAGGAACCTGCTGGGACCTTTTCTGGGGACAGAAGTGCTGATATGCACTATTGTCACAATAAAATTCTAAATTTTGAGTGACAAATCTGGTGGGGCCAAATTCAATGACCTCCCTCTAGCCCGTTAGCACCAGTGTGCATGATATTAACAGAGCTGGGCTAGCAACCCCCATTCTGTTCCCCCTGTACCACAACCAGCCCAGAAAAGTAAGTTGAGCCTTTTGTACCCCATACAGCAACTTCACTGCAACTGAAGCCTAGGCAAGGGCCCCACTTTCCGTAAAACAGATTTGCTATAGTCGGACTAGGCAAGACCCTCACACCAGCTCACTCTGTGCAGGAAATGGGCTGTGGCCAAGCACTTCATGCCCAGCCTACCTCAAGCAACATATGTGCTGAAATTAGGCCAGCAAATGCACTGAGCCCCACTCCTCCCACAATACAACTGTGGCAGGTGCATGTAAACTACACAAAGGACAATCCATGAGTTTCGGGCGCTGGTGGCCAGGGGAAACTGCACTTCTGGGCCCAACAGATCACCTCCTACATGAGACCAATTACTAGTAAGGTGATTAAATTGGTAATCAAAAACCTCCCAAACAAACAAAAGTACAGGGTCAGATGGCTTCACTGATAAATTCAAAGAAGATTTAATACCTATAGTGATCAAACTCTTCCAGAAAATTAAAGAGAAGGGAACTCTTTCAAATAAATTTTACAGGGCCAGGATCACCAATGACAAAGTCAGATAAGAACACTATAGCCCTGGCCAGTGTGGCTCAGTTGATTGGAGCATCATCTGTGCAATGAAGGGTTGCAGGTTTGATTCCTGGTCAAGGCATATACTTGGGTTGCAGGTTTGATCCATAGTTGGGGCACATATTAACAAGGGAAGGCAACCAATCAATGTTTTTCTCTCTTTCTCTCTATGCCTCTCTCTATAATCAGTAAAAACTTGTCCTTGGGTGAGAATTAAAAAAGAACACCATGAAAAAAGAAATTTACAGGTCAATATCTCTGATGAACATAGATGCAACAATCATCAATATTATTAGCAAACTAAATTCAATAATATGTTAAACGAATCATATATTGAAATCAAGTTTGGTCTATTTGAGGGATGTAAGAATGGTTCAATATCTGCAAATCAACAAGACACATCACATTAACAAGGATGAAAATGATTATCTCAATAGATGCAGGAAAAGCAGTTGATAAAATTCAATATTTATTCATGATAAAAACTCTCAACAGAGTTGGTGTAGGGGGAATATACCTCAACATAGTTTAGACCATATAACAAACCCACAGCTGACTTTGTATTAATGGAGATAGCTAAAATATTTTCCTCTAAGATCAGAAATACTAAGACAAGGATGCCCACTCTCACTACTTTTATACAACATAGTATTAAAAACCCTAACCACAGCAATTAAACAAGAAAAAGAAATAAAGGCATCAATAGCAGGACAGAAGAAGTAAAACTATTTGCAGATGAAAACTTTAAAGATTTCACCAAAAAACTATTTAAAATAATAAATGAATTCAGTAGCTTTAGGATATAAAAAAGATAAAGAAATCTGTGGAGTTTATATACATTGATAAAAAAAAAACTATCAGAAAGAGATCTTAAAACCAATGGCACTTATAATTGCATCAAAAAGAATGAAATACTGAGGGACAAATTTTACCAAAGATGTGAAAAACCTATGTAATGAAAACTGTAAGATACCAGTGAAAGGGATGGAATACAGACTGTGGAAATAAGTTTGGAATTACCTCAAAAAATTAAAAATTCCACTTCTGGGAATATATCTGAAGAAACCCAAAACACTAATTTGGGAACATATATGCACCCCTATGTAGTGTTTTTTACAATAGCCAATATTTGGAAGCAGCCCAAATGCCCATCAGTAGATCAGTGTATAAAAAAGCTATGGTCAAAAAAAAAAAAAAAAAAAAAAAAAAAAAAAAAAAGCCATGGTACATATACACATGAAATATTACTCAGCTGTAAAAAAGAAGGAAACATTTCCCTTTGTGACAGCATGGATAGACTTGGACAACAACATGCTAAGTGAAATAAGCCACTCAGAGAAAGACAAGTACCATGTGATTTCACTCCTATGTGAAATCTAATAAACAAAATGAACTAAGAAGCACAACAGAGGCAGACTCATAGATAGGGAACAGAGTGACAGCCATCAGAGGGGAGGAGCTTGCAGGGCTGGGTGAAAAGTTGAAGGAATTAAGCAAAAAACCCACACACATTTCATAGACACAGCATTAACAGAGGAAAAAGTGGATAGTTATGGAATGAGATTTGATGTGGTGGTGAACACACAATTCTATATAATAAAAGGTTAATATGCAAATCAACCAAACTGTAGAATGGCAGGTCAGCTATGATGTGCAATGACTACCAGGGGGCAGATACTCAATGCAGGAGCTCCCCCCTGGTGGTCAGTGTGCTCCCCCAGTGGCAGCACTGCTCAGCCAGAAGCTGGGCTTATGGCTGGCAAGCACAGTGGTAGTGGTGGGAGCCTCTCCCGCCTCCGTGGCAGCACTAAGGATGTCCCACTGACGGCTTAGGTCCTCTCCTCCACAGGAGAGGGCCTAAGCCGTCAGTGGGACATCCTCTAAGGGCTCCCAGACTGTGAGAGGTGCAGGCTGGGCTGAGGGACCCCCCCCCCCCCCCCCGCTGCCCATGCATGAATTTCATGCACCAGGCATCTTGTATACCTGAAACCTATATAATTTAAAATTTTATGAACCAATATAATTCCAATAAATTAAATTAAAAAATAAAATGAAATTGATCTGGAAAAAAACACGAATAATAAAATACAATCAATACATATTTATCAACAATTACCTTAAATGCAAATAGATTAAATGTTCCAATCTAAAAACACAGGGTGGCTGAATGTATAACAAAACAAGATCCTTACATATGCTGTCTACCAGAGACTCACTTCATATTAAAACACACTCACACAAACAGAAAGTAAAAGGATGGAAAAAATATTTTATTAAAATTAAAATTAAAAAGAAAGGAGGAGTAGTAATACTATTTTGTCTGGTAGCCATAGTATCAGACAAAATATACTTTGGAAAATAGGTTTTAACAAGAGCCAAAGAAGGACCCAGCAATTCCACTCTGGGTATTTATCCAAACAGACCCCAAAACCCAAAATTGAAAAGACATATACATCCATATGTTCATTGCAGTGTCATTTATAATAACCAAGATATAAACATAACCTTAGTGTCCATCAATAAATGAATGGAAAAAGAAGATGTGATACATATATACATTGGCATATGACTCAGTCATAAAAAAGGTTGAAATCTTGCATCTTCAACAACATGGATGGACCTAGAGGATGTTGTGCTGAGTGAAGTAAGTCAGAGAAAGACAAATGCCATATGATTTCACTTATAAGTGGAATCTGAAAAACAAAATAAATAAGCAGAACAGAAATAGAGATGTAGATATAGAGAACGTTTTGATGGTTGCCAGATTGAGGGGGATGGGTTGAGGGACTGGGTGATAAAGGTGAAGGGATTGGAATTACAAATTGGTAGTTAGAGAATAGTTATGGGGATGTAAAGTACAACATAGGCAATAATCCTGTTTAATAAAAGAGTAATATGCGAATTGACCATCACTCCAACAGACAAGATGGCTGCCCCCATGTGGTCAAAGATCCTGCTGCCATGTGCACACAGGATGGCCTGCAGGGGAGGGCAGTTGGGAGGGACCAGGCCTTCAGGGGAGGACAGTTAGCGGTGACCAGGCCAGCAGAGGAGGGAAGTTGGGGGTGATCAGGCCAGCAGAGTAGAAAAGTTGGGAGCAAACAGGCTGGCAGGGGAGCAGTTAAGCATCAATCAGGCTGGCAGGGAGTGGTTAGGGGTGATCAGGCTGGCAGACAGAAGTGGTTAGGGGCAATCAGGAAGGCAGGCAGCTGAGCAGTTAGGAGCCAGCAGTCCCAGATTGTGAGAGGGATGTCCCACTGCTGGTGTAGGCCTGATCCCCTGTGGGATGAGGCCCAAACCAGCAGTCAGTCATCCCCTGAGGGATCCCAGATTGAAGAGGGTGCAGACCAGGCTGAGGAACACACATCTTCATGCAAGAATTTCATGCACCTGGCCTCTAGTATTGTAATAACTATGTATGGTGTCAGATGAGTACTTATAAGTTACAGTGGTGCCTCACACAACGAACTTAATTCGTTCCAGGAGCAAGTTTGTTATGCGAAAAGTTCGTTATGTGAAACTCGTTTTCCCATAACAATACATGTTAAAAAAAATAATTTGTTCTGTAGCATAAAATATGCTAAGATGACATAAAAAAAGATAAATTTTTTGTTATTATTTTTATTTAGATACATCTAAAAACATAATTAAAAAAAAATTATATAAAAAAAATATTGAGTTTAACTTAAAAGGACGACTGCCGTGATACGTGCGTGATTTAATTCGTAATGAAGAACGATTGCCGCGATACGTGCTTAAGTTAAGCGCAGTGACTAACGACTGCCTGCAGTGCCTGCGCGGAAGGATGCAATACATCGGCAGCGATCGTGGAAGCTCGGGCGAAGCAGTCGTGGAAGCTCGGGCAAAGCGGTCGTGGAAGCTCGGGCGACTTCGTTGTGTGAAATGAAGTTCGTTGTATGAATCATGAAATGAAGTTCGTTGTGTGCAGCGTTCGCTGTGCGAGGCGTTCTTTATGCGAGGCACCACTGTATATAAATGTCTAATTGCTAAGTTGTACACCTGAAACATATATATTGTATGTGAACTGTAATTAAAAAATTATTATAAAACAAAGTAGATTTCTTGCAGACAGAATACATTTAGGCCATAGTTTTGGTCCACTTTGGCAATCTGTTTTTTAATTGGCGCATTTCACATTGATATGGGCCTGTGGTTTTGATGAAGCTGTGACAGATCTCAGTAGCAAGTAGTCCTACCTGGATGTGTTTTAATGGTAGGTGAGATAGGTAAATAGTACATCCAGTGAAGTGTCTAAGATGCAATAAGCACTCAATTAACATTAGGCATCATTGTTAGGATTATGATTTTCACTTGTCAGCTTCATAATTTATTTACTCTTTGGATATCCTTTGTGGTGTCTTAGTGTGACTGAAGAGATTGCTGTCTATTTGCCCATCTTGTCCGATTCATATATAGTGACTTATAAATTCTGTTTCAAATCACATCAAAGTGAGTATTCATTTAGCTGACAACCTATAAAAGCATAATTTCCACATAAAACAAACCAATTTATAGTCATTGCCAATAGCTCTTTTTTGAAGGACAGGCCATTTTCCTTCAAAGAACAGTGACTAATTCAGCTAATCCACCTGCGGCAGCAAATACTAAAAAGGGCTTCATTGTGTAAGCCCTTCAGTCTCTTACAACACACATTTCTGAATTTCCTGAGCCTAGACTAGATTTCCAGAGGCCACTTAATCTACCCTTTTGCCTCCTGCACTATTTTGAGGGGTCTTTAACTGTTTTCCCTTGGCAATGGTAGAGCAGAAGAGGTGACTTTGGCAGTATCTTTTTCAGGATTCTATGGACATTATTTTTAAAAAATATTATTTTTAATAAAAAAATAATAATAGTAATTTTATTACTTTCAGAGAGGAAGGGAGAGGAGTAAGAGAGAGAAACTTCAATGATGAGAGAGAATCATTGACTGGCTGCCTCCTGCACACTCCACACTGGGGTTCAAGCCCACAAACCGAGCATGTGCTCTGACTGGGAATCGAATCATGACCTCCTGGTTCATAGGTCGACAATCACTGAGACATGCTGGCTGGGTAGGATTCTATGTATATTAGAAAGAGGGCCCTGCCTTGAAAAGTGACTTGCCAGTGCCTCATGGGGGACAGTCTGCAGCTACAATTATAGGACATATTTAAGAAGCATAGGGTGGGACTTTTCCCTTTCTTACATGTACTGCTGAGAGGAGGTATGTGGCAAGATGCAATTGAGACAGAAAGTTTATCAGAATAATACCCAGAGGAGTTTTGCTACAAGCCTTTCAGTGTAGAAGGAAAACATTCAGTGTTCCTCTTCCTGATGCTGTACTGTGAAGAAAGAATTTGAGAGACATATTCCACATGACCTCCAGACCTTGCTGAGGGGATAGAAAAGACCCAGGAGAATGTAGAGGAAGGAGGGGTCAAGAGCAAGATCAGAGAGATAGGGACTTCCAACCACTAGCCCTCTGGAACGGATGCCAATTAGATGGGATGAGACAAATGTCGAACCATGTCTAGGGCATTTCCTTTCTAGTAGCAGACCTGATCTCTGGACCAGACACTGTGGACATTGCTGAATAGCTTCCAGGACTTTTCTCTTCTCTTTGCAGGCCAAACCTAGACTGAATCATGTGAGCCAATCCACAGAGCAGGAGCCACAAGAAAGGGAGAGACTGGAGTTGTCCAAGGGAAATTTATGCCCTTTTTCATGCGCCCTGTAGTCTTTTCAGCAACCTGCTGCATAAGCATTGCTGCCCCTAGCCATGGACTCAGGGGCTGCGTCCCATTGTTGAGAAAGGTCTTGCCTTGAGTTGGCTGTGCAGTTGGTGGAGGCAGGGTGGGATGGCAGGGGGTAGGGAGGAGATGGAGTTGACACAGACTACTGATCCCCTGCATTTTGGCCCATGAGAAGAATGTAGAAAGTGAACTCGTTTCCTGTCATTGGTTTTCCAGCAATGGGTTCTAGTCTGAGTTGTGCTTAATCTTTTTGTTATGGTCTTCTATTTGTCTTAAATGCATATATCTTCATTTCCCCCCTTTTTTATTTCTCTATAAATTGACAAGACTTTTGCCATTTCCTTCCCCTAGTCCTCTGCACAACTAGTCAATAGTTTTGTATCTTTTATGTATCCATTTCTACAAGCTAGTTATTATTTATGGAGGCTATATTAACCGATAGATAAAAATCACAGGGCTCAGTTTGTTAAATTCATCATAAGAACAGGTGACATCTTTTTGGCCGAGTTTCATAGTTAGTAATATGCTAATATTTTAGCTTTGGAGTGTCTAAGGTGGTCTCCCCTAGCTGTTTTCATAGATTTTTTACTCACTGACCTCTCTGAAGAAGACATTTTAGGACCCCCATTTTACAGATACACAAACGATGGCACAGAGAAACCATCAGCTTGTTCCTGGTGGGGAGCAGGGCCTGTGACTCTGCGTCTCATGCTCATGATGTTCCTGTAGAGCACACTCCCAAGGAGGACAGAGTCTCCTTTTCCCGAGGAGACATATCCCATCTGCGCTGGTTAAACACGGATATACCAAACAGCTGTCGTTTTCTGCAGCGCTGGTCCAGATGTGGACTTTGAGAGTTTTGGGCCACCGTGGGGATGTTAGGATGGGATCCAAGGCAGACTTGTCTCCTTGCGGAAGCAGGGACCTCAGCACGTGCTGGGCTGCATGTCTGCACAACAGCGGGGCTCCTCAGACTGTCAGGTTCCCAGGACCCCTGGCAGAGTTGCGCTTCACATTTCCCAGAGAACACACTGCCATGAGAGGAAGGAGTAGGGGCTTTTCCTGCAGCTGCTTAGCTGTTGAGAAGCACGAAGCCATCTCTCTAAGACAGCGGCAGTCATCATTGCACAGCAGGCCTTCCTGACAAGTGCCCCTGCCCAGCTCGCAAGGCTGCTGTGCCCCGTCCTGCTGGGCAGTGCTGCTCAGAGAAGCCACAGGCTCCAACGAAAGGCCTCACGGGAGCAGGGCCATACTGTGCCCTCAGATTTGTCCCCTGAGCACAGGTCAGGCTGAGCAGGGTCAGAGGGGACCACGTTCTGCACCTCACGGAGCACAGCCACGTCTTCCCATTACTGCTCCAAGCACCGTGCAGGGATGGTCAATGGCTCAGCTTTCTCTCGGTTTGTTAAGACATTGAAAAGGAAAATGCTAGTGTGACAAAGAGATTTTCTGGAGCCTGTGGAGGAGGTAGATGTCAGTGACTGGCTATCGGGTTGTTATTTACCGACTGTTGGCTGCCACCAGGGTTGTGGCACTTAACAAGCAGCTCACAGTGGCTCAGGAACCAGGCGGAACATTGATCTAAAGCACCGTCCTGCAGTTACCCGGCTGGTGTGTGGGAGTGGAACTTGGCATCACTTGCTTGCCGGGTTGTTTTCTTTCCCCGGAAACAGGAAGTGGAATCTCAGGTTTCTCCCTAAGCCTTAGGCAATAGGGCTTGTGCAGCAAATCCCTTCCCTGCCCGCTGGGAAGACAAAGATGCACGCGTGTTCCCCAGCTCTGGAAACATTCTGCTTTCAGCAGCAGCTGGGGCCCCAGGACCCCTTCCCCTGCCCGGGGCTGGTCCTGGTGAAATTCATCACATCTTGGGGTTCACTCCTTTTTATACAGGCTTCTTTGTAAGTGGGAGAAAGAATCCATAGAACCTCAAACTAAATCCCCACAGGAACAGGGGTGAGGGGAGGAGTCGCTGTGTATTCGCACAGAAACCTGCCCTTGTCACAAACCAACCCGGAAAGATGGTGACCTTGAAGATCCACAAATTCCTGCCAGCAGTGCTGCTCCCTCAGAAAGCTTCGGTCTGCAATGTCTTCCTGTGCCGGTGATTGGACGAGGCCAGACATGGTCACAGGACAGCATTGCATTCATCTTTTGTGGGCTGGGCAGGCTCCTTGAAATAAATGTTTCTTGAAGCACAGCCCTGCCCAGGACCCCTCCGATTCCAGCCTCAGCAGGAGGTGAGGGCCTGGAGACTCCAGCAGTCGCTGCACCTCACCATCTCTTCTTGCATCCGTGAAGAGCGCAGAGGCCTGGAGAAAAGCCACCAGTTGTCTCTGGAAATAGCCAGCCTGGTTTTCAGTTTTCCCATTGGCTGTTTACTAAAATAGCACCTTAGAAGTGTGTTAAGAACTCTGCCATTGCTTTGGTTGGCAGGAGGGTGAATACTGTTTTAAAATAAGAAGGCTGAGCTGGGAATCTGTATCAACGTGATTCCCAGCAGTTCCAAAAGCCCCGTTACTGAAAGCACCTCATCTCTTTCCTCTGTTCTCCACTCCCTCCCTGCTTTATGAGTCTTTTTCTCTTTGGGAACCTCAAGTCGTCAGGGTGCTTTTGAGTTAGTTTTTTTAAGGAAACCTTATGATTGAGCATCACATTCACATAGACAAGTGCACATGTCCTGAGGGCTCAACTTACAGCCTGTTCACAAAGTGAACACATCGGTGTAGCAAGTAGCCAGACTGGAAACAGCACTCGACCCCGGCGCTCCCCTGGGGCCCCGTCCAGTCACTGCCACAAGGAACCTTGACGATCTCTGTCCCTGCCCATTGGCTTTGCTCATTTTTGAATTTCCCTTCAATGAACTCATGCAACAGCGTGTCTCTCTGATTCACCCATGTTGCTGAGTGTGGAACAGCTGGAGAACACTAACACGTGTGGTTTTCTTTGAAAGAACACTAAAAAAATAACAAGTAAAAGAGAGTTACTCTGAAATTTTAAAACCAACGTGAGTGTGGATGGGAGATGGTAGAGCCTTGACCTTTGAGCTGAGCTAAGCCACAGGTGGAGGCAGAGAGAGACCCACCCTCCCCTGTTACCTCCTGCTCACTGGCACAAGGGTTAAATTGTGAGAAATGGAATATTACCCGTTTGCTTAAGTGACCTTACATACCAACTTATGTACACCTTATTGAAAGACTGCTCAACTGAGTTTGGATTCAGAGTAAAGTGGATCGATTGAGAATCCGGTTTCAAGGGGTACAGGGTGAAAACCAGCCAATTGATGAATCAACAACAAGCTAAAGGGGCCTCTATGCTTTCCATTCACTCACCTCTGTCCATGGACTCTGAACCAGCACCTTCATTTTTTTTTTTCCATTGGCAAATAGTATCACTGCATTATAGAGCCAAAGATTCAAGCAACGATTTTATAGAGTGTTCTTACATACACACTGAGAAATAAATGATGGGCAAGATACAGAGCCTAATAGGGAACTTCTACATAAAGCTGAGGCACCAAAATCATTCCCTGTGTGCGAGGAAAGAGAAAAACTGCCGTGCACACAGGTAGTGAGAAACATGCCTGTCTCCACTAGGCACATGGGGAAGAAAGGAAAATAAGATCCCTAGTGGATTTGAATCTCAAAGTAGTATTTTGCTCAGTTAGAGAAAATGATTTACAAGCAAGGAATTAATTTTTTTTTGTTTTTGTTAATTCTCACCTGATGATATTTCCCCCCCATTGACTTTTAGAGAGAGTGGAAGGGAGGAGGAAAGGGGAAGAGAGAGGCATCAATGTGAGAGTGACATATTGATTGGCTTGCTTACCACATGAGTGGATCGAATCTATGACCCAGGCACCTGCCCTTGACTGGAATTCAAACCTGCTACCCTCTGGTGCACATGCCGATGCTCCAACCAACTAGCTGCTCTGGTTAAAGCGGCACAGGATTCATTTTAAAGCAGCCTCTATTTGGTAGTGCACTAGGTTCTGACAGAGCAAATGCAGATCTCTCTGGGAGAAGTAGGCTTCCATCCAGGCAACTTCAGTTGTGAGATGCTTCAAAGTTCAGTGATCTTAAAATGTGAATTCATGACCTGTGGTAACAATACCTACTGCTCAGTCTGTGGTGGGGCTCACAGTGGACACACACACGCACACACACACACACGCACGCACACGCACACTGCTTAGTGCATAATAAGTTCAGGCAGTTCTCGTCACAACTTTCTGTGTTTATGAACAGGTAAACGGAGACCACCAGTAACCGACTAGAGAGCAAAAGACAAGTAATAAAAATATTTTTAAAATAAAAGGAGAAGCCTGGAAGGGGCCGGGAAGGCCTTGGGAGCAGCAGAGTTTGTGCCTGGCTGTGAAAGATTGAACAAGTAAGGGGAGAAGCTAGTCCAGGCGCTGGGATCACGCTGAGACAGGTTTGGAGGGGTGCAGGCATGGCCCACGGGGAGAGGAGGGGCTCATCCACGCGGTGAGCCTAACGGGCTCGGGTCCGAGAAGGGCTGCAGCAGGGCGAGTGGTTGGGAATCCTTTGAGGAGCAGATTGATGGTCCCTGGGAAAGGAGAGCTTGCTGTCCACTGTCCCTTAAGAGGAGCTGTTATCTCTGATAAGCAACAAATATAGAAGGAGGGAGGCCGGGCGGGTGTTGAGCGTGACGTGGTTTGGTGGGTCAGTGTGCTGGGGCTGGAGGGAGCAGGCCTGGGGACTCTTCACTGAGCCGCCAGGGGAGAAAAAAGAGCCCCTTGCCACCATGGGAGGGGGAGGAGAAGGGCACCTATGAGTGACAGAAGAAAGGATGAGCAGGATTTCAGCCTGTGTATTCGATTGGTAAGGAGAGAGGGAGAAGAGGGAGGAATTAACAGTGAAGAGCCTTCCCCTTCTCCCAGTGCGGGACCCTGAGCCAGGGGATCACAGGGAGGCTGCTGTCTGGCTGTGTCCCAGGCTGGCTTTCTTGTCTCCTGAACTACCTCTTAGTCCCTTTCTGCATGTGGTCCTACTTTCTACCTCCCTAACCCCACATGAATCCTTCATTTCCTCAATTTCTGAAAGTTTGCTTGTACCTCACTCACCCAAACAGTAAATACCTTGACAAAACTGGCACAGAGTCCCCCAAAGGAGGACTGATTCCCTTTCTCTTTCCTCTTCATCACTATTGGGTACAGCCCCATCCTGGGACAGCCTGGGCTGGAGACTGGCAGGGACATACCCTCCAGCCAGAAAAACAGAAAGCCCAGGTCACACACTGGGTGCTGGCAGGGCAACGCCACCACCGACAGCAGGACATGCTGTGCTCGCTTCTGCAGCGCTCCAAGCTCACCCTCAGCACCCCGAAAACCAGCAGCGACACAAACAATGGAAAGTAACGGGAAACCGAAGCGATGGAAGCTGAAGCACCCATAAACACCAGAAGGACACACAGCCCATCATAATTGGGAAATTGAATGTGTGCTATTTGCAAGGGTTGGGGAGAATAAGGGGGGATGGAATTTATAAAAAATGGGAGGGCACATCATACAAAAACTTGGAGAGAAACCTGTCAGTTTTCCTATAGGTGAATAAGTGGGTGCTGGAGGATTCAGTAATTCACTTACCATATTTTCTGGCTTATAAGAAGACCCCCTAATTTTTACAGTTAAAACATAGGTTTAGGCCTATATTCGCTGTATAAGAATACCCCCCACTTCCGAGGCAACACCAGTTCTTTTTTTAATAGACCGCCTCTCTGACTCTGGCCAATCTGAGCAGGCTTTTTACTAGAACACAGTGTAGCTTTGGGTACAGAATATGTATAATTTGCATGCATAAAAAGCCTGCTTGGATTGGCTGAGTTAGAGAGGCAGTCTATTAAAAAAAGAACTGGTGTTGCCTCGGAAGTGGGGGGTAGTCTTATACAGCGAATATGTGGCAAGAAATATTCAAAGTAATGAACAGCAAGAACCTATAACCAAGATTACTCTACCTAGCAAAGCTATCATTCAGAATTGGAGGTCAAATAAAGAGCTTCACAGACAAGAAAAAGCTAAAGGAGTTCACCACCACCAAACCAGGATTACATGAAATGCTGAAAGGTATTCTTTAAGAAAAGGAAGAAGAAAAAGGTAAAGGTAAAAATTATAAACTACAAAAAGACATCAAATACATACCTACCAACAAGTGAAGCTAAAAATCAAGTGAATAAAGTCTGAAGAATAGAATGGACTGGTGAATATAATGGAATCAGGGACATAGAAAGGGAGTGGACTGACAATTATTTTAACTATAAAAATTAGAGTGTTGTCTTATACGCCGGAAAATACAGTACATAAAATGAGTGGAAGCACTTGTGCAAAATGTTTGTGTCAGCAGCACTGTGGCAAAAAACTAACCCTCCTTCTGCAGGGAAGTGGATAAATTAGACTATTGAGTCAATACAGCAGTAAAAATGTCTGAATTAGGTCTGTAGGAGTTCCAGTAGTGTAAGATTGAAAAGAAAAATAAAGGGCAAAAAAATACACTAGGTTAATATTTATGTGCATTAAAAAACAACAGTAGATAATTAATATGCGGTAAAAATACAAAATCAGACCTAGATCTATGGCTCAGGCCTTTAGCACAGTGGTGGCCTCGGCATGTGGCGGGTGTGAGTGCGTGTGACCCCAGAGTGGTGGCGTCTCCTCTCTGTCACACTTTATTTATTTAAACCAAAGGGAGATCTGCGATTGCATAGGAGAATACCAGCATATTTTTATTTTAGTGGTAAGTATATAGGTGTCTGTTATTTTCTGTTTGAAAGGTTTCATAATGTTCTTAAAAAAATAAACAACAAAAAACCACAAGGAAATATATAAAAATGTTTATAGAAATGCATTGCAATGTTCTCAGCTGCTTGTGCCAGCATGGGAGGATTGCGGGATTCTTTTCTCCCCTTGATTTTGCAGATTTTGTGACTATAATGTGTTTATAATGAAAAAAATTATTATTTATCCAAAGGAAAAAGATGATTATTTTAATTTTTAAATGTATACTTGTATATAAAAGAGTAGTGAATAGCAAACTATGGTATAGTTCCCAGGCCTGCATCTTTGCATCAGCCTCTAATCGGACAGGGCTCCTTTGTAAGGGGTGATTAACAGAACCCACTGGGGAGGGTTGGGGGCTGCCCTGCAGAGGGCTCCTGCCGTACAAAGAGCGCAGTGTTGCTGATTCTGACACCAATATTTCCGCAGGGCTGAATTGATGGGATCTTTCTGAATGTGTTATTTGTGGCATCGAATGAAAAAGATCTTGTTCACCAGCCAGATTCTAAGCTGGAAAGGGATGGACAGATTTATATTCAGGATCTTGTTGCTCAACTTAAAACCAGCAGCTTCCCAGGGACCAAAATGTACACATCTGCGATTTTGCTGAGTGAGGCCTTAGGTGACAGGAGAGAGTGCATAGACCGGCCCAGCCCGCTGGCTGCCAGGGTGACTGCATCTTGGAATGTAAGTCCAGTTCCCCAACCCCCAGGGCACAGATGCTGGGAGAATCCGCACCCCTCCCATGTGCGCAGGGAGGTGGGGTGTCACCTTTAGCTTCTTGTTCTGGAATTCTCCCCATGTTACTCATGGTCACTGCGCTGCTCCTCCTGAACTTCCGAGGAGAAGGACGGGAGTTACCTCTCTCCTCAAGACCTGAGGAGGTGGGTATTCGAGGGGGTGACTGCACCACAGAGTTTCCTCAAAATGAACATATACCCCTGGTTATTAAAAATTGTTATTAAAAATCTGTCTTCTCGCCTTGCTATCTGGAACTTCTGTCTCTTCCTTGAAGTAGAACCCTTCCTACCACTTTGTTTCTTTGCTCCTCTCCACCTACCCATTGCTTTATTTTTATTTTTATTTTTTCCTGGTCTAGGATCTCCTGAACTTTCATTTTTGGGCTATTCTGAAACAATTTAAAAAATATATTTTATTGATTTTTTTACAGAGAGGAAGGGAGAGGGATAGAGAGCTAGAAACGTCGATGAGAGAGAAACATCTACCAGCTGCCTCCTGCACACCCCCCACTGGGGATGTGCCCACAACCAGTGTACATGCCCTTGACCGGAATTGAACCTGGGACCTTTCAGTCCGCAGACAAACACTTTACCACTGAGTCAAACTGGTTTCGGCCTGAGGCAAAAATTTTTTGAGGGAGAGAGAGATGTTGGAGAGAAACAGCTGCCTCTGTTATGAGCCCCGACCAGGGATGAAACCCACAACCTGGGTATGTGCTCGGCCCAGAAATCGAACCTGCAACTTTTTTTTTGTTTTGTTTTGTTTAGGACACACTCCAACCAACTGAGCCACACCACCAGGATGAGAATGTTTTCTAAACAGAATAATTTTCTTCTTATAGTATCACTGCTACCTCTCTTGGCTTTGCCCCAAGGGCTATTTTTTTTTTTCCTCACAGCAAAACAGTACCCCAAAAGGCTCATCAAAAAGAGTTTCCACACTAAATGAAATTCTGTCTGCAGAAGTTAAATTGTCTCCACCCTCTTCCCACAGTCTTGCCACTGGCCTCATCCCTTGATAATATAGTTTGGGAATCAGGACATAATACAGAACAGAATTGAACCATATTATGCTAAGTGTCAAAACTAAGCCATTATATGACCTAGTAAGAATTTATTTCAATTACAATAAAACCGCGATATAATAGGCTAATTTAAGCAAGGAGATGTGCATTAAAGCTGAAAGTCCTTTATATAATAAAGTGGGTTTTCCAAATGTGTATGTTAAAAAAATTGACAAATTCGTTAATTTATTTATGTAGACACATTTGTATAATTAAACTTAAGTATGCATGAAAAGTTTAATTTACAGAAGTTTTCTATATGTATTACTGTAATTTTTTTTTGTGTGTTAATCCTCATCCCATTGAGTTTTTTAGAGAGAATGGAAGGGAGGGAGAGAGACACAGAGAGAGAAACATTGATGTGAGAAAGACACATGATTAGTTGCCTTCCCAACCCACCCCTACTGGGCCAGGGATCTAGCCTGCAACAAAGATATGTGCCCTTCAAAAAAAATTTTTATATATATATATATATATATATATATATATATATAGAGAGAGAGAGAGAGAGAGAGAGAGAGAGAGAGAGAGAGAGAGAGAGAGAGAGAGAGAGAGAGAGGGGGGAAGGGAGAGGGGCAGAGAGATAGAAACATCAATGATGAGAGAGAATCATTGATGGGCTGCCTCCCACACGCCCCCCACTGGGGATCGAGCCCAAAACCCAGGCATGTGCCTTGGCCGAAATCAAACCCTGGACCTTTCAGACCACAGGCCAATGCTCTATCTACTGAACCAAACTAGCTAGGGCTAGAGCTATGTGCCCTTGACCAGAAACAAACCAGGACCCTTCAAACCAGGAGGGTCAACACTCTTAACCACTGAGCCAAACCAGACTGACCAGTGTTTTTGCAATTTTACATTTACACTGAGTAGGTCTAGTAAATGAGTACATTCACCAGTCCCCCTGAGTGAACGAATGCACACGAATGAGGTGTGGCTTAGCACAAGTGGAACATGGGCCAGCACCTGTTAAAATTACTGCAGAAAGCCACACCACAGGACAACAAACCTAGATTTTGTTTATTGTATCCATGTGGTATCTTTTATTTTATTTTAAAAATATTTTTATTGAGTACAGAGAGGAGGAAAGAAGGAGAGGGAAAGAGAGACAGGAGCATCAATAATGAGAGAGAATCACTGATGGGCTGCCTCCTGCACACCCTCTTCTTGGATTGGAGCCAAAAACCTGGGCATGTGCCTTGACTGGAAATAGATCTGTGATCTCCTGGTTTATAGGTCGACACTCAACCACAGAGCCACACTGTTCAGGCCACTCATGTGTTGTCTTTTAGCATGTGTCTCTCTGTCTTTTGAATTTCTAGTTGTTAGATACAATATTAGGTTCAATTTTTCTTTTTGTTAAGAATACTTCAAATATGGTGTTGTGTACCTCAACTGAGGACCACAGAATGCCTGATTATTCATGGTCATTGACTAGATTGTTTCATTTGAGATTGCAAAATGATAATTTTCTTATTTTCAAATAATGTGGTTTTCATTTTGTTTGCTGGAATGTTTCTATAAAGAGAAATTCTCTGTCATCAACTATTTGATGATCTAAGTTACAGTTCAAACAGAAAAAAAAATCACAGATAAATGCTTCATTATTTTCCCTTATTGACCAGTTTTCAAATATTAAGTTGGTTTCCTAGTATATACCAATCAGCAAATTGTAATTGTTGCTATTGTTTCTGGGAACACGGAGATGTGTTCAGTCTGTCACGGTTTTTATTTTCACCAGTGCTCAGATGGTCACATCTTCAGCACATGGCAGCCATACAGCTGTAGCATCAATGAGACTTTTACCATGGAATTTACATTTCTAGCTGGGGACTGTCAATAAACCATGAACAAAATGAGTAAAGCAGATGGTGTTTAAAGATGATGGCACTACGGCATTCTGTGGAAAACAGAACATGCTGAGGCAGGCAAGAAGATTGTGTATGTGGTGGGTTGCAATGCTCCACAGAAGGGGTATCATTTAGCAAAGACCTGAAGGAGGTGAGGGAGTTCACTATGGGAAAATTTGGGAGATGAATGTTCAGGTCAAGGAAATGATGAATCAGACTCTAAGCATGCCTGCTTTGAGTGTTACTTAAAATGGTGTCATACTGTGTGTCACTGTGATTCATTTTTAAAACTCAACATTGGCCCAGCTAGCATGGCTCAGTGGTTAAGCATTGGACCTATGAACCAGAAGGGCACGGTTCGATTTCCAGTCAAGGGCACATGCCCAGGTTGTGGGCTCAATCCCCAGTGGGGGATGTACAGGAGTCAGCTAATCAATGATTCTCTCTTATCATTGATGTTTCTATCTCTCTCTTCCTCTCTGAAATCAATAAAAATATATATTAAAACAAAACAAAACAAAACAAAAACCCCTCAACATAGTGTTCATAAAATTCACTCCTATTTTGAGGGTGTATCTGACTTATCCACTGAGCCAAACCAGATAGGACTGTATTTGTGTTTATTCATTCTCACTGCTGTATAACTTTCCATTATATAAATATACCACAATTTATTTTAATAGAATGTTAACCAGGTTTTTATTTTTTTGCTATCATATATAATGCTGCTATGAACATCTTTTTTTGGGGCGGGCATATGAGGGAGAGAGTCTCTGGGACAGTGCACTGAGCTTTCTTCATATGTGTACATGTAGAAAATGATCAGCATGTCACACCTGGGGTAAAATGAGGTGATGTGGGATTATCTATAGGGATTTGGTGAAAAAAGTTCATTACATTTTCCATATATTATGTAATTACAATACATAATTATCTTTCTCTTTTCTTCTTCTAAATGTTTCCTTTCTCTTTTTACACTCTCCTTATCATCACCAAAAAAAAAATAATTTCCATTCTTAGAATATCTGGTCACATGTAGAATGTAGATACAGAGTGATTTAAACAAGTGTTTCTTAAAATGTAGTCTGTGGGTATGCGTTTCATGTTCACTAGCTAAAAGGAAATGAATGGACGTAGACTTGTTCATGCCAACTGTTAAGAACCATCACAATTTCAAGGCTGAACAAAGCTCCAGCATAGTTCCTCCCACTGGAGGAACAGCGAGGAGAGAGTTGAGTCATCATGCACGACATACGTCTGTAGCAGATGCTATAGCAATTTATGCATGTTGGAAGTAGCTGCTGGTTTCAGCAAAACAATGCCATTTGTCTGTCACCTTAAATTAATTTTGACAACTAAATTTCATTGGCTTTATAACTTTGTCCTTAATTTAAAAATTTGCTTTAGTTTTATAGCTATAGAAGAACTATACCAGAAAGTATAATAAAAATAGAAATGAAGTGCACACCCATTTAAGAATCTTGTTTTTAAATTTAGAAGTTGCCATTACTCAGTCTGAAACAAAGTTATCATAGTAGCTGCCTAACATCCAGTACCTCTCCCTTTCTACTTCCTACAGAGCCTTGATTTGATTAGTCTGCCTCACCTATGAGGCCACCTGTTTAGGAAAGTTTGGCACCTTCACCACCCTAAAGTCCTGATGGTCTGAGGCAATCATGGGGCCCTCATTACTTTGCCAGTGATTGGTTTAAATATTAGTGAGGGGCTCTGGACAAGTGGCTTAGTTGGTTGGAGTGTCGTCCTGTGAACCAATAAGTGACAGGTTTGATTCCCAACCAGGGCACATACCTAGGCTGTGGATTCAATCCTGGTAGGAGTGCATATGGGAGGCAAATGATCTATGTTTCTCTCTCACATTGATTTTCTCTCTCTCTCCCTTGATCTCTCTAAAAAAATAAAAAAAATAAAAAAATAAACATATCCTCTGATGAGGATTTAAAAACAAACAAAACAAAACAAAACAAACAAACCATGAGCATGGGATATGGCTTTGTCCAACAAGATTCAAGGGATAGTTTGGTGGGAGGCCTCTTGGAAATAGTTCTTCGCTCTTTTTTTTAAAATGATTTGATGATTAAAAAAAAAAAAAATTCTTGCCGAAACCGGTTCGGCTCAATGGATAAAGCATCAGCCTGCTGACTGAAAGGTTCTGGGTTCGATTCCGGTCAAGGGCATGTACCTTGGTTGCAGGCACATCCCCAGTAGGGGGTGTGCAAGAGGCAGCTGATCAATGATTCTCTCTCATCGATGTTTCTAACTCTCTATCCCTCTCCCTTCCTCTTTGTAAAAAAATCAATAAATATATATATATATATATATAAAATTCTCACCTGAAGATATGCTTCTATTGATTTTAGAGAGAGAGGACATGAGAGGAAGAGAGCAAGAGAGAGAGAAACATTGATATGAGAAACTTTGATTGATTGCCTCTCTCAGATGCCCCGACCAGGGCTCAAACCCAGGACCTGGGTATGTGCCCTAACTGGGAATTGCACCCACAACCCATCAGTGCATAGGATGACACCCAATCAACTGAGCTACACTGGCCAAGGCAAGATTTCTTCACTCTTAACAAGAAACAAAAGGAAGAGATAGCCTCTTTCTTCTTCCTGTGAAACAGTCATGTCTGGATGGCTCCCCAGAAACTGCGTAAGCTGTTCTGTGAGCACATGGGGAAAGTGAGCCCCAAGAGGAAAAGCAGAAAGATGAACATGACCCAAGTCCTTGGCAACTCTCTTAAACTTCTATGTCATGAGCCCTAACTCCGGATTTCTTATTTTAGGAGATGATCCATCTTCCTTACTATTGATACGTTGAGGATGGGATTTTGTTACCTGTAACTGAAAGTGTTCTAACCCAGGGACCCGAGGGGATTACAGGAGGATGGGTTCCTGGCACTGGCAAGGTTTGCCATGGTCAGCATCTTTCTTGATCTGCCATTCTCAGTAGGCTGTAAGCCTGGAATCCAGTGGGAATTCAGCAAGTAGTTGCATGATTAGGGAATGAATAATGATTATGGGAGAAGGAACCTAACCCCTCAGGCATCTAACCCCTCAGGCACCTAGGATGAGGGCACATGAGGCAGCAGAAGAGATGCTGGGAGTTGGAGTTGTCTCGGGCTGCACAGTCTGAGGAAGCTGTATCTGGCATAAACACTAATCACTGAGAATCAGCTGAGTAGGCCTAGGACTGAATGGAAAGTAGTTGTCATAATGAGAGGCGATAGGATGATTAGAATGCATTCAGAAATTCTGCAGGAGTAATGGTGAATGATAGATCATGAATGAAGGACAGGATTGGCTCTATTTTCATCCCAGCAGACAGCAAGCCATATTCATGCTTTACATCAACAATAGCCAGAGAAAATAGATGGGATTTTACAAAACAAATAAAGTCCCAGTGCACAAAATTCATGCACAGGTAGGGTCCATAGGCCTGGCCAGTGACCAGGGCTGATCAGGGACTTCCAGCTGCTAACCGGGGCCCTCCTTCATTCAGAGCTTCCCCCTGGTGGTCAGCATACTTCATAGCGAGCAGTCAAACTCCCAATTGGTCAAACTCCCAAGGGGACAATTTGCATATTAGCCTTTTATTATATAGGATAGACCTAACTAAACAGGCATGTTTAGTTCTTTTCACAGAGGAAGGAGGAAGCCACAGCTGACTAAAACAATTTGTCATTCTCCATTTCTAGCTGAAGAATTTACAATGAAGCAAAAACAAATTTTTATCATTTTCATGTTAACTTGCTTTTATTCCCTAAGTTGGGTGAGAATTGGAATCGAAGGTAGTTTTAACTACAATATAACCAAAGATGTACAATTAGCCATTATAAAAACTGCTTAATAAGTTTCATAAAGTATTCAGCAGTCAATTGATATTAGCACTTTCTTTTCAGGTAACTTATGCAAAGAGAATGTGTGAAGGTCCACTTATAGGCCTATAGCTTTGCAACCATAAATTAAACTCCAGTAGGGCACAGAGATACAATAATCAAGCACAGAGTCTTGGCCTCCATGCGGACTATGGAAAAAAAGCATGCCAAGAAAACAAGTCAGGCACTTCCTCTTCAAACCACTGGGTCTTTCTTACTTAAAAAATAAATGATGTAAGCCAGTTTGTACAAGGCCTATTTCAAGACTTGAAGACATGAGTTTGGCAGGAAACCTAAATGGGGGTGGGCACTGGAGTCTGTCAGAGATCCTCTGTCCTACTTCCCACTCACTCCCCTTGCTTCCAGGAGGCAGGGGGCTGCCCTCATCACAGAGTGAGCCCAGCTGGCTGAGAACTGGAGGTAGAACACCATTGGTTTTACAGGTGGTAAGAATTTTGGGGCCTGGAAGCCCTTATTTTTTTTTAAAATTATTATTATTTTTTAATATATTTTATTGATTTTGTACAGATAGGAAGGGAGAGGGATAGAGAGTTAGAAACATCAATGAGAGTGTCATCGATCAGCTGCCTCTTGCACACCCCCTACTGGGGATATGCCCGCAACCAAGGTACATGCCCTTGACTGGAATCAAACCCGGGACCCTTCAGTCCCCAAGCTGACGCTCTATCCATTGAGCCAAACCAGTTTTGGCTGGAAGCCCTTATTTTTGAAAATTGTACTCCAGAAATTCATTGATTTTAAGAGTTGCCTTGTCAGTTGAAAAAAATTACTTGACTTTGGTTAGCAGAGAGCTAACCAGGTGATTAAGAGTCCATGGCCTGGAGCTGTCAGCCTGGACCCAAACCTGGCTCTCCTGCTGACAAGCTGTGTGACTTTAGACAAGTTGCTTAAACTCTCGGTGCCTTAGTTTTCTCCTCTGTTACTGGGATTAATAAAAATACTTGTTAGGGGTGTTATAAGGATCAAATGAGTGAATAACTGCACAGACTTAAAACAAAGCTTAGCACATAGTGAGCGCTTAAGCTCCCTGTGCTGCTCTGATCTCTGATTTCTGACACACGCAAAAAGTGTTTCGGTGGAGGAATGGCAGTCTGCATGGCATGTCTCTTAGAAACTCCATCAGGGCTGCTGGCATCACTGGTCAGGTGATCAGCATAGAACCTTCTGGAAGAGTATGTCTGCTATCATCACCCCTGCAAAATCTGCCATTTTATTGCCTAGAGAAAAGGTGAGATAAAGGAACGTGGAAAATGTGGACTACTGCTTATCAGTCAGGAAAGTATGTGGCCACAAATTACAGAAGCCGCCCCCCCCCCCCCACCCCCCAAGACTGACTAAAACAGAAGAGGTTTATTTGTCTCACGGAGTCAGAGGTGGGCCGCCCAGAACTTGTGCAGGTGCTCAGAGGCCTCAGGAACTGAGCCTCCTTCTATATTTTCTTTCTCCACCGTAGCTCACTGGATCTCCTCTCCATACTTTCCACCTTATGATCACAAATTAGCTGCTGTTCTTCCAATTGCTGCAATTTTATTTCAACAGGAAGAGTGTCAAGGTCCCAGGAGAGAAAAAATGTGCTTTCTTCGGAGGGGTATTGTCTTTTGTTTTGGAAGGCACAGCCTTGCTGGGATATCCTCCTTATCTCTTTGGATATCCAGCCTCCCCCCACCCCACCACACACCACCCAAGCCCCACCTGTGAGAGACTGAGACATGGAGAATTTTGCTTTCCCACTCTCTAGAGGAGAGAAAGGCAACAGAAAGGGGTTGCAAATCACTTTTAGGATCTGTTTCACAGAACTGTCCACGCACAACAATGCTCCAGAGGACAACGCCTGCCCACGTTCACTTAGGCTTTTACTGTTGAGGATTTTCTGGTTGGAAATGGTTTTTATCCTGGGAAAAGGGCTCAGGGTGTTATCTCTGCGAGCCCATCATGGAAGCCTTTTGTTAGAAAATATGGCTTCTTGTAATTTTACTCCACAGAGAAAGATTAGACTTAAAAGGCAAATTCCTCTCAGATAGGCAATATTGAAACTTAGAACTGAACACGCAATATCCTGAGACCAGGTGTCTGGTGAGAGGATCTGCTCTACGTGGGACCACTCCACTGCTTTGCCCCACTGAGAGCTTTCATCAGCTTGGCACCAAGAGTGTGCATTTATATTAGTAACTAAAGGTGGTTGTTTACCAAAAACAAAATACCATTTTCAAGCCAGACGTTCCAGGGAGCCCTGAATAGCGAAGGGCGGACAGGGCGCAGGGTGGAGCCCCAAAGGGCTGCCTTCCACACCACCCACGTTCGCAAGCTTGTCTGAGATGTGCTTGTGCGTATGTATAGGATGTTTTGAGGGACTTTATAAAGCCATTTTCACAATAATCGTGGGTTTTTATTGTCTCATAGATGTAGCAGTGACTTGTGCTTTTCTGGCATCACAGGTCTAAAGGTTTGGGGTTTGGAACATACAAACTGTGAAATGATCGAACTTTGGGGCCTGGGAAAATGAGCTGAGGGCTTGTTCAGAGAGCAGAACCTGGGCCTCTAGCTTCATAATTTCTGCATGTGCCATTCATGGAGATGTGTCATTTTTATCAGGGCCTGGGTGAGTTTTTACTTATCTGGTGCAAGAATCAGAGTTTTGAGAAATGTTATTCTCTAGCTAGGTAATTCCAGTTGCTTCATTTCCCCAACATGTAATCACAATCGGCCTAACAAAATGTGTCGTCTGTTACCCTCTGCACTGCTTTGCTAGGGCCGCCGTAACAAAGCCCCTTGGACTGGGTGGCTTAAACCACAGAACCTGCTCCCTCACAGTCCCGGAGGCCGGCAGCTGTGGGCTGGAGTGGTTCCTCCTCTAAACTAGTGGCACGCAGTGCGGCGGCCTGGGCTTTGGGCTTCTGGTAATGGCAGGTAGGTTGTTTGGCCCAACCTTCTGAAAAAGCAGGACAAAAATATGATCTGTTCAAGACCTCAGAGAGCTGAGGGCAATGGAGCACCAAGAGAGAAAAAGCCCAGAAGTGAGCCTGGCTTGGGGCTGCTTCTCCCTGAGAGCACCTGCTGTTTCTGCCTCAGGGACCCAGGTCTCTGGGTACAGGGAATGCTCTGCTTCCCGAGCCTGCTGGTTACACAGTGTGTTTACTTTGTGGCGATTCGTTGAGCTGGACACTTAAGATTTGAATACTTTTCTGTATATGGTTTTTGCATCAAAAAATAAACTTGGTAATTTAATAAAGACTTTGGCAGTTAATAGACTAGTGTTTGAAGTCCAGCTCTGATGCTTAGATATGGGTCTTGTGAAAGTTTATTGTTTCCAAACCCCATCCCTGTACTAAAAACAGAGAGTAAGTCTACTTCATAGGACTGTCTTGAGGTGTAAATGAGAACCTGTCACATGCCTGGGAGCTAGTAGGTTCCCAGTTAATAGAAGCAGCAATAACAAATTATCATTTACATATATATGTGTACACACACACACACACACACACACACACTAAGAAAAGAGAAACATGAAAATTGACCATCCCTCTGCTATTCCTACCAGCCAGTCAGGGGCAATTATGCAAATTAACCCAACAAAGATGGGGTTGGCCATGGAGCTGGAGCAAGCAGAAGGCTTGGATTGTCCCTGGCAATGGAGGAAGCCAAGCTTCCCGCCTTCCCTGGCTGCTGCTCAAGGAGGGACTGGAGAAAAAGAAAAAGGAGGGGCTGGAAGCCTGGGTAGCTGGAGGGGCGTGGCCAGCCTGAAAATGGCCCCTAGCCCCTTACCCAGGCTGGCCATGCCCCATGGAGTAAGAGTCACCGCTGGGGAGCCTGGCCAGTCTGCAAACGCCATCAGCCCCCCACCCAGGCTGGCCAGGCACCCCAGCAGGAACCCCCATCCTGAAGGGGGTGTGGCCAGCTTGAAAACAGCCCTCAGTCCATCACCCAGCCTGGCCATGCCCTCCCAGCGGGTACCCTCACCCCACGGGGGCATGGCCGGCTTGCAAACCACCACAGGCCCCTTGCCCAGGCCACCCCATATCCCAAGGGAATGCCCACCTTGATCTGGGACACCCTTCAGGGCAAACCAATCAGCTCCCACCCATATACCAGGCCTCTATCTGTACTAATAAAAGGGTAATATGCTAATTAGACTGGTAGACCTTCCAAATGTTCTTCTGGACAAAGCTATGGTGGCAGGGTTTAGAGGCAGTTAGAGGCCAGGATGGGTTGGCAGTTATGGGTGATCAGTCTTGTGTGGGCGTTAGTTGGGGGTGATCAGGACTGTGGGGGGAGGGGCAGTTTGGAATAAGCAAGCCAGCAGGGGGGCAGTTGGGGGTGATCAGGCTAATAGGGGGGTAGTTGGGGGCCAGCACACTAGCACGGGGGGCAGTTGCGGGGGCCGAGTAGGCCAGCAGGCAGAGTGGTTAGGGGCAATCAGGCAGGCAGGTGGGTGAGCAGTTACAAGTCAGCAGTCCTGGATTGTGAGAGGGATGTCCGATTGCCGGTTTAGGCCTGTAAACGGGCAGTAGGACATTTTTCAAGGGGTCCCAGATTGGAGAGGTGCAGGCCAGGCTGAGGGACACACCCCTCTCATGTACAAATTTCATGCACTGAAATATATATATATATTTTTTTTTAATTTAATTTTTTTTTTTTTTTTTTTTTTTTACTACAGAGGGAAGGGAGAGATAGAAATATTGATGAGAAAGAATCAGGAATTGGTTGCCTCCTGCATGTCTCCTACTGGGGATCAATCCTGCAACCCAGGCATGTGCCCTGACCAGGAATTGAACTGGTGAACTCCTGGTTCATGGATTGACGCTCAACCACTGAGCAATACCAGCCAGCACAAATTACCATTTATTGAGAACCTACTATGTCCAGGCACTGCACTAAGCTCTTTACTGGTGCTTCAGCCTGTGTCATTGCATAGAAAGGAGCACCAAGACTCAGCGTGGGCCTTGCCCTTGTGAGGCCCAGCTAGTAAGCACTGAGCTTGTCCAACACCAGGCCTGAGAACCCGTTTGTCTGGCCTGCCAATTACTCGAGACAGGGAGAGCACCATCTCACCTCCAGATTCAGTCCTGGGTTTTTACCAAGTGAATATAATCCCAAGATCAACTTCTCGAATTCAACATTGATGAATTTCTAGTTTTCCCAGAATAAACTTACTTAGAGCCAATTAATTCTATTTAAAGGGAAGGCGTTTTGACATTTCCTCAAGGTGAGATTGAGACATGCCCTAAAATTAGAAAACATATTCTATCCCAGAGTAACCAAAACAAATCTTTGCCAACCCCAGACACAACTCGAACGTTCACTGATCTAACAAAAAAGAAATAGGAGGCAGTGGAAGAAGAGGAGGAAGAAAGAGCTTCATTTTTCAGAGCCTGGAGGCAGGGGCTGCAGGGGGAGCTGGGCAAGTTGGTGCCATGAGCCCACCCCAGAGCCAAGTTTAGGAAGCAGGTTCCAACATGTACTCACATATCAGCAGGCACAGCGGTGGCATGAGCCCCAATCCGCCTCCGCTCGGCCTCGCACCCCTGGAGACACGTGGGAGGCGAAGGAGCCAAAAGAGCTTGTGCACTGAGCAGCGCCTCTGCCTGCGCTGGGTTTGGTGCCTGTCACAGCACATGAGGCTCCTCTCGGAGCAAGCTGGTCTTTACAGGCCCGGCACTTCCTTGTTTGCTATTGTTTTCCCCTCCAGTTGCCTAGTAAACATTTCTACTGGAAAATTCCAATCTTGCTGTTGATGGACAAAGAGGAAAAGGAGTGTGTCCACACCCAGGGCAGACTCGCCAGGGAAGGGCAGAGGGCCCCAGAGGACAGGCTCTGTCCACAGCTGCAGCTCCAGCTTGAACTCAGGGGTGAGGAGAGGGGCCTCAAGTGAGGTGGACACTGGGGGTGTTGACAATGGCCATAGGTCTCTTCTTCTTTCTCCAAGTTTTTGCACTTGTTTTTTTGTACACGGTCATAGTGTTAGATGGGACAGGGTCTCAAGGTCTGGGAGGTTCTGACAAAATGCTCTCTTGCTTAAATGTTAAAATGCAGCACAGTATTTTGCTGATAGGACAGGAAGACAAGGATAAATACAGCCAGATGAAAAGAAGGAATCAATGTGTTATTGACCAAATAAATAAACAATGGCTAAGCCTTCTTTCTGGGAGACAGAGCTTTGAGTATCAGTCCTGTTTTCCTTACTTGCTGTGATAATCTCATCTCATCTCATTCTTGAACAGAGCACCCCAAGTGGCAAACCCTTCCAATTTGGTAACAACAGTACTTACCACTTAGATGTATGTCTGCTGACTCCTCGTGGGATAGGGCCTCAAAGCCAGAGGTTGTTCCTGTGTATTTGGCTATCACCAGTGCCTACATAATATTTAATGTATAATAAGTGTTTCTTGCATGGAAATGATGCTGTGGCATTGAAGTGAGGAGAAGCTTCATTAGCAACAGGACTGTCACACTCTCCCTAACAAACGGGAATCCCTACACACTAAGGAGAAGGCCTCTGGGGAGACGAACAGGTCCTAGTGCAGCCTCCCTGGCAGCGAACACACGTATCACCTGGTAGACCCAGCAAGGGGAGTTAGAGTCATCAGCTTTTAAATTATTACTGCTCTGAACAAGTTAAAAGGATGTTGTGAAATATATGCTCACAATGCACGTGAGTCAGAAGATGGTGCAGATTGGGTGGATTTGGCAGATGTTTTCATTAGGAAGAGAAGAGGTGGGCACAGTACCATGAGTAGCCTGAGTGTCTGTCCACCAGGGGGCGCTCGTCTCTTGTATTCGTTCCTAGCAATGAAAAAATGTCATTTTTAAATGGTTGCAGAACAACCAGGATGGCGACGCATGTTTCCGGTGTCTGGTTTCATGCACCATCCTATCACTGTTCAATAATATTTTAGACACTTAAGTGCTGTTTTATTTCTTTGGGAACCTGGGGCTTTGTGAGAGTAGCCACCTCTGATATTGAAGTCTGGTGTGTCCTTAGAGGGCACAACTCCTAGTCCACCCCACAGAGAACCTAGTCCCTCAGGTAGCTCAAGCTCAGGTGTTTGGGGTGGTGACCAGGATGACTGGTCATTACTCTGTAGAGCTACCGAGGTGACCTCTCGCATTGACCTGGTCACTGAAAACATACCTGGGCTTATAGTGCTCAAGAGCTTCAATGTATAAAAGAAAGATCAGTGGGTTCTGAACTTCATGAGAGAATTTTTTTTAATGCAGACTGAACGACTCAGTATAAACAGTATGAGAACTCCTTTGCTGTCTCTTACACTTTTAGACCACCCCTTTGCACACAAGGTGACCTTAAAGAATTGTTCTATTATCAGAGGCAATGAACTTTTTTTTTTTTCCATTGAATTTCTTTCCTTCTTATAGTTTTTAAAAAACCCCATAAGCACGTTGTTCAATTTTATAGAACAACAAAACAAATCCCAGAGATGTTACTCTGGCCTCCTGAAAGATCTTCAGGTCTACCCCACTAGTTTTGAGAAAACAGAGTGGACCAACTGTGGAGGGCTCCTCGTGTGTGATGGAGATGTGTGCTGTGCCCTGCTTGGTGTAAGGAATCGTTCATGCGAAGGCCACAGGGGAAACAGCCCCAACCTGAAACCATTTAAAGCTGTGCATGCAGGCGGTGCTTTCACACGTCACCAGCTAATGACAATAACCCCTCAGGTTTCACAGTCCTCGTGCCCTTACCCTCAGCCCATCCCAACTCAACCCTGCTAGTGGCCGGCCAGCGGACGATTCCCAGGCCCCCTGAGGAGGAGGAAATGAAGACTCCGAAAGTCAAGTGGTTTGTACAAGGTCACAGGACAGAATTGTGATGAAACCTACATGGCTGAGTCCTGGCTCACTCTGCCTCACAATCGTTGCTTTTCCCAGGTGCCAGGTGCTGTCCCAGGTGTTAGGAACATAGCAGCAAGCAAATCAGTACATTTCTGCTTCCACTTAATCTCTAGTGGAGGTATGCGAATAAGCAGAGGAGTGGTGAAATAGGTGTTATGTTAAATGATCACCCGGCTTTAGAGAAAAGGTGGGGAGTCTTTTCCAGATTGGATATGGTTGGGTGCAGATTTAAAGAGGAGCCTCGGGTGACATTGGAGAAGAAAGGAAAAGCTTCCAGGCAGAGGGAACAGCAGTCACAAAGGCCTGCCATAGAAGTGGCCTGTTCTGTCCCAGGAACAGCTCAGATGGGGCTGGGGGAGGAGGTGGTGAGGTCAGGCAGGCGATGGAGGGAGCCTGTGAAGGGGCTGGGAGCCTCATCTTGGCCTTAGTTCTTTCTCTGACTTCGAGGGTTTGGAGCTGATAGGTGATATATTTATTTAATTCTATCAGGATCACTCTGGAGTTTTGTCTTACAACATTAATTTCCAAGAAAACAGTGACGTAGAAGAATATTACATTTATTCTTATTATCCGCGGCCCTTCAGATGAGATAATAACAAATACTGTTGTTGGGTGCCTAATATGGGAGGCACTCGGCAAGGGGTTTGTTCACTCACAGCATTTCATGCGCTCCTTGCAGCTGGCTGCCTAACCTGCGGAGGCTGAGAGGTTAGCTAAGTGGTCCAAGGTCGCAGGCTGACCAGTGATGCCCCTTGAGCTTAACTGATCCCCTCTCCGCTCTTGTAAGCACATGCTCATTATTAGTGGCTGAAATGATGTGATTCTTGCCAACGTGCTTCATAAAAATACTCTTATGTAATAAAAATTGGTGAATTTAGTGTCCTCCCATGCTATTCAACCTGCAAACCTTATTTTTAACATTAATCTCATAAAATTTAATATTATAGGGGCTTTTGATTAATCTTCAATTTTATTAACAAAATTAAATAGCAGTTAATCAGCATTTGTACATGTAATCATTTGACTTTCTTAATCATCTGATTAACAAACACATCTTCCTAAACACTTTCTTCAGGAAAGATAAACAAAATCTGGACATATGATGAATTTTACATTCTCTTAAAATGTCAACATAAAATTATTATTTAAGAGAGCTATTTAATAGTACATTTAACTCTGTTTTTATTTCAACCAATAATCTTTTTTCTTGCTTTCCCAAGAACTCCTAGTGTTTTCCCAGATGGCACTTTATAGATCCGGGATAGTCTGGAAGGATGAGGTGGGAGACAATCCAAGATTCTGTAATTAGGATCAGACCTTCTGATCCTAACTATGCAGCAGACATAGCTTCTTTGGCAAATGGCCTCAAATGGGAGCCCAGGTCTTCCCAGCAGCGGGCATCTGATCACTGCCGCCCCTCCAATGGTCATGGTGCAGTGTGATTTTTCATGACTGCCAAGGTGGGCTGGTGTACTTACGTCAGTGTCTTGCAAACATGTTGGTGACAGCCCTGGTCCCCCTGTTCGTTAGGTGATACCCACTTCTTCCTGCCAGGCCTTTGTACCACATGACTGGACTTCACTGTGCTATTTTGGTTTTAATTCTATTCTAAATTCTTTTCATATAAATTTGCTGCCTTAACTTACAGTTATTTAAACGATATTCGATTAGAGTCCCTTTCTCTCCAAGGCTTTGTCTAACCCTGATCAGTCTGAAATAGGCCAATGGTGAGACCTAGGCTTGTGTGGAAGACAGCGGCAGTGGAAAGAAGGCAGCAATCTGGGAGACTTCGAGAGCAGAGTGAGGAGGCATGGGGACTGCTTGGATGTGGAAGAGAGAAGGCCTTTTGAACAACTAAGTGAAGGCTCCAGACCTGAGACACGCCCATCTGCCACAGCTCGGGGTCAGGGATGGAGAGAGCGCGGGATCCTGAGTGAAGTGTGGCCCGAGGAGCCGTCCTGGGTGGCAGAGGGAGAGCATCTCTGGGACTGAGCTCGGCACTTCTGAGAGGAGTGAGTCAAAGCTGTGTGACCTGAAAAGGTACTCGAGAGAGGAAACGAAGATGGGAGAGTATGAAGGAGCTTGGGCACATCTCACAGGAGGCGTGGACATGTGAGGGGGAGCTCCTGGACAAGGATGAGACCCAAAGCGAGACGCTGGAGGGAGGCCAGGCAGGATGAGAACAGTAACAATGACTGTGTGTGTGTGTGTGTGTGTGTGTGTGTGTGTGTGTGTGAAAGAGAGAGAGAGAGAGAGAGAGAGAGAGAGAGAGAGAGAGAGAGAGAGAGAGAGAGAGAGAGAGAGAAAGAGGTGGGGGTGAGGCGCAGCTTGCGGAATGTTGCCATGGCTCGCCCTCCTTATTTGCCTTTGGAATACACAAGAGGAAATTGTACAAACAGAACATGTGCACATCTGAATAGCTGCCTCCTCAGAACAAGCTGGCCAAAGCAGTGACATCATGGAGCTGGAATTTCTCTCCCTCTGGAGGAGATGGAAATGGCTGCAAAGGAACCTTTAGGGACTGATATTCTCTAAGTTTATGGGGTTCTTCTTCACCTTAAAAAAACATTAAAATATGGACATGACAATAGAAGCGAATCATATTCTTAAACCTAACACAAGAAGTCTCTTGAATTTGCCTTTGTTTTGCTATTTAAAACCAAATCCTCAAGGAAAACCAATGAGAAAACAAGTTCCTCAATGTCTGCGCATATCTGTGGTCTCGCCACAGAGACACTGCGCTCCATCCGGGGTTCCCACTGAGGGCCACCATCCACCCGCCTCTCCTGTCTGCAGAGGGCCAGGGCACGCAAACGGGCTGCTGCAGCTCTTAGGTTTGTCAGGACCCAAAGCTGCTCCTGCGCTGCCGAACTGCAGACCCACCTGCAGGAGTTCACGTGGGGGGCTGGCCGCCGAGTGTCCTACGGTTGCCTCCAGACAGAAGAACGGTTCAAAAGTGGCAGCACTGACACACTCTCTTATGCTGTTCGAAGAAAAGAGTTGCCATCTACACAGAAAATTATAGTTTTGCATATGTGGGTTTGGAATTTGAACAAGCTTGTTTTATTCTGGAAACACTTTATTGCAGCTTAAAAGCATGACGTTGTGCATGGCTATGATTTCTCTCTGCCACGTTGCCAGAATGCACAGAAGGCCCAGTAAGGGGGAAGCTCTGAGTCTGCTGCTTGTGAAACTCAAAAGCTGTGCTAGGAATGAGGTGATCATCTGAGCCAGCATCTTGTCTGGGAATAATTATGCTGCATGAACAAAGCCGTGGAAACCTGCAGTGCACAAATAAGACATCCATCCCCAAATGACAGGAACAAAACTCCCTTATGATTTGGACACAGCTGTGCCTAAGACTCCTGGGGTGTAAAAAGCAGTTTTACACACAACCAACTGCTTCAATTAGAAACCTTAGACTCAAAGGGACACTTATGGCCCTATTAAATAATAACACACTTATGAGTAGGGAAGCTTCCCCACAAACTGAAGAATTATCTCTTATTGTGCTGTTTCAGAGTAGAGTTCTCATAGTATCAAAACCATTCCACTCTTGTCATGTCTGTCTCTTCAGGAGCATGTGACTTAAAACCGAATGCTGACTCTGCAGACACCATTCATTAGTTGGGAGACTGAGACAAGAAAAAAAGCACCAGGTTCCTCTTTGGTCTGGACCCTGTTCCTTTCCTAGAGCAAAGAGAATGTCCAGAACGGTGACCTGGGAGAAGTTTGCCGAGTTTGAGTTGTGGGAAATAAGGGGTCAGGCAGTGTGTCCTGTTTCCATCCTCTCCCTCCTCTTCTTCTCTGTTCTGCCCAGCAAGGTGACCAAATGGAGCGTGCCCCTCAGCAGCCGCCTGACAGAAACACCCCAGACACGGAGAGGGTCATATGGTATTCTGTTTCCTGCAGATCACCACAAGTTTAGTTGCTTATGAAACACAAACCTATTGACTCTTTTAAAGAACAAGCCCAGATGCACATTTAATTTTGAGTGGCACAGGAAACGAGGCTCTGATAAAACTGCAAATCTCAGAGGTGAGATAGAAGAATGTTTCATTTTACTCGATTCTGGTTCTGCCATCACCTGCATTCAAGTACACAAATGTAGAAAAAGATGCAGGGAGTGGGGGAGAATGGAGAGCTAGTGTTTAATGAGTTAAGACTTTCACTTTTGTAACATGACAAGAGTTCTGGAGATGGATGGTGAAGAAGGTACTTAATGACAGTGGGGAAGGTACTTAATGCCACGGAGCTAACTACACACTTAAAAATGGTCAAAATGATAAATTTTGTATTATGAATATTTTACCACAATTAAAAAATAAATTTGAAAAAGCTAGGGGGAAAGTCTAATGCAAGCAATCAGTTCTGAGATGGCCAGTGACCCTTTCCCCATGGGCATGTTCTGTGTTAGCCTCCTGCTGAGTGTGCCAGGACCCGTGGGAATGATGGCCCTTCACCCTCGTGGCTACGCTGCTTATAAGATAAAGGTAATGCAATTTCACAGATGTAATTAAGGTCTCTAATCAGTTAACTAATCATTAAAAGGAAGATTATCCTAAGTGGGCCTCACCTAACCAGGACCGCCTTTTCCAAAATGCTTCCAGAGTAGAAAGGTTTGAAGCAGCAACTGTCTGTTGACCTAGAAGGATTTCCATGTGCATATGTGTATGCATTTGTGTGTGTGTGTGTGTGTGCACATGTGCACAGGTCTACACACATATTTCCAGCCTCTGTCAGCTGAAAGAGCCGAGAAGCAATGGCACCCAGATGGGATTAGCACAACTAGCATTCAGATCTTGTTGGAGAAATGAGGCTGATTCTAATGCCGGAGGAGGAAAAGTACAAGATAATCTTGCAATACATTTTTGTGCCAAAAAATAATGAAGCACCAAGAATTATGGGAATGTGTCAAAAAGACACAAGAAACAACTTGAATGGGCTCTCACCTGCCCATTTTAGAATAATTTAAGTATAAAAATAAATGATTGGAGAACAACCCATTGTATGAGGTAAGAATCCATGAGTATATCCTGATAAATAAAAAAATCCTATATAATAAAAGACTAATATGCAAATATACTGTGGTCAATGCATGTCAGTGCATGTCATAGTGACCGATTGTTCTGCAATGTCAGTGTGGATTTCCTGACATGTAGAGTCATGTGGCAGGGGTGTATGAATGTGTCCTTGTTTTTAGGTGGTACATGGTGGAGTATTTAGGGCTGATGGAATATGATGTCAGAAAGATAGTTTCTGTCTGTTTATCTGTTTATGGTAGAGAGAGAGAGAGAGGAGATGAAACAATGGAGAGATGTTGATAATCACTGACAATTGATTACATAATTGATAACAGTAATTAAAAACTGGGGAATCTTACTTTTCAGTAAATGAAAAAATAGTTAAAAATAAAACTTTCAAAAGTGTGTATGGCAATTTTTTTCTTTATTCACTTTTCAGGTTTCTAAAAGTTCCAGATGAAATAATGTTGAAGTTCTATTAAAGGATGTTTTAATGCAAAAACATGTAATTATCTTGATAACATGTCTGCTTATTTGATTATTACCCATATTTCTAAGTAAGAATGGAAGCTCCACGAGAGCAGGGACCTTGCCCTCTTATTTCTTATGCTTAGAACACTAAAATAAGTGAATCACAGAAATTAGGTCAATTTTACACTTTTGTCATTATAGTGTACTAGAGGCCCCCTGTACGAATTTGTGCATGGGTAGGGTCCCAGGAGCCCGGCCCCAAATTGGGGCAGATCAGGGCCCAGCCTGTTGGGAGAGAAGATGGCAGGAGGTTGGCTGGCTGGCCTGCACCAATTGGGGCCCAATCAGAGGAGGGCCAACTGGACCGAGGGGCCGAGGGCAATTGGCCAGTGGCCACATCCCTGATTGGGGTGGGAGGGCTGATTGGGGATGAGGAGGGGCTGGGGGTGGTGGGCTGGCTGGCTCAGTGGTTGAGCTTTGACCTATGAACCAGGAAGTCATGGTTTGATTCCTAGTCATGGCATTTGTCTGGGTTATAGGCTCAAACTTCATTTGGGGATGTGCAGGAGGCAGCCAATCAGTGATTCTCATTATTGATGTTTCTATCTCTCTCTTTATCCCTTCCTCTCTGAAATTAAAAAAGAAAAGAAAAGAAAAATGTTTTCTCTTAGAAACCTTTATAATCTAACAGTTAGTTTATTACTCAAATAATTACTGATACATAACTAAATATTCATGGATATGTCATGAAGTGCATTCATCTGCATGATGGAGCTTGATCACTTCCTTAACTTAGGAGTTGAAAATAACTGCCATTTACACAAAGCAGAAAGGACCTGAGGAATCAATATGTATTTTCTACCATAGACATATACTCCAGAGAACACTTCAGAGCACCTGGGATGACATGGGCCGTTACTCTGCTCAGAGCTAGGACCTGGGTTTTGTTTTTTTCACACAAGCCGCCACTGTCAGTCTCAGAGTGAAAGGGGAGTCCACGAAGACTATTTTTGAGCAGGTAGAATCCTCTCTTTGTGTAACACTTTGGGTGAGTTTTCAAGGCTGGGGCAAAGTCACAGCAAGACCAGGGAAGGGAGGGCAGGAAAATGAAAAAACATTTGTCCATATCAGAGCCAAGTCAGTGTGAAAGATTTTCCAGTTTGTCACTGCAACTGCTAAATGAAACGTTCCCGGGAGACGGCTCTTGCCCCATGGCTTCACTGGGAACAGTGTGGGCCGGCTGAGAGTCTGGTTTTCATAAAGGGACAACTTCAGCTCCTTAAGCCCCAAGACACAGTCTGAACACTTAAAAGAGTGTGTCAGATACAGGCACGAATACCATTCTACACCTCTTTCATTCTCTCTTAACAAAAATACACCCTATGGAAATAGTCTTTTCCTTTTTTTCTATTTCTCTTCAAGGCACATTCATAAATTTCCACCATCCCACAAGTCAAAATTCACCCCTGGGATTTTTTTTCTCTAACTGGGGAAAATGCCTTAACTTCATTATTGCTTCTGACTCCAAAAATTGTTGCTTTAACCTTGGAATGTGAATTTGAAATAATCTTAGGGAAAAACTGAGAAAGGATTTAGCAGCACAGGGACATAAAATCTGGAGAACACACTCAAACTCCAATGTTTCAACATGAAATAGAATCATGAATTCAAGAAACTCCTGAAATAAAAAACTCTAACGTGTCACAAAGTAACATGACTATATGTGATCCCATTTTATATTTCTACTAGTGGCCAGGTGCACAAAATTCATGCACATTAAAAAGGAATTAATTAGAGGAAGTATTTTAATATTGTTATTTGCCATTTCTTTATAATAGAACTGTCAGAGATGAAAGAAAATTAGTAAAATGTATATGAAAATAATATATAAATTTATCTAACCTAATAATAGAGTAATATGCAAATTAACCACCAATCTGCTACACAAAGCCACGCCCACCAGCCAATCAGAGAGAGTATGCAAATAAACACAACAAAGATGGCGGTCAATTTGCATATGCAGAGGAAGGGAAGAGTGAAGACTGAAGATGGCATAGAAGGAAGAGGGAGGGAAAGTGGAAAGCAAGGCAGCTGCAGCTGCTGGAAGGAAAGCACTGGCAGCTGCTGCGGGGTGGGGCGGAGCAAGGTGCAAAGCGGGGCTGGGAGGCCACGGAAGGCAGGGAGGGGGGTGGCGGGTCGTGTAGGCAGGGTGGGGCTCACAGCAGTGGGGCACCCAGCAGTGGCGTGTTCGGCCCCAGAGGCACTGGCAGTGGCGGGTGCAGCAGGTCGGGCGTGTGGGGCCAGTCACTCAGTGGTGATGGCAATGCATGTGGCCGCGGAGATGGTGGCGGTGTTAACCGCGGGTGTGGTGGGGCAGGCAGGATGTGACCCACCTGCCCGCTTGCCCCACTCAGCCCTGCTGCTGCAGAGGGAGAGGTGGGGGGTGGGAGGGAAGCCCACTGGAAGTCTATGGCATTTATAGCATGACTGGATGCCATAATGCATTCATTAATAATAAGAAGTTTAGCCTTTTTAATGGATTTAGCAACTTCACTCTTTATATCGAGTCTAGAAATCGAAGTTTCATTTAATGGAATTGGTATTTATATTGGGAATGAAAGGTTCTCCCATCGAGAAGTAAATTTGCAGAAATTCCTGTAGACACTGTGAATAAAACAGTACCATCATGCCCTTTAATATAATGTATTAAAATTTTATAAAGATATGTTTTTCCACTACCACGTGGACCATCCAAGAAAAAGCATCTGGGGTGTACAGTTTGATCTTCAATGGCTAAAGTTATTCTTTTTTCAATGCCAAAGTCCTGTGCCATCCCCAGGACTAAGCCTTCCCATGGCTGCCTTACCCAGACCAAAGGCCTCCTGGGCAGGGCTCTGCCCTCTGCTCCGCTTTACCACCCTGTTCATCCAAGATCAACTCCACTCCACTAACCTATTGCTGGTCCTTTAGCCTATGTCATTATCACTCACCCTCTCATAATCTGGGACTTGAACCAGACCCCTGGTGCAGGCATGCAGAGAGGCGTCCGCACAGCCCCGCCCCTGCTGCAGACCCCTAGCTGTTTGTTCGTCTGTCTGGTCATTTAGGTTGTGATGGCCCCTAGCTTTTTATATATTAGGATGCTTAGTTGGCTTTTATCTCTCACCTACTCTAAATTATGTCATCTTATTGAATTTCACATATGCTTCTAGTTCACCTTAAATTCTACCTTGTATATGATCAATTTGTGAGAAATCCTAGTTACATTTTATTTACTGAAGAATCATCAATAAGTGTATTATAATATCAAAATCACTTTCATAAGCCACCTGTAGATAATATTTTAGATCTCAGAAGCCATATCTTGTTAAAAACTCATTCATACAAACAGATGCCCAACAATAAGGAAATGGCTTAATAAATTATGGCACATAAAGATCATGGGACATTATGCTGCCTTTAAAATTATAATTATGTAGTCTATTTTGACACATAGAACAGTAGGTTGTTTTCTGTAAAAAAGAGATATGAAAAAAATAGATATGCACATTTTGATTATAACTATGATGAATATTTATATTTTGGAGAAAGTTAAAGATGGTACACAAAATGGTGAAAATGTGCATTGAATTTTTCTAAATAATATTTAATATTGATGACACATTATATTTAAATAAATTTGAAGAAACCTGATTGTGAAATTTCTGAAGGAAAGTGTGATCCATAAGGCTGACCCTGAATTTTGATGCTTATGCACTGAATGGCATCTGGTCTTGATACGCCTGAGGACACAGGGAGTTTTCACTCCCTCTGGATATAATATTTTAAGTCTGTAAAGAGAGTTGAGTATGTCCGATTTTGTACAGAACTACAAGTATATTGCTTAGGAATGAAGTAATGAGAGAAACATTGGGCAAAATTCATTCATTTATTTTATTATTTTAAAAAAATATATTTAATTGATTTTTTACAGAGAGGAAGGGAGAGAGATAGAGTTAGAAACATTGATGAGAGAGAGAATCATTGATCAGCTGCTTATTGGGGATGTGCCCACAGCCAAGGTACATGCCCTTGAGCGGAATCGAACCTGGGACTTTTCAGTCCGCAGATCGACACTCTATCCACTGAGCCAAACTGGTTTCGGCTCATTCATTTATTGAAGAAATACCTATCAACACACTCATCAGGTACCTGACTCAGAAGGATCCGTGACAGACAGTCCTTGCCCTCATAGAACATGTGTATTATCCAGGAAGACATGGTAATCCCAGGTAGGCCTGTTACATTTACATTGTAAGTCTACAGATTTTTCATAAGCAAAAACACTTAGGTTTCAAGGGCTTGATGGACATGCTTAACTATCTGGCATCCATGACTTTGATTCTCTCCTCTGTGTGGACTTGGTGGGAGGAAATTCTGAAGCCTCTTGCCCTGTGTACAAGTTGAAGGGGTTGGGTTCTATTAGGATGTATCTGCAAGGTGAGCATGAGCCCTGAGCTTGGCCAGTCACATGGCCACTGTGGGACTAGGACATTTAAATGGAGGCTGGGAGAGAGGGCCAGGTCATTCGCAGGAGCAGAGGCAGCAGGCCTGGGACCTGCCTTTGTAGGGAGACTTGCTGCTGTCTTAAGATTTTGGAGGTCCCTGGTTTCTCGTGGCTCCCAAATTCCTTCTACTGAACGGCACACATATCCTCCCCACACTCCCCACAACTCCCCTTTCAATCCAATGAAGTTTTTTTTTTGCTTTATCTTTGCCAGAGTTGCTTTCTTTTACTTCTTTTTTTTCTAATATATGTACCTTTAAAAATTTTTTTAAATTGATTTCAGAGAGGAAGGGAGAGGAAAAGAGAGAATGATGATAGAGAATCATTGATTGGCTGCTTCCTGTATGTCTCTTTTATAACCAAACCTGTGGAGTTGAACATTGTCATTTTCCTCATATTCTATTGGTCATGCAGGCCAGCCCTGAGTCCCTGTGGTAGGGGACTCCATACGGTTGTGAATTATTGGGGGCTATCTTGGAGGTTAGTTAACACAGCACCCAAGTCTTAAAAGTGGTCATCTTTGTGTGGTAGGAACCGTGAGTTACTTTCCCCTCTTTCTGGTTGTTTGTATTTTTTTGAATTTTCTCAAATAAGATGTACATTTATACCATAATGTATACACATAACTTTTACATAATGATAAATAAATATTAAAAATAAATATTAAATCTATTTAATAAAACCTAATGCTTTGTGAGATATTATCCACTAAGATGGCTGGGTGATTGGCCTCAAATAGATTACCATCTAAGTAGCTAGTACCATTTGGACTCTGACAACTAGAGCTTTCCTGGTATAGATTTTCTCTCTAAATTTTATTTTTTGCCCTAGCTGGTATGGCTCAGTGGATAGAGTGTCAGCCTGCAGACTGAAGGGTTCAGGGTTGGATTCCGATCAAGGGCACATGCCTAGGTTGCAGTCTCGATTCCCAGTAGGGGGCCTGCAGGAGGCATCTAATCAATGATTCTCTGTTATCATTCATATTTCTAGCTCTCTCTCCCTCTCCTTTCCTCTCTGAAATCAATAATAATATATTTTAAAAAGCCAATTTTCCTATTTCAACACTTCAAGTAAAACCAAACTACTAAGCAACACTATTAAAACTTAGATGACACCATCCACCTATTACCTCTTAACTCAAGAAGTTATTATTAAGATTAACTTCTGACTCAAAGGACAAAGTTCCTTCCTCCTCTTCAAAGCTAGTTGGTCATCGATTTGGGGTCGTCCATTGGGTTGCATTGGATCTTACCCTTCTTACCTTCTCTGGGACCTAGGCATCTCTCAGTAGGCATCTTCCGTCCTCTCATTATCTTCAACTCATCTTAGCATATAAATGCACTAAAATCTTTCCATTCTTTAAAGTAAAATAAAAAAGTATCTAGTAGCTACCTTTTCTCCAACATCCATCACTACCTACTAGTTCAATTTCTTCTCTTCCTTTCTCAAACTTCTTAAAATGGCTGTCTGTCCTTACTGCCAACACCTCCCAATCCCCTTCTCCTCACCAAGGTGAACAGGCAGCTGAAGGCAAAGATTTCCAGCCCAGTGTATCTCAAAGCCTACACCCCTCTCATCTGCATTAGAATCATCTGGGTGTTTGGAGAACTAAATCTTGGGGTGGAGAGCTGGCAGATCCTCCAGTTGTGAGAAGCTCCCCGTCACTCTTGCTCACAGAGCCCCAGGCTCATCTTTCAAACTTGACTTCATAGATGAGATGCCCCTCCTTCCCATAATCTGTATTTTGGAGCCTTTTTCAAAGGCAGAGTTAAGTCTGACTTGTAACAGATTCTCAAGATGTGAACTCATACAAATGAGACAGAGAAAAAGAAATACAAACACACATACTGTCCTGAAGAAAACTTTTAAAGTTTGATCTCATTTCCTTTTTCTTTTTTCTAATTTCTTACAATTGAAATTGAGATTATTCTTGACAATCAGTATGAAGATGTGGTGAAGATTTGAATCTCTACTGAATAACACAGATCAGAATGACCCATCTCATATTTGTCACAGGAGGATGTTGGGGGAGGAAAATGATTGTGCAAAGACAGAAGTAGGTTCAGAAGATCAAAGTGTTTATCTCCAACTCTGTCACTCCATACCCTACAGCCTCAGATTTTATCAGTGACATTAGATGGTTGATACAGTTAGACACATATTGTCTTGAAAACCATTACTTCCTTAAAAAGACAAAACTAAACAAATGTGACAAACCAAGCCATCTCCCTTATCTCCTGCTTAAATATTTGTATTTCTTAAATCTGAAGGTTGTAGACTGTAGCTGCAGTTGAGGTGAAGACACGGGCTGTGGAGCAGATGACTGGGCAGCCCTGAGCCTGAGGTCAGCAGCAACAGGACAAGACAGGCTGCTGGGGTGGTTGTTCCCAGGAAGGAACCCTGTGTCCTTGCCAGAGTCCCTGTGACTCCAACAGAAAAATGTTGGTGGTTGTGGGCTCGCTCCTTTTCCTCTCTCAAACAGCCTTTCCCAATTCATCCTCTGCTTGACCCACAGCCCAGTCCTCTGAAAAGGAAAGAGGAAAAGTCCCATTCCGCAGCCCCAATCAGGTAAGAACAGCCTTTCTGAGGGAGGGTACTGCTTTACCCTGGCTTTCAAAGGCAGTTGTGAGGTGGGGGTGGGGAGAAAGGGCCTTGGCTCCTAAGGGCGTTTGGCGGGGTTGAGGTAGCTTTAATACTCCTTTTGAAACATCAGAACAAGATTGTGCACAAGGGGTTAGCTGATGGGGAGGAGGGAGCAGTTTTATAACTTAAAAGAAAATTTCGTCCCCTCTCCATCTGTCCAACCCAAAATTGCATTGAAATTCTACTCACCCAATAAAATCAGTCCAGAAGAACTTCCATTTCATAGTTATTATGGAAGTTCCAGAGCCTTCTGTCTGGGAGACTTGAGAGGCTGTGCTTCCGTTTGGGCACACTGTGGCTAAAAATGGTATTTTATTGTTCCTGGACAGAAACATAGCCCACAATGACTGGGTTTGTAAAGAGACTTGCTACTTTCCCCCTTTTAAAATAATTAGCGTGTAGATGAGCAGACCTTCAGCTTTTTGAAAAGTGGGAAGGATTGTAGTTCCCTTTCCCTAAACATAGAAACACACATCTAAATACCACACACAAGTCTGTGGGAGACGCTGCTGCCACGGAGAAGCCTAATTTCAAAGCCTTTGCAGAAAAATCAAGAGAGGCATGTGTTTTCTTTACTTCGTCCTTTCATTACTGAGGACACATTTAAAACACTGAGTACATTGAAAACTGGACCTTTCAAGTCTTTGTAATACTATATTTTGAAGACATGTATGGAGTATACATATCATTTTACATATATATCATTTTAACTAAATAAAAAAGAAGAACTTAAGATAAAAGTATTTTGTGGGATGTTTTGAGGATGCTTCAATATAATGGGAAATTTAAAAAGCAGATTACAAAATTATGAACACATGAACTTTATTATAAAAATATATATTAAGCATACACACACATGCTTGGGAAAAACTGACTAGAAAAGAAGTCAAAATGATAACAGTGGTCTTCTCTTAGTATGATTATGAGTGATTTGTTTCCTTTTTTATATTTAAAACACTTTCCACAATAATTGTGTTCCATTTATAATATAAAAACAATAAATATAATTTAAAAAGTATATACAAGCTCCAGAGAAGGCAAAGTAATCCCGATTAAATAATATTGCAGGACAGTTACGTTAAGATTTTTTTTTTCTCTTCAATACCCATGGACTCACTACTTCTTCTTGCTCTGTGAACTGGCCTAGTTTTCACCCCAGTGATGCCCTGCTTCTCTGTCTTGCATAGGATGGCAGGTCCCTGGCACTCCTTTTTTAAAAATATATTTTTATTGATTTCAGAGAGAAAGGGAGAGAGAGATAGAAACATCAATGATGAGAGAGAATCATTGATTGGCTGCCTCCTGCACAATCCATACCGGAAATTGAGCCTACAACCCAAGCGTGTGCCCTGACTGGAATCAAACCTTGAGCTCCTGGTTCATAGGTTGATGCTCAATCACTGAGCCATGCCCGCAGAGCTCCTTGGCACTCTTGAAGTTATTCAAGCTCCATACACCCACAAGTGAGCACACCCCATTTGTAACTGTGCAGATGTCAGGCACGGCCCATTAGAAGTAAGATGATGTCATAGCAGTTTAACCCAGGGAAGAATAAAGGAAGTATATAAGCCATGTGCTTCTCTAGAATAACAAAGTACATCTGTCTTTAAACTCACAAGGCTGGGTATGGCTTCTAAGGCAAAGCCCTTTGCTATCCTTTCTGGAAATAGGTGTTATTTTTCCAGACAGAATTCCTCTCTCAGTGTTGGAATAGGGCCCCAGGTTCTGACCTCTGGACAGAGCTCTCTGCAGTGGTCACCCTGCTATCATTGCCTCTGGAGGTGAGGGCATCCAGACTCTGTGAAGTTGGCCTTCTTAGGACTAATCAAAGGGGTTAGGGCAGAGGTGCCAATGGCAGGGGGCGGGGGGGGGGCGGGAAGAGAAGGGGGTGGTCAGAGACTTAAGTACAAATGTGAGGGCAGGTATGAGACTAATAGAGTCCTGTGACTTCCTAAAAACCATGCTGCCAGTAGTTCTGTGGGGAGAGGCCTGTCTGAAGAGCTGGAGTCTTCCCTCGGCAACCACCTGTTCTCAACCTGCTTTCTGTTTGGACAATTGACACTCACTGAGCTCTGTACCCTTCAGAGATAGTCTAATTGCAACATATATGAGCAAATATGTATATTATTCTCCCTCTGTCCTCTCTCACACAAGCAGTGGTATACTATATATATTATATATATATATATATTCAATATATATATGTGTATATATATATATATATATAATAATTATTTTATTATTATTATTATTTTTACCTTGGGTTGGTGTATTCCCACTTAAAAACACACCTTAGAGCCCAACAGCTGTGTGAGAAGCTTGAGAAAAGCTCTCCTCCAAAAAGACATCTGTAAACTGGTCAGAATTAGCAAAGATGATTGTCTCAGGAAACTGATCAAAGTGCTCACAACAAATTGAGAAGCTTATATTCAGCAAATCTACGGAGATATGATAAGAGCAGTGGGAGACCCTAGAACTCAGGCTTGGGGCTGCACACCCCCAGCTCTGTGTTGTAGAAAAGCTGCTCCAGTGGGTTTGGCAGCTGAGTGGCAGCTCCCTCCCCCTCCTTGGGGTAAAGAGCTATTCCTAGTGGATCCAGCCTCCAGTGGATATCAGCAGATCCCACTTCCCACAGCTCTGTGCCGCAGAGTCCTGTACTGAGTGGGTGGTGGCAACTAGGTGGAAGTGACTGTTTTCTTACTCCCAACATAGAAGAACATGGGTGGAACTGATGAGAAGTGCAAACCTCCCATTTTCTCATAGCACTGGCTTGTGGCAGAACAGCTCAGGTAGTCTGGACAGCTGAGAGGCAAGTCCCATCGCCTTTAGTTTTCTAAGATAGAAGAGCTATTCCAGGTAGATTTGAGAGCTGGTGAACATTGGCAAATCCCATCTTATGATTCAGTCCCCATTGCCCAAACCCCTGCTCTGGGCTACAGAAAACCTATACTAGTCAATGGTGGAGCTAGTCGGTGGCACCTGCTCTGCACCCCCTACATCCCTTCTCCTCCCACAGCGTTTGCTCAGTAAAGAAGACCCAGGTAGTGCAGCTGGTGAAGAGCGAGTTCCCCATCCCCTTGCCTCTCTGACTCCTGATCCAAAGCACAGAGACTCTGCCCTGGAAAGGGTTGTAGTGAGCCTCGACACTAGCAATAGGATGCCCCTATCAAGAGGTTTTACTTTCATTGCCTCAAACTGTGCAGATACTTATGCCACAGGTCATTATTGAAAACTATGGAGCAATCAGCTAGAAATTAATGGAGGCTAACAACTGGGTGTGATACCAATAGAGGCAGACTAATAAGAAGTGTAATGAGGAAATCAAGGAAAAAGACAACCAAAGAGAACCCAGGTAAACCCACAGCCATTCCTGGAGGCAAAGCTGAGCCATCCAAAGCATGAATGAAGAAGGAATTTGTGAGCTACCAGTCCCTGGATGAATGCGGGGTACATTTGTAAACTCTGAAAGCAATCTTCAATTCACACACAAGTCCGATGGTGAAAGGTGAAGACCTTACTAGTTCAGGGGCCTTAAACACAACATCTGGCCAATTGGAGGTTGACTGGTACTCTCGGAGTGACTCAGGAGTGGCGTGTAGGAAACCAGGCTTAAAGGTAAAACTGAGGGATAAGGTTTGAGCAGAGATGCTAGAGGCTGCCAATGCAAGGGAAATATATTTCACTGAACTAGTTGAGCCAAGTCACTAAACAAATAAATAAACAACAACAGTAACAATTCCTAGGAGGAGAAAATTTAGTATCCAAAGTTGCTTCAATATGTTATCTAAGTATCCAGATGTCCACAAAAATTATGAGACATGCAAGCAAACAAAGAAACAAAGAAACAAACAAACAGGATTGTGTTATCCATGCATGGGGAAAAAGAGCAGGCAACAAACACTGCCTTTAAGGGGCCAGGTGTTGGACATTATAGACAAAGCTTAAAGCAGCTATTGTAAATGTGTTCTAAGAACTAAAAGACATTGTATTGAAGGAATTGAAGTAAAGTATGATGATGATGTCTCATCAAGTAGAAAAAAATAAATAAGGAGATAGAAATTACAAAGTAGAACCAAATAGAAATATAGAGTTGAAAAATAATGACTAAAATAAAACATTCACTAGAGGGATTCAATAATAAATTTAGGATGGCAGAAGAAAAAATAAGCAAACCAGAACAGAAATAAAAAAAAATTAAGATTATGCCATGGGAAGAACAAAGAGAGGAAAATGAAAAAGAAATGCATTGAGTCTCAGAAAAATGTGGAACATAATTAAAAACATTGATATATGCATAATTGGTGTACCAGAAAGAGAGGAGAGCAAGAAAGAAACAACAACAACAATACAATTCAAAGAAATAATGCTGGAAACTTTACAAGTTTCTTTAAAAAATTAATCTACACATCCAAGCAGCTCAATTGATTCTAAGGAGGATTAAATGTTAAAATAAAGAGCAACACCTGGACACATCACTCTTAAAATCTTGAAAGCCAAATAAAGAGACAATCTTGAAAGCCACAAGAGTAAAATGATACCCTGTTTCCCCGAAAATAAGACAGTGTCTTATATTAATTTTTTCTCCCAAAGTTGTGCTAGGTCTTATTTTCAGGGGATGTTTTATCTTTCCATGCACTAGGTCTTATTTTCGGAGGATGTCTTATTTTTTGGGAAACACGGGTACATCATGTGCAAGAAGACCCTACTACAATTAATTGACTTATTCCTCAATAAATTGATTTAAAAAACAATGGAGTTCATATTCAATATGATGGGAGGAAAAAAACCTATGAATTAAGAAGCTTATGTTAGCAAACTATTTTTAAAATGGTGAAATAAACACATTTCCAGACAGACTAAAAACTGAGAGAATTCATTGCATGGGTGAAGAAAAGTTGGAGGACACATAGACATAGTCTTTTTGACAAATATTGCTGGGACAATTAGATATCCATATATAAAAGAATAGAGCCTGTACTTCATACCATATATAAAATATTCCCCTATTTTAATACTTACAACAAAGCAACAATAATAAAGATAATGTAGCATTGACATAACAATTGCATATAGGTCAAGGGAATAGAACTGTGAGTCCCAAAATAAACCCATGTATCTATTTTTAAATGATTTTTGACACTTGGATGCCAAGACTATTCAATGGGGACAGAGTAGTCTTTTTGACAAATGTTGGGTCAACTAGATAGCTACATACAAAAGAATAAAGTTGGGCCTGTACTGCATACTGTATATAAAAATTAACTTAAAAAGGACCCAGACATAAAAATAAGAGATGAAACTCTTAAAGGAAAATCAGAAGTAAATCTTTGTGACCTTGGGTTAGGCAATAGTTTCTGAAATGTGATACTAACAGAGCCAGAAACAAAAGTAAAAGTAAATATATTGGAGTACATTAAAACTAAAGACTTCTATGTTAAAATGATTCTATCCAGAAAATAAAAGGTAATTCATAGAAAGGAAGAATACACTTGTAGATAACATATCTGAAAAGCATGTATATAAAGAACTCCTAAAGAAACAATACAAAAGACAAATAACCCAATTTAAGCATGGGCAGAGGATCTTATAAACATTTCTTTTTATTTTATTTTATTTATTTTATTGATTTTTTTTGCCCCCCTCCCTCCCTCCCTCCCACACATCCCCTCCCTCCCCAGAGTTTTGTGTCCATTGGTTGTACTTATATGCATGTATAAAAGTCCTTTGGTTGATCTATTATCTCCCCCAGATCTTCCTCCCCTTCCCGCTGTAATTTGACAGTCTACTTGTTGATATACTGTCTCTATATCTATCTTTTGGTTCATCAGTTTATAAAGCTCTTTATTATCCACAAATGAGTGAGGTCATGTGGTGTTTCTCTTTCATTGATTGGCTTATTTAACTCAGCATGATGTTCTCCAATTCCATCCAGGTTGCTGCAAATGATGAGAATTCCTTCTTTTTTATGGCAGCATAGTATTCCATTGTGTAGATGTACCACAGTTTTTTGATCCAATCATCTGCTGACGGGCACCTAGGCTGTTTCCAAATTCTGGCTATTGTACATTGTGCTGCTATGAACATAGGGGTGCATATATCCTTTCTGATTGGTGTTTCTAGTTTCTTGGGATATATTCCTAGAAGTGGGATTACTGGGTCAAATGGGAGTTCCATTTTCAGTTTTTTGAGGAAACTCCACACTGTTCTCCACAGTGGTTGCACCAGTCTGCATTCCCACCAGCAGTGCACGAGGGTTCCTTTTTCTCCGCAACCTCGCCAACACTTGTAGTTTGTTGACTTGTTGATGTTGGCCATTCTGACAGGTGTGAGATGGTACTGCATTGTTGTTTTGATTTGCATCTCTCGGACAATTAGTGACTTTGAGCATGTTTTCATGTGCCTTTTGGCCTTCCTTCTGTCTTCTTTTGAAAATGTTCTATTTAGGTCCATTGCCCATTTTTTAATTGGATTATTTATCTTCCTTTTATTTAGTTGTATAAGCTGTTTGTACAATAGATGTTGGAGATTAAACCTTTATCAGTGGTATCATTTGCAAATATGTTCTCCCACACTGTGGGCTTTCTTGTTGTTTTGTTGATGGTTTCTTTTGCTGTAAAAAAGCTTTTAATTTTGATGTAGTCCCATTTGTTTATTTTCTCTTTAGCTTCCATTGCCCTATGGGTAGCATCAGTGAAGAAGTTCTTTTGGCATACGTCTGAGATTTTGCTGCCTGTGGATGCTTCTAGTATTTTTATGGTTTCCTGTCTGATGTTTAAGTCCTGTATCCATTTTGAGTTTATTTTTGTGAATGGTGTAAGTTGGTGATCTAGTTTCATTCTTTTGCATGTGTCTGTCCAATTTTCCCAACACCATTTATTGAAGAAACTGTCTTGACTCCATTGTATATTCGTGCCTCCTTTGTCAAATATTAATTGAGCATAGTGATTTGGGTTGATATCTGGGTTCTCGATTCAATTCCATTGATCTATATGTCTGTTCTTGTGCCAGTACCAGGCTGTTTTGAGAACAGTGGCTTTGTAATATAGTTTGAAGTCTGGTATTGAGATCCCTCCTACTTTACTCTTCTTTCTCAGGATTGCTGTGGCTATTCGGGGTCTTTTATTGTTCCAAATGAACTTTTGGAGAGTTCTTTCTAGGTCGGTGAAATATGTCGTTGGTATTTTAATGGGGAGTGCATTGAACCTATAGATTGCTTTAGGAAGTATGGACATTTTGATAATGTTGATCCTACCAATCCATGAACATGGTATGTTCTTCCATCTCCTTACATCTTCCTCTATCTCTTTTTTCAGTGTCGTGTAGTTTTCCGCATATAGGTCCTTTACTTCCTTAGTTAAATTTATTCCTAGGTATCTTAATTTTTTTGGTGCGATGGTAAATGGAATTGCTTTTTTAGTCTCTGTTTCTGCAGTTTCTCTGTTGGTGTATAGAAAAGCCATGGATTTCTTGGCATTAATTTTATATCCTGCTACATTGCCAAATTCATTTATTAAGTCAATTAGTTTTTAATGGAGTCTTTTGGGTTTTTTATGTACAATATCATGTCATCTGCAAATAAGGATAACTTTACTTCTTCTTTTCCAATTTGGATGCCTTTTATTTCCTCCTCTTGTCTAATTGCAAAGGCTAGTACTTCCAGTACTATGTCAAACAGGAGTGGCGAGAGTGGGCATCCCTGTCTTGTTCCTGTTCTTAGAGGGAATGGTTTTAGTTTTTGCCTATTGAGTATAATGTTGGCTGTGGATTTATCATATATAGCTTTTATTATGTTGAGGTATGATCCTTGTACTCCCACCTTGTTAAGAGTTTTTATCAGAAAAGGGTGTTGGATTTTATCGAATGCTTTTTCTGCATCAATTGATATGACTATATGATTTTTATCTTTCAATTTGTTTATGTGATGTATCACGTTTATTGATTTGCGGATATTGTACCATCCTTGCATTCCTGGAATAAATCCTACTTGGTCGTGGTGTATGATCTTTGTGATGTTCTTCTGGAGTCGATTTGCTAGACTTTTGTTGAGGATTTTGGCATCTATGTTCATGAGGGATATTGGCCTGTAATTCTCTTTCATTGAGTTATCTTTATCTGGTTTTGGTATTAGGGTGATGCTGGCTTCATAGAAGGAATTTGGAAGTGTTCCTTCCTCTTGGATTTTTTGGAATAGTCTGAGGAGGATAGTTTTTAGTTCTTCCTTGAATGTTTGGTAAAACTCTCCTGTGAAGCCATCTGGCCCTGGGCTTTTGTTTGCTGGAAGCTTTTTGATGACTGTTTCAATTTCTTCCCAAGTCACTGGTTTATTGAGATTTTTAGATTCTTCCTGATTGAGTTTTGGAAGATTATATTTTTCTAGGAATATGTCCATTTCCTCCAGGTTGTTCAGTTTGTTGGAGTAGATTTGTTCATAGTATTTTGTAACAATCCGTTGTATTTCAGTGGGGTCTGTTGTTATTTCACCTCTTTCATTTCTGATTTTGTTTATTTGGGTCCTCTCTTTTTGTTTCTTGGTTAGTCTGGCTAGAGGTCCATCTATCTTGTTTATCCTTTCAAAGAACCAGATCTTGGTTTTGTTGATCTTATGTATTGTTTCTTTGGTTTCTATGTCGTTTATCTGTGCTCTGATTTTTGTTATTTCCTTCCTTCTACTTACACTGGGCTTTTCTTGTTGCTCCTTTTCTAACTCTTTGAGTTGTAGAGTTAGATCATTTGTTACACTTTTTTCTAGTTTTTTGCAATAGGCTTGTAAGGATATGAACTTCCCTCTCAAAACTGCTTTTGCTGTGTCCCATAGATTTTGGATTGTTGTGTTTTCATTGTCATTTGTTTCAAGGATGTTTTTAATTTCTTCCTTGATTTCTCTGGTAAGCCAGTCCTTGTTTAATAGCATGCTGTTTAGTCTCCATGTGTTTGATTTCATTGGATTATTTTTATTGTAGTTAATTTCCAGTTTTATGCCATTATGGTCTGAGAAGATGCTTGATATGATTTCTATCTTCTTGAATTTGAAGAGACTTTGCCTATGTCCCAAAATGTGGTCTATCTTTGAGAATGTCCCATGTGCATTTGAGAAGAATGTATATTCTGTGGCTTTGGGGTGGAATGTTCTGAAGATGTCAATTAATTCCATCTGGTCTAGTGAGTCATTTAGGATTGATATTTCTTTGCTGATTTTTTGTTTAGATGATTTGTCGAAGGGTGACAGTGGGGTATTAAAATCTCCTACTATGATTGTATTGCTGTTAATCTCTCCCTTAATGTCCTCCAGCAGTTTTTTTTATGTATTTGGGTGCTCCCGTATTGGGTGCATATATATTTACCAGGGTTATTTCTTCTTGTTTGATTGCTCCCTTTAGTATTATGAAGTGGCCTTCATTGTCTCTTGTTATGTCCTTCACTCTGAGATCTAATTTGTCAGATATAAGTATTGCTACCCCAGCTTTCTTTTCATTTCCATTTGCCTGGAAATCCTTTTTCCATCCCTTCACCCTCAGTCTGTGTGCATCTCTTTTTCTGAGGTGGGTTTCTTATAGACAACAGATGTATGGGTCTTGTTTTCTTATCCAATCTGTTACCCTATGTCTTTTGATTGGAGCATTTAAACCATTTACATTTAATGTTATTAATGATAGGTACTCATTTGATGCCATTTTTATTCTATACCCCTGTGTTCCTTCTTCGCTTCCTATTTCTTTACTTTTACAGTAGACCCTTTAGCATTTCTTGCATTGCTGGTTTGGTGGAGATAAATTCCTTTAGTCTTTTTTTGTCTGTGAAGCTCCTGATTTCCCCTTCAATTTTGATTGATAGTCTTGCTGGGTACAGTATTCTTGGATTCAGACCCTTTCTTTGCATGACTTTGTATATTTCATCCCATTCCCTTCTGGCCTGATAAGTTTCTGTTGAGAAATCAGTTGTTAGTCTGATGGGGGTTCCTTTATATGTAACTTTCTGTCTCTCTCTGGCTGCTTTTAAGATTCTAACTTTGTCATTGGTGTTTGCCAATTTAATTATAATATGTCTTGGCGTCGATCTTCTAGGATCCATTTTGCTTGGGACTCTGCGAGCATCTTGGATTTGTGTGGGTTTTTTCTTCTCTATCTCAGGAAAATTTTCTGTCATTATTTCTTGAAATACGTTTTCCATATCTACCTCGGTTTTCTTTCCTTCCGGAACCCCTATTATTCGAATATTGTTTTGTTTTGCATTGTCCCAAAGCTCCCGTAGGCTCTCCTCCTGCTTTTTAATTTTTTTTTCTAGAAGCTGCTCTAATTGGGTATTTTTTTCCATCTTGTCTTCTAGCTCACTGATGCGATCCTCTGCTTCTTCTAGTCTGCTCTTGATGCTTTCTATTGAGTTCTTCATAGTAGCGATGTCATTTTTCATTTCATGTTGAGTCATCTTCATTTCCTCTTGGGCTTTTTTCATTTCCTCTTGGGTCTTACTCATATTGTCAAATTTGTCTTCCATTCTTTTTAGCCATCTTAAGATCGTTACTCTGAATTCTTGCTCTAGTAGGTTGCTTGCCTCTATATCGTTTACCTCCTTTTCTGGTGAAGCCTGTTTTTCTTTCATATGCGGGCTGTTTTTTGGTCTCCCCATGATCTAGGACAGCGTTTTTCAACCGCTAGTCTAGTGTGCTGCCAGATGTTGCCTGGTGTGCCGTAGGTGCAGACAAGACAAGAATTTTATAATTTTTCACCATTTTGTTTACTTAATATTTCATAATAAAGTAATTATAAAATACTTTCTTTGTTTTTATTTGATTCCTATTCAAGAGAATTACTTTATATATAGTCAATATAGGCACAGAGTTAAATTTTTTAACATTTTCTAATGGTGGTGTGCCTCATGATTTTTTTCATGAAACAAGTGTGCCTTTGCCCAAAAAAGGTTGAAAAACACTGATCTAGGATGTCTGGTTGTGTAGTTCTCTCTCTCCTGCTTTGATTTAAAGGCACAAAATACAGCACAACCAGGTACAACACACAAGCCACTGAATAGAAATGTGTTTGCGATATTAATAACCACCAATAAGGGTGACTAGAACCCAGCTAACAAAAACATACAATCAAACAAAAAGCATAGGCAAATCAATCTTATAAAAGAAAAGCATACAACTTCAGTAAAGTTAACATTCAACATACAACTTCAAAGAGTTAGAGAGAAAGACTGTTTTGTTTGTTTTGTTTTGTTTTGTTTTTAGGACAACTGTGAGGGAGGTGTGAATGGGTTTGGAGCAGGTAGTTGGAAATTAGATATATACAAGTAGGGTGAAATTTTAGGAGGGGGTAGATAGAAGGAATGGGGGAAATCTAGAGCAGGAAAGGGTTAAGATAAACAGGGTATCAAAGGAAAAGATTGGAAAGAGGGTGAAGGCATAAAGGTAGGGTTGAGATAGAATAAAGCGTTGGAGAAAGAAGGATAGATAAAGACTGTAGAACAGTAATCCTGAAATTTAAAAAAAAATAAAAAAAATATATAAAATCAAATGAAATAAAAATAATAAAATAAACAAAAGAAAATAAGATGAAAAAGGTAAATTAGTAGTAGTAATAATGTTGATTACATATACAATGTAATAATTATCAAGATAAAATCAAGTGAGTAAAAAGAAAAAAAATAGTTTCTTGAGTAAACGTTGCAAATAATGAAAACAAAAATTTAAAAATTTAAAAAAATAATAATAAAATTTTAAAAATTTAATTAAAATTTGCAGTAATGAAGGTCATTCGCTTCCTCTATTGTTATGATCCAGTCCTAATTTTTAGGCAGGTTTTGCTTTGTTTTTATTACACTAGAGTCAATTTGTGAATTAGCCTCTGGGGGCAGTGTTTCTAGGTTGACTTCCAGACTCTAGACTCCTCTCCAGCTTTTTTTTTTTTTTTTTTTTTTTGTCCTCTCTGAAGCTGGAACTACTGAGGGGGGGAGGGGGCAGGTCCGAGCAACTGGAATCTCCCGCACCTCTCCGATATCCCTCTGAGCCGGATCCAAATGTGTTGCTCTTTAGATATCTCCCCTGTTAGGAGCCCCGTCCACTTTCAAGGGTGACAACAGTCCAACAGCGGGGGCTTCTACTTGTAATCACCGCCCTTGTCCTCCAGCTTCCTCGAGCTCTGTGCGTGCAGGCTTTTTGTTTTCGCGGCGAGCGCTCTCCACCCTCTCCCCGCGAAATCTGACCCTTTTGCTGAGCAGTGGGGCACTCCTGTGAGGGCAGGTGTTCGCGCCGCCTGGGATCCGAGTTCTGGGGGTCACAGATGCTTGGTGGTCGCTGCGGCTGTGGATATTCAGGCCTCTGACACGATCCTATCTTCCTCTCAAAATGGCGAGGTTTCCCCGTCCATGCCGGTAGGTAGCTCGGGGCAGGGACACAGCCCTCGTGGGTGCTTCCCTGTGAGGGGCACCTCTGTCAGCAGCCCCCCAGCAGTTTCTTCTGGTGTTCACTGTCTCCCAGCTTGCCGATAAACACTCACAGCTCAAGACCATCAGCTGCTCTCTCTTTCTGCTTCGGGAGAGGGCTCAGAATCTGCCCATCTATTCTTCCGCCATCTTACCTCCCTCTAAACATTTCTTTAAGGAAGATTTAAAAATGGCCAATAGCCCTAACTGGTTTGGCTCAGTGGATAGAGTGTTGGCCTACGAACTATAAGGTCCCAGGTTCGATTCCAGTAAAGGGAGCAGCTGATTGATGTTTCTCTCTCATCGATGTTTCTAACTCTCTATCCTTCTCCCTTCCTCTCTGTAAAAAAAAAAAAAAATCAATAAAAAATATATTTTTTAAATGACCAATAAACATATGAAAAGATGCTCAACAGCCTTAGCCAGTTTGGCTCAGTGGATAGAGTGTCAGCCTGTGGATTGAAGGGGCCTGGGTTTGATTCTGGTCAAGGGCACATGCCAGGTTTGCAGGCTCAATCCCCAGTAGGGGGCATGCAGGAGGCAGCCGATCAATGATTCTCCCTCATCATTGATGTTTCCATCTCTCTTTCCCTCTCCCTTCCTCTCTGAAATCAATAAAAATACATTTAAAAAAGAGAAGATACTCAACATAAATAATTGTCAGGGAAATGTAAATCCTAACTACAATGAAATACTACCTCACACCTACAAGGATGGCTATAATAAAAAAAGACAAATAATAATATGTATTAATATTTATGAGGACATGGAGCATTTGAAACTTTCATACAATATGGAGGGAATATAAGATTGTGCAGCTGCTTTAGAAAATAACCTGGAAGTCCCTCAAAAGATGACACACATAGTTACCATATGGCCCAGCAATTCCACACCTAGGTATGTGTTAAAGAGAAATGAACATATATGTCCACACAAAAATTTGTGTTCAAAATGTTCACAACAGCATCATTCATAAAAGCCAAAAAAAGAGAAAATAACCCAAATGTCCATCGACTAATGAATGAAGAAACACAATGTGGTATATCTGTACATTGAAATATTATTTGACTACTAGAGACCTGGTGCATGAAATTCATGCATGGTGGCGCGGGGAATCCCTCAGCCCGGCCTGTACCCTCTCCAATCTGGGACCTCTCGAAGGATGTTCTACTGCTGGTTTACAGGGAATGGGCATAAACTGGCAGTCAGACATCCCTCTGGCAATCCGGGACCACTGGCTCGTAACCGCTCACCTGCCTGCTTGTCTGATTGCTCCTAACCACTCTGCCTGTCTGCCTGATCACCCCTAACTGCTCTCCCCTTCCAGCCTGATCATCCCTAACTGCTCCCCTGCCAACCTGATTACCCCTAACTGCTTCTGCCTTGGCCCCTGCCACCATGGCTTTGTCCAGAAGGATGACCAGAAGATTTCCAGTTGACCTGGTCTAATTAGCATACTACCCTTTTATAAGTATAGATTAGTCAGTTCAGATAGCCATAACAAAATATCATAAATTTGGGTGGCTTAAACAACAGAAATGTTTTTTGTTTTTTTCCCCACAATTCTGGAAGCTGGAATTTGGGGTCAGGGTACCATCATAGCATCATCCCATACACCAGAAAGTGGTGGATTGATTACCAGTTAGCACACATGCTCAGGTTACAGATTCAATACCTAGTCCAGTGAATGCAGGAAACAATAGAACAATGTTTCTCTTTCTCTCCCTTTTTCTCTCTGAGATCAATTAAAATGAATAATAAATAAATAATGTTCTTCAATGGAGAAAAAAAGAAGACATATGTGCTGCTATTTCTAATACTTTAAAAAATAAAATTAAAAAAATAATGTTCTCTAAGTATGGTTTTAACAGGAAAGACATTAGTGATCTATGAAGTGAAAAACTCATTATAAAACATATATATAGCATGACCCTATTAAAAAATGTTTATTGATTTCAGAAGAAAGGAGAAGGAGAGATATCGAAACATCAATGATGAGAATCATTGATCAACTGCCTCCTGCACACCCCTACTGGGGATTAAGCCCAATATTTGACCATGAACCATATTGTGACCTTCTGGTTCATAGATCAATGCTCAACCACTGAGCCCCACCAGCTGGGCCCCATTTTTATGAGGTACATTGGCAAGATATCACTCCTAGATGAAAGTCTGAAATTGCCCAAATTCCTTTGCAGGTAGGTTTCTGGATAAGAATTTGTTTCTGCCGATTGGATGCACTTTCACAGTATTTTGAAGGCAGAAGTGGGGCAGAAGCATCTTCCTGCAGTTTGGGCTGTTTGCTGCTGGTGACCATGTTTGCAGAGCTGTGGAGGTTTTCTGCAGCAGAATTCAGGCTGTGCAAAGGCAGTTGTGGCAGAGGCAGTGCCCAGTGACCTGTTTTGTGGAAGTTGGAGGGCACATGTGGCTAGCAGTTTCCTGATCCCCAGGTCACAGCTGTGCCAGAGTGTCCTAGAATTCAGTTGTGGCTGAGGGGGCAGCTCCTCCCACTGGGCAGGGAGTCTTTCCTAGGAGCCCAGCCTAATACCCAATCCGCCAGCTTTCCAATGATTTCCTGAGCACCAATTCCCTGTGCTAAATTCTTTCCTGCCTAAAATAGCAAAGATCTAAAAACATTTTGGATTCTCTACTTTCAACAAAAACAATGCTGCATAGGGTCAGGACTGAGAAGTGGGTGAGGTATTGCAGAAGGCTCCCTTCTTTGAGTCTCAGCTGCCTCTTCTGTAGAACCAAGACCAAAGATTATCTGTCCATAGTTACTGAAGACTGTGGCAGCTGTGTTTTCCAAAGATGGCCACGTTTCCTATCCCTCCTGTGGCCTTGCCACTTTCCTCCACATCTTCTCTTTTGAAATGGGGCTGAACTCTGAATTCCAAGGCCAAGGCCGAAAAGGTGCAGGGCTGCAACCCTGCCCACCCACCATGGTTTCCAGCTCGGGCCCCACCTATGCCGCTCGGGGCTCTGCCTGACACAGGGCCTTGCCCTCCTGGCTTGCTTCCCCTCCCGTCTGTGGCCCAGCGCCTCACTGCACGTCATGGCCCATTTGCTAGTGCTGCTGGGCCCAGTGAGTGATAAAGAGAACAAGGTGGAAAAAGGTACAATGCCTTTTATAACTTAGTCTGAAATGTTATATTTTGGTGGTCTTATAAAAAATTCATTGGTTTGGCCCAGCCCCTGTGGCTTGTTGATTGAGCATTGTCCAGTACATCCAAAGGTCACCAGCTCGATTCCCAGTCAGGGTACATGCCCAGATGGTAGGTTTGGTCCCCAGTTGAGAAGCAACTGATTAATGTTTCTCTCTCACATTGACATTTCTCTCTTTCCCTCTCCCTTCTTCTCTCCCTAAAATCAACTGTAAAAAAAAAGAGGAAAAAAATGTTGATATTTTAAAAAAATTATATTAGTTACACAAGGGTGTGCAACCATGAAGTAAGAATCACTGGGGGCTCTCTTGGAGGCTGTTCTCCATCAGTGGAGACTACAATTCTTGTTTTCCTCCAGGGACATCAACTTCCCCAGTTACTAACACTGCCCTGGTTGAATATACTTGTACCTTATGACCCCCGAGGCCTGTGAAGGGGCATTTCAGGTTTCTGCTAGAGATCTAAACGAATGTGTGTGTATGCCTGCATGCACATGCCCCTGCCACACACACACCATGCACATGCACACACATACATATATAAAAATATAAATGTATGGATATAAATATATGAAAAACATATGAATAAATATTTATATTACTTTTTTAAAAAGTCTATGAATTTTCAGGATTGGTTTTTATCTGCTTTTTCTTTTTCTTGCTAATATTATTTACTCTTACATTTACTTGGCAGACATATATGTATCCATAAGAAGTGCCTTTCCTTGCTGCAGTCTGCTAGGTAAGAAATCCTGTCTCTCACACTGAAGAATCATGAAAAATACAAATGCAGAAACCCCGAACCTACAGCCTCCTGTGATGACTTTCAAATCAATATAGTGGCACTTGCTTGTGTTAGGCTAGCTGAAATTCTGTTCTGTTTGTCTATTGATATTTTCCTAAGTGACTCAATTAATTAGGGGTTTTGAAGAAGACAGGAGATCTTATGATGATCCCCAAGAGCTTACCTGTACACAGGCTTTTTTTCCCCATGTGATTTTACAGGGAGATGTTCGATGTTGAGCAGTCTTGACCCTGATCATTTTTTCCCCCTTCATTGTGTGAGGATTGTTTTGTCCACCCCAAAAGCAACTGAAAATAAATCAAGAGCTTTCTAACTGGTGAAGAAGGAACACAGCAGTACCCGAGTGAATGCTGGAGACAGGAAAGGGAAAACAGGGCTCCTTCAATGTTATGACTTCAGGACTAAAATTGATGGATTCTCCTTAGTGTCTGACTTCAACATGAGACTTTATTCCCTTCGTGCGTTTTCAGGAGTCATCAGAGATCTGCAATGATAGTGCTGGCAAATTTACATCACACGAGTCCCCTGAGGATGGTAGGAAGGAGCCCAGGCATTAGAGGTGTTGAGTTCCAGTGCTGGTTTGCCACTATCTCTGACCTTGGGCATATCACTTCCCTGCTGTGGGCCTCATTCCTACTCTGTAAACCAGAGTTGGACTAGCTCTGGAGTTCCCAGGCATTGAGAGCCAATGACAACAGGGACTTGCATGGGGTAATCATTTTTTATTGTAGCCAAATAAAGCTATTAAAAACAAAAGCTAGCATCTCCAAGACTATAATTTCATCATAAAAAACATTTGACCACCCACTCCCCCCAAAGTAGAAAATGCACAGTCTCAGTGTGCATTTATGCCTATATAAGGAATAAATTTAATTTTATAGAAAAATTAACTTAATGATCCATTTTTCTACAGACCTTAGAACCACGATGGAAACCCAGGGATGGCCCTCCTTCCATTCTGGACACCCCAGAGATCTCCCACAGTATGTGACTGTGACACTGTTGGAACGCAGCACTTTCTGGTGCCCTGAGGGCTCCCCAAGCAAGCTCTGGAACAAGGCTCGCAGAGCAGCTTGGACAGGGCTGCCAGCCCTTCCCTTGGGGTGCCATTCCATGCCTGGGCCCCCGGCTTCACTCAGCTGCTAGCTCACAGCTGCCAGATACATTATTAGCTGGTAATGGTTCATGTTTTTCCATTGTATTAGGAAACTATAGAAGGTAGAAATACCAGATCAAATCTGCACAGGAAATATCCTTTTGCTTACTTATTTGCCTCACCGGCCCTCCTACCTGCCCAAGGTTGTATGGTGTGAGGCCCAGGGGATAATTTACCACTTGCATTTAGAATCCTTCCCTGGGCTCCATGGTCCAAATCCTGACAGCCACTGGCCAGTGCTATGGACTGAACTGTTATCATCCCAAAGTTCATATGCTGAACCCCAACTGTCAACATGATGGCATTTGGAGATGGGACTTTTGGGAGATAATTAGGGTTTGGTGAGGTCATGAGAGTTGAGCCTTCATGATGAGATTAATGCTTTTGTAAGAAGAGACACCTCTTCCCTCTGTCCCTCCCACTCCACATACTCAAAGAAGGGATCATGTGGGGACACAGAGAAATACTGGCCACCTACAAGCTAGGAAGAGGCTCTCAGTGGGAATCAAATTGGCCAGCACCTTGATTTTGGACTTCCCAGCCTCCAAAACTGTGAGAAATGTGTCTGCTGTGTAAACCACCCAGGCTATAGTGGTTTGTTGTGACAGTCTAAGCAGACTAAAGCACCAGACTCCTCAAAGTCTGCCTGCCCCCTTCTCAGCTAACTTCCCAGGGGAGCCTCCTGCAAATTCCTGCTGAGCCAGGCTGCAATGTTTGCAGTCTCCACCTCTCTCGTCTTCACACCTTCCCCTTCACTGACTGGCCTGACTCCCGATCATTGCTCAGATTTCTCCTTCCACCTCAGGTCCTCTGGGAAGCCTGCCTGGCTTCACAAACTGGGCGTGTCTCCTCTCCAGGATGTCCCCAGGCACACTGCCACCCTGCTTTACCCATCAGAGGGCAGGATCTGTGTCTTGCTCACTGTCATTCTAGCACAGTGCCTGGAATGTGAGGGACTCAGTAGTACTCGAGTAATGAGTGGGTAGATAAATGTGCAAATCTAAGCAAAGCAACTTCTTGTGTTGGGAGTTTAGGAACCTGAAGGCTGGCCTATGCTATGGAGTAGTGTTCTTCCCTGCTTGATGCTTCTCAAAACCCCTTGAGCAGGCACTCTTGGGCTGCCACAAGGTCTGCAAATTGGGTCTGTCACATGCTGAGCACTAGAAGGAACTAGGAATTTGGAGCCTGAACAAGAGTGCTCTCTCTCTCTCTCTCTCTCTGTGTGTGTGTGTGTGTGTGTGTGTGTGTGTGTGTTGTGGGGGAGACCATGAGCATAACTATTTCCAAAACTTCTCAACTCCGCTTTGTGGTAATCGGAGCAGACATTCTATTTCACAGAAGCCAGACTTTTAAAAGAAAATGGAAGTATCATAGTTTCCACCTTCTTAGAAGGAACAACTTTCTGCAACTGGACTGAGGACTGGAGGCCCATATTAACTGAGCCCCTGCTGGGTGTCTCCTTTCTAAGGAAGGTGCAGTTGGTCCCAGTGTGCAGATGAGGAAACTGCCTCAGGCCTTGTGTTGGCTGGAACCTGGAGGGAGGCACCTTCATGGTTGCCCACTAGACTGCCAGGGTGAAGTTCAGGACTCCTGACATGACAGCCTCAAGCAATGTCATGAGGAATCGGCATCTCCCTGCCTGTTTCTCAAGCCTACTTTCCTCAGTGTCAGCTCATGTCAGGCAGGCCATCTCCACTAGGGACCCCAGTGTACATCTGCTTCCCCTGGCCAGGTCATTGTTGTCCCTGAACTAAACACAATGGCCAGGAAGATGACAAAGCAAATTGCTAAGCCCAAGGGATGGTATAGCTTGAGCCATGTGGGTGAACCTGTGCGCATCCCAAAGGAAAGTGGGGGAATATATGGCTGGCAGAAAAAAAAGCATTTCCAGGCCAGAGAGTTACCCTTGGTTGGCAACTGAAGCAGGGCCTTGTACAAAAGTGGAGGCAGTGAGTGCAATGGTTTGAATCCCAACTCTGTCATCACAGCTGTATCACTTTGAAGAACTTACTGAAGCCTCCCTGTTTCTGATCCGTAAGGTGGACACAACAGAATCTGTCTCATAGGATCCTCAAAAGGATCAAATTAGTTAAAATAACTGAAGAGCCCTAGCCAGTTTGGCTCAGTGAATAGAGCATCAGCGTGCAGATTGAAGGGTCCCAGGTTCAATTTTGGTCAATCACACATGCCCAGGTTGTGGTCTGGATCCCCACTAGGGGGTGTGCAAGAGGCAGTTGATCAATGGTTCTCTCTCATCATTGTTGTTTGTCTCTCTTTCCTTCTCTCTTCCTCTGAAATAAATAAAAATGTATTTAAAAAAAACACACCCCAAAACAGAATAAGTTGCCAACATATCATGTGAGCTCTTACTCTGGATAGTCTGTTATAAGGTTCTGCAAGCTGAAAAATGCAGAATTGGCCAATAATACATACACCAATCAGAGTGGATGCTGAAATGCAGTGCTTAAGTCAGAACACAGACTTCACTGCAGAGGTGGCACTATGACAGGGGCGAACCCGGTGCTGTTATCTCAGGGTCAGAAGCAGTGGGAAGGCAGATGGGCTGTGTCTTGTGTTCTGTGGAGCTGTTCGTATAGCCTGTTCGTATGGCTTTCCCTGAATTCATTTGGATGGGAGTTTCTAAAATGATGGCCCATGCATCCTGCCTACTCTGTCTTGAATTCCACCCAGGAAAATGTGGGGCCAACTGGAGTCTGGGCATGTGCACTAGTTTTATGATTAGGGTATCCCAGAGGAAATTTAATTTTAATCCAAGAAATTAAACAAACAGTTTCTGTGGTCCAAGCACTGTAGGTAGACAGGAATAATAAAGCATGGACCTCTGGGCTTTATTTGGGAGATAATTAGTGTTAGATGAGGTCATGAGAGTGGAGTCTTTAGAATCCTTCCCTGGGCTCCATGGTCCAAATCCATGGAAAGTTAGGGAGTTTGGAAGAGAACTTAATCTGGGTGAAGGCCTCATAGGGGAGGGGGCTGTCAATTCAGATGACTCAGAAGGAGCCCTGTTTAATGGGGTACGGCAGAGGCAGAGGAGAACAGCTTGAACAAGCTAGAGAAAGGGAGGGAAGCTGGTCTCAGCCACTCCTCTGTGGAAGGTCTGGGATGGTGTTTCTGGATTTCATGTGACTATGCCTACGCTTGAGTTTCTGCTACACGTATTCAGTAAAGTAGTCAAGAAAGCAGACTATAAGGCTCTAGCCTTTTACATTTTGACAGAAAGTGATTTCTATCTACCAAACTTTTAATCATATACAAAGGAACAATATTATATATTAGATTCTAAAAAGAAATACTTTTCAAATATCTTTTATCATAGAGCAATGAGATGATTTACTTTTCTTTTTACTTTAAAAAGAGAAGTAAATCAAGAAAGAATATAAGATCTAAAATATAGGAAACACAGAATAACATACAAAGGAGATGGAGAGGATTACCAGGAAAACGGTGAAGGCAGATCCTAGAAGGTCAGCAATGTACCCAGAGAGAAGCCAGTCCAGACTGGGGCAGGTCAGAAGGCTTCAGGAGATTTGTTTTCAAGAGGCTGGAATTATTAGAATGCTCACTGCTACTGAATCTTCAGGGGGGACTTCTGGTGCCTGGTTAGGCATGTGAAGAGCTCAGAATGAACCACTCTACCCTAACAACAAGTAAAACTGAAAAATCAACAACTCTTCTTAGAATGGTCAGAGAAATAAAGTCACAGAGCAAACTAACCCCTCCTCCAAGTTGGAGAGACAGACACTTACATGCTGAATATTTGAACTTAGCACAGCAGAAATCCATGAGCAGAAATCTCAGAAGGAACCAGTGCTGGGACATGACACCTGAACTGCAATTGATGAATTACTGGAGGCTTGGCATACTTTTATGAGTTTTACTTCCATAAGCTTGAGCAGTTTTCAACAGTTAGCATCAGAGAACAATCCCTTCTTACTTCTAGCTTGGAAAGGGAAAAGGAACCCTTTTGAAATACAATAAGATCTCAACAAGGAGAAACTAGTTCAGCAGAGTCTAACTGACCTGGGAGAAGAGAAATACAGGCCTGCCTCCTTTTATGGTGCTTCACTCTATTGCACTTCATGGATGTTATGTTTTACAAATTGAAGGCAAGTCCCTCCACCAACAAAAACATTACAACTTGCTTTCTTGTTGTGGTCTGGAACTGAGCCCACAATATCTCAGAGGTATGCATGTACTCAACTCCAGGCAGCTCTAGCCTTCTACATATGGGAAGAGACATACCCAACTCCAGCCCATCTAGCTATCCTGTTCCTCCTAAGTTGGAGTTGGGGACTTGAGAAATTTCTGAAGTTCATAGTCCAGGGCACAGGCTCATTAAAAGACTTTTACTTGCTATATCATGTCTGAATATCAAGAAAAAAATCTCAAGGTATACCAAAGGCAAAAAATACAACTTGAAGAGACAAAGAAAGCATCAGAACCAGACATAGCAAGGATGTTAGAATAATCAAACTGAGATTTTAAATATGTTAAGGTCTCTGATGGGTAAAGTAGTCAGCAAGTGAGACCAGATGGCCGATGCCAGCAGAAAGATGGAAAGCCTAAGAAAGAACAAAAAAGAAATGCTAAAGCCGAAACCGATTTGGCTCAGTGGATAGAGCATCAGCCTGCAGACTGAAAGGTCCCAGGTTCGATTCCGGTCAAGGTATGTACCTTGGTTGTGGGCACATCCCCAGTAGGGGATGTGCAAGAGACAGCTGATCGATGATTCTCTCTCATCAATGTTTCTAACTCTCTATCTCTCTCCATTCCTCTCTGTAAAAAAATCAATAAAATAGTTTTTAAAAAAATGATGGACTATGTTCTAATAACACATTTAATTCAATGTTTTTGTCTCTCTGTATGGGAATTGGAAAGTAAAAGAAGTATAAATCTTGCTTCTTCCATTTTAAAAGTCTTAGTTGAATTAGGATTTAGGTTATGTAAATATAAGGATACATACAATATGTAAATAAGAAATGATAATAATTCAACATATACAGAACTGTTTATGGATATAATGCAAACAGCACATTAGATAATGTTGAGTGAGGAGACTCATAATTATTAACATTTGTAAACTGCTTTCCATTTTACTCACACATATAATTTGATGTGGTACTTGCATTATCCTGAAAAACACATTGTGGTTATTATTATATGTGTTTTACAGATGAAGGGAAAGAAGCAACATTAAGATTAAGTAGTAAATAGAAGGCAACCTTAGTACATCCATTCTCAAACTCCACTGCACATTAAATATGTGGGAGCTTCAAAACATGCTGATGGCTATGTCCCACCTGATGAGGTCTTGGCTCTGGGTGTGACCTGAAATTTGGGTGATTTAAAAGCTTCCCAGATAACTCTGAGGGGCACTCAAGCCTGGGATCCACTGGGAAGTTCTTGTTCAGGGGTTGAGGCAAGAGCTCTGAGAAAAGAAGTGTCTCTTCTGTGCTCTGAGCTGGGATGGGACTCTGGTAAGGCAAGCTACGCATTTGCCTTGAGCATCAAGAGGGAGGCACTAGAAACTCAGATAAATGGGGAATTCTGAGGTCAAGTTTATATACTTCATTGATTTTTTACAGAGAGGAAGGGAGAGAAATAGAGAGCTAGAAACGTCTATGAGAGAGAAACATAGACCAGTAGCCTCTTGCACATCCCATACTGCGGATGTGCCTGCAACCAATGTACATGCCCTTGACCGGAATCGAACCTGGGACCTTTCAATCCACAGACCGACGCTCTACAGCTGAGCCAAACTGGTTTCGGCTGAGGTCAAGTTTAACAGCTTCTTTACTGAGAATCTTTAATATGCTTGTTTCTACTGTGACTCTCCAATGGGGTGTAGAGTATTGTGTTTCCTAAAAGTTTTTAATTATTCAATGTTTCTCTCTCTACAGAGTTTCTGCTTATGTTTCTCAAGCCAGTGCTTCATGGCACCTAGGTTGAAAACTCTGGCTGTGAAACAGATGCCAATATTTCAGTCCATCCCCTTGTCATGGCAGTGATGCCTGCGAACACAACTGTAGCCAAATTCCTTTATTTTATTTTATTTTATTATTATTCTTTTTTTTTTAATTAATCCTCACTCGAGGGTATTTTCCACTGATTTTTAGGTAGAGTGGAAGCGAGAGGGAAAGACAGAAAAACATTGATGTGAGAGAAACACATCAATTGGTTGCCTCCTGCGTGAGCCTCTACCAGGGGGCCCAGGCCAGGGAGTATCCTGCAACCAAGGTACATGTCCTTGACCAGAATTGAACCTGGGACCCTTGCTGAGCAGGCTGATGCTCTGTCCACTGAGCCAAACCAGCTAGGACCCAAATCCCTTTATTAAATGACAACAAAACATCTGATGCCAGGAAGAAATAGTGCAGTGCTACCATCCACCAAACTGGCCATACAAGAATCTAAGGTTTTCTTTGGATTACTGTCCTTCATCTCTCCTTTCCCACCACTTGCCTTAATCTAGAAATTGTGCTCCCTTTCCCCTCATTTGAAGCCTAGTCACAGGTGCCCTATCGCCAATATCTCATTCTCACTATCTTCTACATGCTGTCCTCAGTAATCCTTAGAAGAAAGAAACTTGGGCCGAAACCAGTTTGGCTCAGTGGATAGAGCATCTGTCTGCGGACTGAGGGGTCCCAAGTTCGATTCTGGTCAAGGGCATGTACCTTGGTTGCAGGCACATCCCCGGTAGGGGGTGTGCAAGAGGCAGCTGGTCGATGTTTCTCTCTCATTGACGTTTCTAGCTCTCTATCTCTCTCCCTTCCTTTCTGTAAAAAATCAATAAAATATATTAAAAGAAAGAAAGAAAGAAACTTGGTAATTTCACTCTCTTACTTGAAAACTCCTCCCACTCTCCCTTTTATGATTGAATTGAAATCCTTCATTTTTCTTACAAGGTCTCTAAATAACGAATTCAGCCGTTTGCCTGTACTCCACACCATGCAGGACCTCCCTGAACTTGTCTCTGTTCCTGAACAGAAGATGCCCTTTCATAACCTTTGGACATATCTTCCTAGAAAGTCCTGCTCTCCATCATGGGAGTCAGGCCTTGGGATCTGATTAAATGTCCTACAGAAAGCCTCTAGCATCTCCCATACCCACAGCTAGTTACCAATACTCTCTTCTCTCTGGGTCCTCACATAATTGCCTTTGTTAGACATAACATAAATCAGATTGCTCTTTAATTAGATAACCCAACCAGCCACACTTTAATCCAATCATCTATAGTCCAGCCACATCTACTCTAATTGTCCTTTCTGCAATCTAATCAGAACCCGAATGTCAATATAGTCCCTATTTATCCCTTCTTCTTTCCTCCTAACATTCATCCCTTCAACTCAATCACAGCCTTAAATACTATAGCCAACTGGCCCTTGGGATTAAAAGGGTTAGTCTGAAACTCTTCAACAAGGTTGATAAGAAAAACAATAATGGAAGGATGCAGATTTATTCTGTGAGTCTGAAATCCTGATTTTAAGAAATTTCCCCACAAGTTCAAGATGGTAACCACTTTGTTTTTTGTGTTTGTTTAAAAAAAAAATTTATAGATTTTTTTACAGAGAGGAAGGAAGAGGGATAGTGAGTTTGAAACATTGATGAGAGAGAGAGAGAAACATCAATTAGCTGTCTCCTGCACACTCTCTACTGGGAATGTGCCCGCAACCAAGATACATGCCCTTGACCAGAATCAAACCTGGGACTCTTGAGTCTGGAGGCCAATGCTCTATCCACTGAGCCAAACCAGCCAGGGCAAGATGGTAACCACTTTAGCTTCAATTCTCAATGAAAAGTACCCCCAAGCTAAACACTACTGCTTTTATCTCTTTTAATTCTATTAACAATAAGAACAATGACAAAAAAAAGGGGGGGGGGGGCAGAAGTCTATACCAGTGAATCTTAGATGCTAATTAAATGGTAAATTTTATTTTTTAAATATATTTTTTTATTTTTAAAAATCTTTATTGCTGAGGGTATTACAGATGTCCCCTCCCCCCATTATCCCCTCCCATCTGATTCCCGCCCCACCCCAAGCCTTCACTACAGTGTTGTCTGTGTCCATAAGTAATGCATATATGTGTGAAAGATCTTTAGCTAATCTTTTCCCTCCCCTGTCTCCCTTCTTCTGTTTGAGATTCATCAGTCTGTTCAATGGTTCCATGTCTCTGATTCTATTTTATTCACCAGTTTCTTTTCTTCATTAGATTTCTTGTTCATTTATTTTGATTTATAGAATCAATTGTTGTTGGATATGTATTTATTGCCATTTTAATGTTCATATTTCTTCTTCTTCTTCTTCTTCTTCTTCTTCTTCTTCTTCTTCTTCTTCTTCTTCTTCTCTTCTTCTTCTTTCTTCCTCCTCCTTCTCCTTCTCCTCCCCCTCCTTCTTCTCTTCCTCTCCCTCCTTCTCCTTCTCCTCCCTTCTTCCTCCTTCTCCTCCTCTCCTTCTCCTTCCTCCTTCTCCTTCTCCTTCTCCTTCTCTTCCCTTCTCATTCTCCTTCTCCTTCTCCTTCTCCTTCTCCTTCTCCTTCTCCTTCTCCTTCTCCTTCTCCTTCTTCTCGTTCTTCCTCTTCTATTCAATATTTCATATAATATTGGTTTGGTGGCAACGAGCTCTTTAGCTTTTTCTTGTTCCTGAAGCTCTTTATTTACTTTAATTCTAAATGATAGATAACTGGCAAATTTTAATGTGGAGGAAGTGTAGCCTCCTGTAAGCTTAATTACAAGTAAACAAATATGTTAACAAACAGTGTCAATTTTTTAAAAATGCCACAAAATTAAAAAGCTATTGCTTTAAGTAGTCTAACAAAAAACAATTCAGTTTTCTTTGCAAATCATAACAAAGCAGAAAAGAACACCTTTTGTCATGATTGGTTTTCAGCTTGCCTTCCAGCAGTCTGAATTCTGCTTTAAAATGATGATCCTACCAGTGGCGGATTCACACTCCTCTCCGCTCACCCTTGACAGGAACAGTGTGTACAAAGGGCCGGCCCTTCCCAACCAGCCCAGATTGAGTCTAGGATGTGATTTCTAGGGCATAATCTCCAAGGATCCCCCAAGCAGCCATCACTGTGTTCTGAACTAGTTGTCCCAGCAAAGCCACAGTACCACTCACTTAACCAGATGCCAAAACCAAAAAACAAACAAAAACTAACTACCCAACCAGTGCATGACTTGTACAGAATTCTGTAACCAGTTCAGAAGTCTATCATAGGACATTTTAAAGCAAATAGAAACATGATTTTATTGCATGCTTCTATTGGTTGTGGGAGATGGGATCAAATGTCTTCCAACACTTGCTTGTGGAAATCCAGTATGTGGCATGCTTCAGGATGGGGGAAGAACCCACATGTGTTTAGAGAGAGGGAAATGCAAAGCATGCTGGATGGAAAAAGCTCCCCAAGACTTTGATGAGTTCACTAGAAAAAAACTCACAGAAGATGTCACAGATTTCAAAATAGATTCTGACCATAACTGTGTCTGAGTTTTGTGGGATCTAAATTTTTCTTTAGTTTTTATCCAATTAATACTACTGCATGGTTTAAAAAGAAGTAATGCTAAAGGATTAACAAAACAAAACAAAAGAAAACAGTTGCCAATTTTATCACTGTTTTGTTTTTTTTTCCCCTAGAGGCAACCACTTTAATCTTTTCAGATATTTCTTCTTATATTTACCTTATTATTTTTTAAATTCTCAACCAAGGATATTTTTTTTTTACAATGATTTTCAGAAAATGGAAGGGAGGGTGAAGGAAGGCAGAAGGGAGGGAGAGAAACATCAATGTGAGAGAGACACTCTGATTGGTTGCCTCTGGCATGCACTCTGACTGGGGCTGGGGGTTGAACCCACAACCCTGCCTTCTGTGAGCTGATGCTCTAACTACTAAGAAAAACTGGTAGATATACCTTATTGATGTGTTTCTCAACAGCTTTTATACTGCTATTTTGTGATTATTCAATTTTGCTTTATCTATTGGCTTTTTATGATGGATAAATATTTAATTTTTCCCTCTATTTGACTAATGCAACACATGTGAAGAAGAGGGTATTATGAAGGCATTAATATTTAAGTCAGATAAGAAAAATGCAAGAAATTAAACTATATATCAATTTTAATTAAAAATCTAGTGGCAAAAAATCCCAAATATAATATTAGCAAATTGAATCTAGCAGTTTACACACACACACACACACACACAGAAACACACACACACACACACACACACACACACACACACACATATATATATATATATATATATATATATATATATATATATGAACTAGGTGAAGTAGGCTTTGTTCAGACAGTTCAACACTAGAATCTCTGCCTGTGGAATGTACTACGTTAACATCTCTATGTCCACACATGCAGTTCAAAAAAAAAATGAACAAACTAGACCTAGCAGGAAACTTCCCTAAATTGTTCAAAGTATTTTTAGAAACCTGTGGCAAATGTCATACATGATAATACACTTTAATGCGCTTTACATTTAAAAAAAAATCAAATTATGGGGAATTTTAGCCTGTACCTGGTTGACTCCCAGCTGGGTGGGGGTGAACAGTATCCCATGGGCACTTGGTAGATGAAGGGCAGATAGGAGGAAAAGCTTTGACCCGCTTTCTGGTTCAAAAGATGTCCACAGAGAAATAATGCCATAGGAAAGTCAGAGAAACAAGAAAAGGTCAGAGGTCTGCCTAGAAAAGAAGATATTCTAAACAAATCAGGATCGTCTCTCCTACCACACAGTACACTTAATGCACAGGGGTAAAGTGTTAGATAGAAACATATAAAAAGCATTTCAGTACCATACTGCAGTTTTTCCAAGGAAATCTATATCATCTCTCTCTCTTGCAAAAAGTATATCTACTAGTATATCTATCTATATATTTCTATACAGTATCTGTCTTTGCAAGCACAGTGAATGTGGCTTTTTATACTGCATCTTAGAAGTCCATGTGAGAGCAAGGCCTGCTTCAGTCACTGTTCATGTCGGCATTCAAATAAACTCTGGTGTCCTGTCAATGCCTCCTCTTGCTTTTGATACTGTTGTTGATGAAGATTATTAATATCTAAACATTGCCCTCATTTTTATTTGCTGAAAATGGATGGGTCAGATTGTGGAAAAAGGACAATAGTGGGACTGATTAATTACCTCAAAATCTTTATTTTTCTCCCAACTGGGGATAGCCAAAGCAGTATCTGCTGCTGCTGAACCTTTACCTTGGGGCTCAGTGGCACCACAAAGTGACACTGTTCACAGCCAGCACTGAGTGCCCCCCCCCCCCCCCCCAGCCCCCAGATAGTGCCACAGAGACCAGCCTGCTGGGGGGCAGGCAACTGAATTTACAGAAGAAAATCTAGTCCTGGGATTGCTTCTAACATGCCCCCTATAGGATTCATGAAAAATGAGATCAGTAGAGAGATTACCCTGAAATATCAACTTCTTGGCAATTCAGGGGGGTGGAGAACGATTGCCCAGTAAATTTAGGAAATTAAACTCTGTACTCTATTTTGTTCCATTCAACTGTGTGTCTGTTTCTTTGTTTATAACATACCATCTTATAGTGCTGAATATAGCACTATAAAGTCTTAGTATTGGTCAATAGGAATATTCCAGTCTTCTTTTTGGAAAACTTTTTAGATATATTAATACTAGTTTCTTTGGCTTTCCTTACAAATTTTAGAATGACCTAGTCTATCTGTGTAAAAAAAAAATAAAAAAAATCCTTGTTGGATAAACGAATGAATGAACTGTTGGTGGGGGGAAGGGGGTTGGAAACAGCACCAGGTGTTAGACCAGTGGCGTCAGACCAGACCTGGGTTCAGCAACCTCGTTACTTGAGTTCTGGCTACAAAAGAATTCAGAGCCAAGACTCAAACTATAAGAAAACATTTATTTGGAGAATCACAGAGGTGGAAGAAGTAATTTGTAGAATAAATGGACATAGGAAACAAGTTAGAGAGATAAATGAAGGGCCCTGGGAGGTTGGGAGTGAGGGAGGTAAGGAGGAGCCTGATGGGAGGGGGTTGGGGAAGGGAAAGGCTTGGGCAGGCTCCCTGGAGGGAGAGCACACTGGGCCTTCTGTCCTAAGGGTAAGGGTGGAGGTGTTAGGGGAGGTCAGAGAGAAGGATTTTAATTGAATATTGGGCAGCTTTCCAGATGTATCCTTTCAGGGTCTAGGTCTCCATGGATTGGTTGGTTGAAGTGCAAGGGTCATTATTCAAGGCAGCTGGTCCAGATTCAGCTGTGAGGTTGCTTGTTTGGTTTTGCTGCTTTTTTGGGCCTGGAGCTGAGATACAGCAGAGGCCTAGATGTTATTTCTAAAATGGAAAGGCCAGGGGGCGTCCAAACTGCTTGACTAGTGATATGCTAGAGGAGGAAAGGTTACCCTGGGGTTGTCCCTTGCTACACACCTGAGGCCTTTTGCCCTGGTGACCTTCTGTACATGGCCCATCATCCTTGCTCTGCTCATACTATCTAACTTCCTACCACAGCATGAATATCACCAGCTGCCCCCTTCTTCCTTTCTTTCATTGTTCCCAAACAGGAGAGGCGCTATCATCTTCCAGACACTTCATCAGCATTCAGAAGCCAAGGCAAAGAGAGACATATTTTACCATCAAGTTGGCCATAGATTAGCCAACCCACAGTTATGATTTGCACTTCTTTTATATTTTAAAACAAAAACACTTTATACTACATTGATTTGATAAAACTTTACACAAAATAATCTCTATTCCATCCTGCACCTAAGAGATAACCATTTCTAGTAGTTGACATTTATTTCCAGATCAATGTACATGTACCTATACCTATGTATCTATCTTCCCTATATAATAAAAGTCTAATATGCAAATTAACCATCACTCCAACACACAAAGATGGCTGTTCCCATGTGGTCAAAGATGGCCACCCCAAGATGGCCAGCAGGGGAGGGCAGTTGGGAGGGACCAGGCCTGCACGGGAGGGCAGTTGGGGGGACCAGGCCTGCAGGAGAGGGTAGTTGCGGTGGGGGGACCTGCAGGAGAGGGCAGTTGGGGCAACCAGGCCAGCAGAGGAGGGCAGTTAAGGATGACCTGGCCTGCAGGGGAGGACAGTTAGGGGTGACTGGGCCATCAGGAGAGGGCAGTTAGGAACAATTGGGCTGGCAAGGGAGGGCAGTTAGGGGTGACTGGGCCTGCAGAGGAGGGCAGTTAGGGTAGACCAGGTTGGCAGAGGAGGGCAGTTAGGGGCAATCAGTCTGGCAGGGGAGCAGTTAGGTGTTGATCAGGCTGACAGGGGAGTGGTTATGCGGTGATCAGGTTGGCAGGTAAAAGCGGTTAGGGGCAATCAAGCAAGTAGGCAGTTGAGCGGTTGGGATTCAGCAGTCCTGGATCCCACTGGGATCAGGCCTAAACGGGCAGTCGGACATCTCTCGAGGGGTTCCAGATTGGAGAGAGTGCAGGCTGAGCTGAGGGACAACCCCCCCCCTGCATGAATTTTGTGCACCAGGCCTTTAGTCTGTCTGTCTATCATCTATCTATCTATCTATCTACCTATCTATCTATCTATCTATCTATCTATCATCTATCTATCTATAAAATAGAAATATATGCTAATTAACCGGGATGCTATAATGGGTCGACCAGACAGGAGGAGGTTGCACACACAGTGTTGGGGCAGGGTGGCAGGGTGGCAGGGCCTCTGTGTGCCTGCACTGGGGGAGGGCTTGTTCAGCAGCCAGTGAGGCTGCTTGAAGGGCCAGCAAGGGAGCACGGTTAGATCCGCAATCACCATGACTGGTGCAGGGCCCCGGGAGCCAGGCAGGGCCAGACTGACGACTCCAGGGTGGGTGGTGCAGCCTGACCTGCCCCAAGGTGGGTCCAGCCAAGAAGCTTAACAGCAGACAGCAGGGCCTGCTTGACTGTAGCTGCGGTGACCCGAGAGCAAGCAAGCAGGCCTGCAAGCAGCACACAGAACAGCCTGCGTGTCCATCTGTGGAGCAGGCAAGCCCTGCAGAAAGCAGAGAACTATGGGGAGGGGGCCTAAGCCGTTAGTAGAACATCCTCTGAGGGCTCCTGGATTGGAGAGGGTGCAGGTCAGGCTGAGGGACCTCCCTCCCTCCCATGCACAAATTTTGTACACTGGGTCTCTAGTTTTATATAACAATGCTAACTATGTCCACTAATAATAGACTAATTTGGCTGGATCCTTAAAGAGAAGTCGGCTTGAAAATTTCTCAAAGGAGTAGGTAAATGAAAAGGAAAAGGTAAAACTGCATCCCATCAGTGAGTTACTATAAATTTGTCCTGAGACCTAAGTTTATTATGATCTTTTAAAAAATTTAACCATAGGAATTTGAAAAGTCACTTGTCCATCTTATGTAGACCTTCAAAAAATAAACACACCAGCCCTGGCTGGTGGCTCAGTGGTTAGAGCATTTCCCCATGCACCAAAGGGTCTCAGATTTGATTCCTGGTCAGGGCACATACACAGGTTGTAGGTTGGATCCCCAGAACAGGTGCATACAGGAGGAAATTGATCAATTCTATTTCACATCAATATTTCTCCCTCTCTCTCTATTCCTTCTTCTCTTTAAAAATTACTGGAGCCCTTGCTAGTTTTGCTCAGTGGATAGAGCATTGGCCTACAGCCTGAAGGGCACATACATTGGTTTCAGGCTCCTGGCTCTGGTCAGGGGCATGCAGGAGACAACCAATCGATGTGTCTCTCTCACATTAGTGTTTCTCTCTGTTTCTCCCTCTCCCTTCCACTCTCTCTAAAAATCAATGGGAAAAATATATTTGGGTGAGGATTAAAAAAAAAAAATCAATGGAAACATATCCTTAGGTGAGGATAAATTTAAAAAAAGTAAATAAACACAATGTTTACATTGTATTTGTACAATAATATGCTGGTTCCTTTACTTAAACATAGAATTACCATATGATCTATCAATTCCACTTCTGGGTTTATACCCAAAGGAATGGAAAACAAAGTCTTAGATAGTTGTAAATCCATGTTCATAGCAATATTATTCACAATAGCTAAAATGTGGAAGCAACTGAGTGTCCACCAACAGATAAATGGAAAAAACAAAATGGAACATTATTCAGCCTTACGAATGAAGGAAATCCTGACACACCAAAACATGGCTGAACTTTGAGGACATTATTGTAAGTGAAATAAGACAGTCACACAGACACAAAAAAGAATCATCACCGGATGATTCCACTTAGATGGGGTACCTAGAGCAGTCAAATTCAAAGAAAGAGAAAGCAGAATGGTGGTTGCTAGGGGCAGGGGGAGGAGAATGGGGAGAGTTAGTATTTAACTGATATAGAATTTCAGTTTGGCAAGATGAAGAATTTGGGGGGATAGATGGTGGTGATGGTTGTACAACAACATGAAGGTGTTTAATGCCTGGATCTATAAGTTTAAAACCAGTTAATATAATTAAAATTAATGTTACGTGTATTTACAGACAATTAGAAGATAAGCAAAAAAGATTCAATTCAGGTTGCTTCCTCAAGAGTCTGAGGAGCAGCTGTCAGAGAGGTGATGGAATGGGGGATGGAACGCTGGGTCCACCCGGCTAATTGGCCACTTGAGGAGTCTCACTGTCCCTTAATTAAAGCAAGCCTCCTGGCCAATAACACCTCCTCCGCTTAGACATATGCTGAGGGAATCAGAATTTAATTGTCACAACCTTTTTCAGAAAAAACTATTATTCAAAGAAGATGTGGGAAAGCCAATTGAAGCATGGTCTAGCCACCATTTTTTGAAAATAGTTGGCATTATCTGGTCAAAGTAACATCACAGTCCGGGAGGAGCAGCACGTGGGGTCATAGCTAGGGGTGAAAGGCCTTATCCGCTCTTCACATGCACCGCCTGCAGGTGCAGAGGTTCATTCAGGAACCAGGCAGAGACACAGATCCAAGCCTGGGACCGGGAGGCCCCTGGAGTGTTAAATGGGAACATTATTAGCATACACGCATATTTACATTGTATACGCACTAAGTTGTATATTTCTGTACCACATCACTATGGCTCTAGTGAACATAAATTAAATCTCATAATGACAAATATAATTGCACTAAAATATGCATGGAATTCCTGAAATATGTACATGCATTTATGTAACTAATATTCTTATCCCTCTCTGGATAGCTCAGTTGATTAGAGCATTATCCCAATGTGCCAAGGTTCTGGGTTTGATCCCTGGTCAGGGCATATTCAAGAATCAACCAATGAATGCATAAATAAGTAAAACAACAAAAAGTGATGTATCACCCTGGCTGGTTTGGCTCAGTGGATAGAGCATGGGACTGAGGACTGAAGGGTCCCAGGTTTGATCCTGGTCAAGTGCATGTACCTTAGTTGTGGGCACATCCTTAGTGGGAGGTGTGCAGAAGGCAGCTAATTGATGTTTCTCTCTCATTGATGTTTCTAACTCTCTATTCCTTTCCCTTCATCTCTGTAAAAAAATCAATAAAATATATATATTTTTAAATTGATGTATCAATGCTTCTCTTTCTCTCTTTATCTCCCCCGCCCCAATCAATAAACAAAAATACTGAAAAAACGCACACTAATATTCTCATTCATAATATTACTAGAGGCCTGGTGCATGAATTCTTGCATGGGTGGGGTCCCTCTGGGTGGCCTGCAGGAATTTGGGCTGAAACCCGCAATCCAATGCCACCTGCAACTTCTACCTGCTGCTCCCGCTCATCCCAGACCCACTGTGCCTACAGTGGGCTCACACCCAATCAGTCCCAATCAGGACAGGCTCCTGCTGCCACAGCAGCACTAGCCAGCCATGAGCCCTGTGTCTGTCGCCCTCCCAAGCGGCTGAAACCAGCTCCCTGACATCCCTGAGGGGTCCCAAATTGTGAGAGGGTACAGACGAGGCTGAGGAATTGCACTAGTGCACAATCAGGCAGGAGAGGGGCCGAGGGAGGGCTCCAGGGCATGTCTGGCCCATCTTGCTCAGTCCCTATTTGCTGATCCCAACAGCAAGCTATCCTACCGGTCAGAGCATCTGCCCCCTGGTGGTCAGTGCACATCATAGCGAGTGGTTGGCAGCCTTAACATATCATTAGCATATTACACTTGGATTGGTTGTTCAATTGTTCTGCCATTCAGTCTATCTACATATTACCCTTTTATTATATAGGACTAGAGTCCCAGTACATGAAATTTGTGCACAGGAGGAGGGAGGGTCCCTCAGCCCAGCCTGTACCTTCTCCAATCCAGGACCCCTCAGGGGATGTATGACTGACAATTTAGGCCCTATCCCTGACATCCTTCTCACAATCAGGTACCACTGGCTCCTAATAACTAGCCTGCCTATTGGCTTGATTGCCACCTTACCACTCCCCTGCCAGCCTGATTATCCCTAACTACCCTCCCCTGCTGGCCTGATGACCCTCAACTGCCCTCCCCTGCTGGCCTGATTGCCCTTAACCGCCTCTGTCTCAGCCCCCAACACCATGGCTTTGTCCAGAAGGAAGTCAGACAGTAGGAAGATGTTCAGTGTCTGGTCTAATAAGCATATCACCCTTTTATCAGTATAGACTAGAAGTCCGATGCACAAAAATTTATGCAGAATGGGCCTTCCTTCCTCTGGCTGCTGGCACTGCCTTCACTCTGGCCAGAGCGGCCTTTCCGCTCTGGCCCAGAGCCATCTTTCTGCCTTCCCATGCTGCCCCAAGGCCCTGAGTGGCTGAGGTGGTGTGGAACGCCTGCGTCGTTGCCATGGCAATGATGCAAGCATCCCACCCCACCCTGGCTGCTCAGTGCCTGCATTTGCAAATTAACCCATCTTTGCTGGGTTAATTTGCATACTCACTCCTGATTGGCTGGTGGGCATCACAAAGGTACAGTCAATTAGCATGTTACCCTTTTATTAGGTAGATACTCATATCACATGTACACCAAGTTCAGCATCTTCATCATTAATCCAAACTTGGCCATTTGCTAGCTAGCTATTTGGTGTTATCAAGGTACCTTCTAGTGCCTCAGTTTTTCCATCTATAGAATGGCAATAACAATTGTATTTACTTTGGCAGGTTGTGAATGTGAAATAAGCCATGCAAGTGAACACTTTAGAGCTGGGTGGGTCACACAGTAAGTGCTCAATACATTTAGCACCATGTGTTTGTGAGCAGGTAAGCTCACCATCCAGGTAGCTGAGTGTTGGGATAACTCCTGCCTCTGACCTACCTCAGACTTTCTCATCTTCACAAGTCATTGATGTCTTAGTTTCAGACTCATGCATCTAAAATCTTGGTCAGACATTCCCTTTCCTATCAACACTTTTACTCAAGGTTGGGATGCTGATGTGCAGAGGGAGAGGTACAGGAGAGAACCACTAAACAGTCATATGTTGCGTGTTCATAACCGTCTGAAACCCTCGACTGGGACTACTTTATCAACACTTCTCTGCGTGAACGTCTCAGTGAGTACCAGGACATGCATAGGGCCTCTCGCCACCTGGGCTGTGACCTCCCCAGCCTTTGGCACAGGAAGCGGCCAGCTTCTCAGATGAGATCACCACTGTCTGGCCCAGGGAGTGTGGCCAGAAAACTGCACATTGAGCCAGATGGTGTGCTTTCTTTCGAGACAGGAGAACATGTGTTCCAGCTTTGCAAGGAAAATCGACTCGGGACTTCGTGTTTTGATTGCACTTGGCTCCCACCTCTTATAAGTCCAAACGTTTGTGGAACAGGGAAATGAGCTCAAAGTCAAATGATAAAGCTGATATGATTCATGAGTCTGTCAGGAGGAAAGAAACAGGAAGCGCAGGGGCTGGCTCTGGGGCCCTGACATCATCACGCGGGCATCCTGTCCCAGTCCTGGAAAACGCAGCTTGTACAGCCTCGGAATTCTGAGACACAGGAGACAGAAGCTATTTTGTTGTTTGGCCAACTGAGCGCAGTAACCCTGAACTTGAAAGTTTTAACCATGAAAGTGAGTAAAGGGTGAAATGTCGGTATGTGGACTGCCGCCAAGAACCGCTAGGAGAAATAAAAGAAGAAACAAAACCCTCCAGTTAAAACACCAGTGGAAAAACACTTCTTAAAAACAAACACTGAGAAGCACAATGTGCTTTTATTGTGCCTGGGATTTTTTTAAACGGGCTTTGGAAAGGAATCTCTGGTGTTTATAAAGTTCATCCTGAATAAAGGGCTACTGCAGGGCAGTTGGGCATGTGGCCTCAGGGCCCAGATCTCTCGATTCACTGTTTCTTGTGAGGAGGGACGGCAGGTGTGTGGGTGCCGTGAAGGAAGGGAGGAGGGGGCCAATGTGAGGCTTTGTCCTCTGACCAGGAGGAGATGGTATTTCTATCTCCTTTCCTAGAGGAGGAGCAAGGTTTAGAGAGGCTCATGCCTGCCCCAGTGAGACAGCTGGTAAAAGCTGACATCAGAGCTGAAGCCCAGATACCCAGGGGCTGCGATGGGTGCTGGGCTCATAAACCTGGGGGATGGCGGAAACCCTGCTTCTCTTCCTTCACAAGCTCATGTCACCAGCAGCATCGGCACCAGCAAACCAGGCCTGGCAGAGTGGACAATGAAACTACGTGATAACACTCACCCGGGTCTATAGCAAGGCCCTGAAAACTGCAGCCGTGGGCCCCATCCGCCTGCTGGCCGCCTTGTAAATGCTGGCCTGCGGGGACATAGGCACGCTGTCCTGTGAGCTATGTCTGAGCTGCTGTCCTGCTAAAGGCACAGTTGTGCAGTTGCAGCAGGGACTGCATGACCCACAAAGGTGAAAATACTTACTCTCTGGCCTTTTACAGAAATGTTTCCTGAACCATAGTCTAAAGCCAGAGAGCTTCCTGGAGCGGGATGTCCCCTCTCATTTCAGAGCTCCCTTCCCACACTCTACTCTGCTGCGCGGCCACCAGCCAGCTTCGCCCCTTGGCGGAGCACACCCTGACTGATGGCGGTGGGAAGGGCAGTCTGGCTAAATAATGCATCTGTGGGGCTGCTCTGTTCTCACTTCCCTGGTCTGTGAGCTCTGTGAGCTAGGGCTGAGGCAAACTCATTTTTGCATTCCTAGTAAGTATAATAGGTACTCAGCAACTTTTATTTTAATAGATAAATAATAGATTAATAAATTTAATAGATTAATTTCTTAAAATTAATAAATGAGTGAGTGCCTTAATCCCAACCATTGAGACTCTCATCCTAGGCAGACCACCCAGAACCTCAATTCAAAAGGATGGACCCAGACAGGAGGATTTCTGGGCAGCTATGAATTTAGCTCCCTTTCATGCCAATATCCTTTTAATATTTATTTCACATTTATTTAGTGAGGAAAACAGAATTTTCTTTTGGTAAAAATTGTATGCATATTAATTTCCATTTAGGGATTATTAGTTACATTGATTATGACATAGCATCTAAACTTACTGTGTTTGGACTTACCTTTCATTTCAGTTTTTTCATCACTTGTGACTGGATTACAATTAGTCATTCGCAGACACAAAGAATTGAAAGAACACAAAATCATTTTCCTGGCTTCCATTACCCCAAAAACATTTTCCATTTTTCTGGAGTCATTATCTCTTGAATTTTCTTTTGCACTTTCTGAACACACTTTTTAGATACATAGTAAAAAATCTAAAATTTATGTAATAAAGCAAATGCTCAGTCTCAGGAAACATCCCTGTACAGCTCATTTTTGTGTTTCAGAACCTCAGCTGACCATGTAGTCACTTCAGCTAAAGAGACCAATGACCACACCTTCAACATTCACTCAAATAATAAAGGCGAGCATATTCAAAGAGTGCTGTCCTACTTTCACTGGACAGGATTGGCCGCTTTGGTGGGTATAGGACCCATTTGTATTTAGCCATTAATCTAAAGAGTCCTACAGGGAAACCTGAATTAATCACCCCCCATTAGTGACTGATCCCAATAAGGACTGAGCACATCTACAGCCTGGTGCCTAGAGAAACTGCCCAGATAGCTGCCTATTAATCCAACTCAGCCTGGTCACCTACTTTTATCACAAAGGTCATGTCAGTTCACATCAACCTAGTGATAGATGGCCATGAAACAACAATGGTAATAATAACATCTGCCACCAGAACGTGAGCTTTATCAGGTAGGCATGTCTGTCAGTTTTGTTCACTCACTGCTGCACTGCCAACTCCCAGGACCCTGCCCCACATTGCTCAGGGAGGCAAGCAGTGTCTGGCTAAGCAGTGAGTCAGGGAGCAACAAATAGGAGCTCGACAAATACTGGGTACATAAAAAAAGTATACACATTTTAGCAGCTGATAGCTCAGTTTTTAAAAAATGTGTTTCTTGTTGATTTCAGAGGGAAGAAGGGAGAGGAAGAGAGAGATAAAAACATCAATGATGAGAGAGAATCATCGATTGGCACAACCCCAATGGGGATCAAGCCAGCAGCTGGGCTGTGTCCTAAATGAGAATTGAACTGTGACCTCCTGGTTCATAGATCAACGCTCAACCACTGAGCCACACCTGCTCGGCTGATAGCTCAATTTTGAAAATGAAATGTATTTTAATAACCACTGCCTTTATAATTATTTGATGTGTATATATACATTTCTGGACACCCTATATTTGTTGAATGAATGAATTTGCTGAAAAATTACTGTAGCTAAAGCATTATGTCCATTTAACAGGTGAGAACATTAAGGTTCAGAGGTTAATTGACTTGCCCAAATACATACACCGCTGGTGAAAGAGCTGAACTGAGGCCTGTTAGACCTCAAGATCTTTGCTCTTGGCACAGTTCCACTTGATCCCACGGGGGTATGGTGTCGGTTATATCAGAACCAATCAGAGCATTCTGACTGGTAAGACACAAAGAACACACATGAGAGTATTTGCTCACCACAAAATATTCGTCACCCCAGGGAACAGCTTACAGGCTGTCTGCAGGGCAGCAGAAAGCCCCCTTTATTGCCAACTGCAGACAAGGACCAGCCAGAACTTTTAGCAAACCAGTGGCAATGAGGGGAGGCTTAACCTGACTCTCTGGGCAGGTTTTGTGACATAGAGAGGATGAGAAGTCTGAAATTGCAGGAAATAGTCTTTGAGCATGTTCTAAGCCTTCTCTTGATTTGTCTAGTACGTTGCTGGTTTTATAACAGATGGGCACCCCGACTCAGCTCCGTGGACAGGCAGTGAGAACCGTGTGCCAGGGGTAGTAGGGTCTGTGTGTCTGTATGCCTGTGTGCTCCTCTCCCATCTCACATAGCACACATGGATTTCTGTAAGGGGGTGTGTGCAGAGATAAGTGCAAAAGGGCACACGCCGGCTTCTGACAGCAGTCAATATTGGTCAGCTGGAAGCAGCACATCTTAAAGCAGAATTCACTGGGCTGGGCTGGGAGCTTGCTAAAATAAAGATTCTCAGATATGCCCCAGATCTGCTAAATCAGACCCTCTGGGGGCGAGTCTGGGGAAATGTGCTTGTAACACGTTCCCTGGATGGTATTACACGTACAAAGATGAATGAGAACCACTATTCAAGGATTGGGTACAAAGAGGGATATTCACTTTTTATGTTTAAATGTATGTAGTATTTGATACTTTTGTAATAAAAAAAAACTGATATGAAGGAAGAAAGGAATGAGGGAGAGCAGAAAAAGAACAGCGAGTAAGGGAGGGGGCACAGGTACAGGAAGCCCATCTCCCAGTTTAAAATTTTCTGTCTCATGTCCCTTTCAACCTACTCTTACTTGCTGTCCTCTCTCTGTTAGATATGCCACCGCCACTAGTCAACAGCACCACCCTATCCCCTCCAAAACAGAACAGCTCCACTGCAGGCCCTGGGCCGGAGCTGTTTGCCTGCGTGCAGAAACAGACATTAATATTTCATGAGCAATAGAGCAAAGCCAGACCCCACAAGAATTGTTTACCAACTTGCCTTCTTAGCATGAACAAATAAACCCGCCACATCCAAGCTTCCCGTTGATGTGGCATTTATTCCACACACCACGATACCTAATGAAGGTTGTATGTTTTGCTTTTTAAAACGAAGTTGTTTTGCCTTAAAAGACAGAAAACGTCCATTCTAAAGAGGATCTTGAATTCTAAAATATTAAGTTTCCCACGGCGGAATCTTTAAAATGAAGCCATTCGGTTCCTATCCTCCTGGCAGGGCGGAGCTAAGCCATCGCCACCCTGATGGCAGGACGTGCACTGAGGAGGAGCTCCCTGCCTCTCTGGCTGTTTCTGGCCGACACTGACCCCACCATCCACCCCTCTCAACTCTGTCTAAGAAACCAGTCTCTCACTGAGCTGGGTCCTTGGCACAGGTTGCCCCGAACCGGCCTGCCAACCCAGGAGAGTGGCCTGAGGAGTGAGACCCAGAGTCAGCGCCCTGAGCCCGGGAGCGAGTGTGCGCTGTGGCCCTCACAGCGGCTGCCCCTGTGTTTCCTGGCTGCTTCCAGCTACACTGACAGGGTAAACGCAACTCCTCTTCCTGGGTTATGGCACAGAAGCAGCTGCGAGTGTGGGACCCATCCATTCTGAAAGGGGGTCCTCAACCTGGGCTCCGCACTGGAATCACCAAGGAACCCTGGGAAATCCGATCTACACCCCAGCCCCGTGAGTGAGGGCCTCAGCAGCATTTGGTGAAGTTCTGCAGGGCATTCCAACACCTGGCGGAGGCGGAGCCCCTGGTCCCAGCCTAAGTCAGCCTGGCTTGACGCTTGCTGCTCCCCGCGTGGGCTGTGACCCGCAGCACTGGCGATATCTGGGAGCCTGTTACAAAGGCTGACTATTGGTCGTGTTTGTTCATTTGTCGTTTTTAATTATATTTCCCACGTATGAGTGAAATCATATGGTTCTTGACTTTTTCTAAACTGACTTATTTTGCTTAGCTAGCATAGTATTCTCAAGGTCCATCCATAATGTCACAAATGGCAGCATTTTATCTTTTCATATGGCTGAGTAGTATTCCATTGTGTATATGTACCACATATTCTTTATCCAGTCCTCCACTGAGGGACACTCTGGTTGTTGTCATGTCTTGGTCACTGTGAATAATGCTGCAATGAACATAGGGGTACACATCCTATCTAATAAAACAGTAATATGCAAATTAACCATCACACTGCTCAAACCACACCCACCAGCCATACCCACTAGCCAATCAGAGCAAGTATGCAAATTAACCTCAACCAAGATGGCTGCAGCCTCAGAAAGCAGTTGAGAGGTTTGGGTTTCCTTGGCAACTGAAGCCAAGCTTTCCACACACCCTCGCTGGCCTAGGCCTCCACTCAAGGCTACAAAGTTTCAATTACAGAAGATACATAAAACCAAACAGAAATGGTGGCAGCCACAGAGCAAGCAGGGGGCTTAACTTCACTCCAGGCTACAAAGTTTCAATTGTAGAAGGTACAATAGATAAATTCCAGATACCAGGGCCTCTGCTTGGGTCGCTGAGAGGCATGGCTGGCCTGCAAACCACCACAGGCCCCTCGCCCAGGCAGCCCCACACCCCAAGGGAACCCCAACCCTGATCCGGGACACCCTTCAGGGCAAACCAGTTGTCTCCTGTATGCGCCCTCACCTGGAATCAAACCCCTCGGCCTTTCAGGGTAGGAGATGAAGCTCCAACCAACTGAGCCACACGAGCCAGGGCAGTCCTCTGCCCATTTTAAAAACTGGATTATTTGGGGGTTTTGTTGTTGTTTTTGAGTTATGTAAGTTCTTTGTATATTTTGGAGATTAACCTCTTTTTAAAAATATATATATAGTTTATTGATTTTTTACAGAGAGGAAGGGAGAGGGATAGATAGAAACATCGATGAGAAAAAAACGTCGATCAACTGCCTCCTGCAACCCTCCCTCCCCCAATGGGGATGTGCTTGCAACCAAGGTACATGCCCTTGACTGGAATTGAACCCGGGACCTTTCAGTCTGCAGGCTGATGCTCTATTCACTGAGCAAAACTGGTTTTGGCGAGATTAACCTCTTATCATAGGTGTTGTTTGTAAATATCTTATTTGATTGGATAACTTTTGGTTATATTGACAGTCTCTTTTGCAGTGCAGAAGCTTTTTAGTTTGATACAGTCCTATTTACTTATTTATTTTTGCTTTTACTTCCCTTGCCTAACTTTTTGGCAGTTGACAAACCCTTTGGATCCTTTATCTGGCAGGGAGAGTTTGGAAGATAAGCAACTACCCTTTAGAGTAAATAAAAGGGGAACATGAGGATAGAAATGAAAATTCTCAGGCATAATCCCAGAACTCAGCTTAAGAGCCCATCTAGTAATAATGTTCCATTGGCCAAGTGCCCATTGAAGTTCGTAAGGAATTGCAGAAGGCATTGGCTGGGTAGGGGCAGGTCTATTAAGACAGAATGGTCCTTGCACTGGGGAGGCCCAGAGAACTTTTCAAAATGCCTTGTAATAATGAAACTAAGATGTTACCATTCTTACATAAACTGAAGTTTCTAACTACATAACTGAATGAACAGAAAGCAGAAGCCTATGAGAACCTAGATGTCTTTTATTAAAGACTAGAGGCCAATGCACAAAATTTGTGCAAAAGTAGGCCTTTCTTCCCCTAGCTGCTGGCGCCGGATTCCCTGTGGCACCTGCGACTTGGGTTTCTCTTGCAGCCCTGACTTCATCTGGAAGGTCGTCCGGAAGGACGCCAGGTCTAATTAGCATGTTATGGTTTTATGATTATAGATATCCATTTCTAATGTATTTATGAATTATAATGAAGACTAGAGGCCCAGTGCATGAATTCATGCACCTTGAAAGGAATTGTGGATTGTGAGTCTGTGGTGGGCACAGGGGTGGGTCTTTGCTTTTCCTCCATGCCCACATCTAGCTCCTCCCGCCACAGCCCCTGGTCCCCTCTCTGCTGGCAGCCCTGCTCCTGCCACCACCACTCTCACACACTGATGGTGCCAGCACTGCTTGCACCCACTGACTGCCTGGAGCATTTGGGGCTGGCACCAGCAGCTGGTGCAAGTGGAGCTGATGCTGTCAGTGTGTGCATGCGGCAGCTGCTGCCCTGATTGTCCCTTAGAAGCAGGGGAGGTGAAGTCCTGAGGGGTGATTAGGGCAGGTGGCCACTGCTCGCACCTACTGATGATACCAAATGATCAGGGCACTCCTGTGCGGGCAGGAGGTGCAAGTGAGGCCAGTACTGGCAGCAGGTGCAAGCGCCCGGTGGGACCACAGTGAGCGGGAGCAGAGAATTTTCAGTAACCACCAGAAGCTCTTTCTGATGATAACTGGAGCCCTACCTTGGTCTGACGCTCCCTCTCACCTGCTCCACCATTCCACCATAGCTGATGCCCACCACGTTTCATTCTCTGCCACCTGCTGCCGATGTCTGCCATATTCTGTGCATACTCCCTGGTGGTCAGCACATGACATAGCGAGCAGTTGTTCAGTTGTTCATTTGTTCTGATGATTGGTCTATTTGCATATAAGGGTTTTATACACACACACACACACACACACACACGCACGCACACATGTATTTTCCAACGTATAAGACGATCCCCTAATTTTACAGTTAAAACATAGGTTTAGGCCTATATTCGCTGTATAAGACTACCCCCCGCTTCAAAGAAAAGACTTACTTTGCAGTCAAGATCTGCAGGTAATTTTTGTGCAATTTTGGTCTTTTGCCCCCGATTTTCAGTTGACTTTTTTCTGTTCAAAAGTCATCTTATATGCCGGAAAATACGGTGTGTGTGTGTGTGTGTGTGTGTGTGTGTGTGTGTGTGTATATACCATATGCAAAAATAAAACAAAACAAAAAAACAGAAAATAAAAAGAAAAAGCAGGTCTTGGGGCCAGGCCAGAGTTAAGGGCAGGGGAAATAACTTCATCTCTTGATGAGAGGAGCTACAAAGAACTTGTGGCTATTTTTAATTCACCACATTACACCTTTTGGACAAAATTATTTGCATCATTTCTACATGAAAACTGCTTTCACCCAGCCCAGGACTCTCTGAGGTCTAGTTCCACAGAGCCCTGGGCCCAGATGCTGTCCTCTTTCCCCCTGGGAGGTTTTACTTACACCTGGACCCACTCAGGTGTTACTGGAGGTGGGAACTTACACAGTTTCTCTTGGTCTGGAGACTGAACTGAAAAGACAAATTTCCTTCCCCCTACTACCCAACATATGAGGGGAAACTGGACACCCACACTGAAAGGGGAGGGACAAGAGGCAGATGACAGTCAGAGGCACACAGCAATTCTGAAGTGCATCTGGGCATAGGGTAGGGGATCAGGGATGTTTCTGATTAGGGGCCAGTTCTGTCCACCAGGACGGGCTCTCAGATCACTTTTCTCTGGGATTTTTTTGCTCTATGAGTCCTTCATTTTCCATAAAGGCTCACAGTCCCGGCTTAGTGTCTTTCTCAGTTGGCTTCCTGCCCACAGAACTTTAAGGGCCTGGAGATCTCTTCATTTTGACTGTCTCAGCAGCTATCAGCCTGAGCTGGTGGTGCTTTCAGGAAGACAACTCTTTTAAAGACTGTGGGCTTCCCAAGGGTTTGTTCCACATTTCCTAGCCACGTCTGTCCATTCGTTTGGAGACACATCTCCTACTTGGCCACATCAAAATGCTTTGGGACAATGCCGCCCTTTTTAGCTGAAATTTACTTTTAAACTAGTAAGTCTTAGGTATCCTATATTTCCTCTAAATCCTGCCTGAAAACCCAATAGTTTTTCCTTATCTCTCTTTTGCAGTATCTTACCATATTCAGCTAAAAACATTCAAATTCCTCAACATTGTATGTAGAGATATTCTTACCCAGAGCTACAAGTTCATTAACACTTTTTATTTTCTTAGTTTCCACAGGTGACATTTCCCCCATGTCCCACCACTACTGAACATAACCTTGCCTTTTTTCCAGCCTCAAATAAGAGCTTCCTCACTGATTCTCCAGCCTCTGCTGACAGTCTGTCTGCCACCCAAAGTTTTACTGACTGCCTCTTCATTGCTTTCCCTGACTCTCCCTGCCTGATCCCTAACACAATGCCACATTCTTACAGTTTTTATGGCATTGTACCTCACTCCTGGTAATAATTTCTCTATTATCTACTATTATTTCATATCACTCCAGGCAATGTTTATTTAGTAACTTAAAGCAATGATCATTTATTTGCTCACAATTTTGCCATTTAGTTTTGGCTCAGTTGAGTGTCTCTTCTACTTCTCTGGTCTGGGGTCATTTATGGGGCCATGGCTATCTGGAGGGTCTGCTGGGCCTGGTCTCAGGCTGCCTCACCCCCACTTCTGCTAGTCAGCTGGGATGTTCACTGTTCTCCACAGGCAGCCTGGACATCTCAGAGGGACAGGAACATTCCAGGAGAGCTGGAGGAGAAGCTACAAGGCCTTTTATTATCTTGACTGGAATTGCACAAGGTTATCTACACCGTATACTGCTGGTCAAATCAAATCACCTATCCATGGAATGTAGGTTTCCTCTACCACATCTTGGAAAATAAATTTGGCACACATGGAGACTGTGAGGGTAAATAGTGTTAAGCAGGTGCTTGGTAATAAATGTTAAGAGCTACAGAGACTTAGGGAGAGGTTAGCGCAAAACTCCTCATGGGAGGAAGGAATGGGGTGGGAGAGAGGTCAGGGTACTAACACAGCAAGTTTTGAAATATTAAAACCAACTCTACTGTGACCTCATAAAATCAAAAGTCTAATTTGTTTCAGATTTTGGAATGCAGAGGTGTATATTATTGTTTTACCATAGCACTCACTCACCAAACAGGCACTTATTAAATAGAATAAAACAGGCGTCTTCAAACTACGGCCCGCAGGCCACATGCGTCCCGCAGAGGAGTCTGATCCGGCCCGCCAGGTTTTTTGGGCAGTGAGCGCAGCCGAGGTGTTACAGTAGGAATTAGTAGTTCATATAGTCCGGCCCTCCAGCTCTCTGAGGGACCGTGATCTGGCCCCCACTTTAAAAAGTTTGAGGACCCCTGGAATAAAATATTAGTTCAAGACTCAAAACCAGGGCTCATTCATGCACAAGGCACTTGATAATTCAGGACAGCAACATGAAACCATCTGGATATTTGCATACCTGTGTGACCAAAGCAGTGAAATATAAAATGGTCATTGTGTTCTGTGACCCAGGAGAAATCATGCTGCCTCCCTGGGACTAACATCCAGCTCTGAGGTTCTGTGATTCTTGAAAACTCACTTTTACTTTTAGATTTTTAGCTTTAGTAATACATCAGCCAGCTCTCGGTTCCCACCTATGGGGCTGCCACGGGCCTGTCCTGAACCCAGAATTCTAAAGTAACTGACCCACTCAGAGGACCTGCCCTGCCTCGACTCATGGGCACTTGGACGCCTTGGTTAGTTCCTTGTTTGCTTTCATTTGGAGCACAGCTTCAGGCAGCCGCACAGTGCGCATGGGAAGGCTGAGCCTGGCATGCAGCTGTGGGCGGCCTCAGCTGCCTTCGGAGCTGAATGCTTAGGGAAGTTCCTGAGGGCAGAGCTGGGGTGAACACAAGGTCATAAAATTGTCCTGCTAAGTCTCTCTCTTTTGCTCATTCTTCATCTTTTTCTCTGCACAGCCGTTTGCACCTACCACTCATCCATCCATTTATCAATATTTGCCTGTCTAGTCTATCTCTAATCTATCATTTATCTGTTTATCTCTCTCTCTCCTCCCTTCCCTTCCTCACTATTTCCTGCCTGAGATAATTTACCCCAGAAAATACAGAATAAAATAATGGCAAAAAAATAAGTGAGTCATAAGCCATGAGTGAGGAAAATGAATCAAGGAAGAATAGAAAATCGGAGATTCTTCTTAGTTTTCAGGGCTATTGTGGGAAGTTTCCCATCAGGACATAAATATGAAGCCCACCCCTCGTGGGTAGGGCCATGCCAAGGTCCTCAACACACTCAAGTTTGGAGCATCAGGGAAGAGAACTTGTGGGCCAGTAGTTAGGGCGCCAAGGACTCGAGTCTGTCCCACTCCTGATGCCAGAAGGACTATCTTCAGGCACCACTGGCTCTGCTGCTCCTTTCTTCCTCACCTGCTGCCCCCATTACTGAATGCTCATGAGAAAGCTTCAAGGCTCTGCATCTTCACAAGCTGCTGTTAGAGCCCCAATTTCAAGGAAGCACAGGAAGACTCAGGATCCATCCCTGCAACTGCTTCTGTCCAGTCCTGAGGCTGCCCCCTCTCCCATGATCCCACCACAGCCTTCTCAGCATCTGGGAGGGAGACGCCAGCTCCTAAAGCGGACCCCGGGCTGGCTTGGATGTCGGGTGTACGTAAAACAGGGAGACTCTGGTTCCACCCTGAGGTCCGTGGCCACCACTTGGATGCAGTCTGGCCCATAGACCACTCCTGTTGCAGACTGTTTTGAGCACTGTGTGGTTTCCCACCAAACTGAAGCTCCTTAGCAACAGGAACTATGGTTTCCTCTGATCTCACCATTTTTCAGACGCTTTCCAAGGGAAATTTTCTGTGATTCTGAAGCCCAAGTGGTTATAACGCCCACTGGCCGGAAGCTGAAAACACATTTTGGGAGTGCTGTCTCCAACGTGGCCAACGAAGGGTGCTTCCCCAGCCAGGCTTCCCGCCTCCTTCACTCCCGGTGCTGCTGCTTCCAGAGCCCTCTCTGCCGTTCCCAGAGGAAATGAGTCAGGCAAGCACAGCCTCTCTAGGATCCTACAGACCAGAGAGGGTGAGGGCAGGTGACGTGGAGGGTGGGGAGGACAGAGGGCACTACCTCACCTACTCTACACAAAGGTGGCGCCACCCTCGCAAACCCTGTGATCTCAGCAGGAAGGCATTTATGTCTCCTTATTCCCTTAGTCTGGTTTCTGGAAGTTGCCAAAGATGAGATGAGAGATAATCGATTGATCCTTCCATCTCAGTACAAATACAAACACATGGTCTTACTCCCCTCCTCCCCTTCTTACACAGAAGTTGCACACTGTATGCATCTTTTATACTTCTACTATTTCCTCAGTGATGAACGCTGAAGATCACTCCACATCATACACAATGGAATTTTTATTTCTTTTTACAGTCATGTGGTATCCATTTCATTTGTTCATTTGCTTATTTAAGTAGTCCCCTATTGATGGATACTCATGTTATCTCCAGTGGAGGTAAGTGTTTAGGTGTAATGTTCACTTAATGGATTGGGGAACGGAGCTAATATCTGAGTGCCCACTACAGGAGAGAGACTATCTCTTTAACCCTCACAATAGCCCTGTAAGGTAGACATTTGTTATGGACTGAATGTTTGTGTCCCCTCAAAATTCATGTGTTCAAGCCCCAACCCCCAACATGATGGTATTTAGAAATGAAACCTTTGGGAGGTAATTAGGGTTAGATGAGGTAATTAGGGTGGGACCCTCATGATAGGATTAGTGCCCTAGTAAGAAAAGTACCAATTTTCTCTCTCATTCTCTCTCTCTCTCTCTCTCTCTCTCTCTCTCTCTCTCTCTCTCTCTCTCCACATTTGCACACCAAAGAAAGGGCATGTGAGTGTAACCAGACAATCAATGGGTCCATGTTGCCTGTCACTACTTGAACCAATTAAGCAGAGACAGAGTTGAGTCATATGAGTGTTTATTCCAATATTGCCAACAGTAAGGGAGAGCAGCAGGTCATCCACAAAAATCTGCTTTGCAGCCTCCATAAAGCAGCTGCTTATATGGGATAGGAAAGGATTACCTGGGGAAGTTTGGATTGGGGGGGGGGGGGGGGAGGCAGTGCGGGGGGGGGGGGGGGGGGGGGCGCTTGGGGAAGTAGGCTATGCAAGCTGGGATGGGACTCCATTGTTCGGGCAACAAGATTGTCAATCTTTCCATGATAATAGGCAGTTCTTGAATGAGAATGGACTCCATTCCAAGGTTGACTCCCAAGTCCAAGGTTGACTCCCAGGTCCTGGGGGCATACAACTTCCAGCCAAGTTAGAATGTCTTTTTTTTAGCTAGAACAAGACAATCATAGTTAATAGAGCATGATTAATATTTCCCATAACCATAGCTAGTCCCAAATATTCTATTTTTGCCCTAACACGAGGACACAGTGACACAGTGAGAGGTGGCCAACTGTAAGCCAGAAAAAGAGCTTTCACCAGAACCCAGCCATACTGGCACTCTGTTCTCATACTTCAGGCTCCAGAATCATGAGAAATTAAATTTCTGCTGCTAAGGCATGCCTCTGCCTTTCCCTTTCCCCTACCCATTCCAGTTTGTAGTATTTTGTTAGGGCCATTGGAGCAGTCTAACGCAAATTCATTTTCTCCAATTTACAGATGGGGAAGTGGATCCCTGGTGGTTTCGTGACGTGACTAAGCTCATACAGCTGGATAGGAACCTGGTTCTTCACCCAGGGCTGGCTTCTGCTATGTGCTCTTCAGCCAGCCCGGGTGGTCACTGCAGGGCAGCTGCTTTGTGGCCACTTTGATGCCACATTAATATCTATGATGAAAAGAAGGACACAGATGAAGAAGGGGTGAGAGTCGGAGATTGATGCCTGTCCTGAACTCCACTCTGATCTTCTAATCCCAAATCTGCGTTCCTGGGAGTAGCAACAGGGCAAGCTCTCCTCCTGGTCTTTTTGTCTTCTCGTTCCTCCTTCTGGGCTTTTGAAATTCCTTTCGTGGAATCATTTCTTGGTTTCTATCTAGCCTTCCTTGTTAAGGGAGAGAAGGAACTGTAAAGTCCAGTATGTGAAAACAGGAACAAATCTCTTGTGTTTCAATAATCAGTCATCAGATGTGGTTAAAGGAAGATACTGACTGGAGAAAGGAGAAAAGCAATCTGGTAATACCAACAAAGAGTTTCATCAGGAGCCTGAGTCCCAGAACTGGTACTGCTATTCACAGTGAAGCGCTGCCTCTCTGTTTCATAACAACCTAACTCCGTAGTGGGCATGAGCAGAGAAAAGATAATGGAGCAGGCACAGAAGGTCACCAGAGCAGAAAGCCCTGACTGCCTAGCAAAGGACAACTGTAGGGTGGGACCTCACCCTCAGGGTGACCTTTCCTCCCCTAGCATATCACTGGTCCTGTGGTTGGACCCCCCACCCTCCAACTTGGGCCTTTCCTCCTAGAGATAACATTTAGGCCTCAGTTGTATTTCAGCTCCAGGCCCCAAAAAGCAGCAAAACCAGACAATGACACCAACACTAACAATAGGACCAGCTGCATTGGATAATGACCCCCTGCCCTAGTGCTGACCAATCAGTCAGTGGAGACCTAAACCCTGAAAGGACACACCTGGAGAGCTGCTGAAAAGTCTATTGAGATCCACCCCTGGATCTCCCCGAATATCTCCACCCTTAACACCCTTAGGACAGAGGACCCAGTGCATCCTCCCTCCCAGGAGCAGGCCTCTGCCTTTCCCTTTCCCCTCCCCTTCCCATCTCCCCAGGTGTGTCACCTTGATTGACTTTCCTCACTTTTAAGCTCCAAGGGCCCTTCCTTTACTTCTATAACTTGTTTCCTAATCCCATTTCTTCTTTGAATTACTTCTTTACCTGTATGATTTTACAAATAAATGTTTTCTTATAATGTGAGTCTTGGCTCTGAATTCTTTCATAGTCAGAACTCAAGTACTGAGATTGCTGAACCCAGGTCTGACACCACTGGTGCATTCTTGCCATCCCTAGCAGCTCTTCTATAGAGACTCTCAGTTAAAGTATTGCGCCCGGAGGGTGGGGTCAGGGCTAGAGAAGCAGAGGAAGGAAGAGAAAGAACACTTCACTTTCATGTTCTACTGGTCGAAATAGCATGCTGTGATCAGCAAAACCAACTGCTGAAAACTAAGCTTTGCTGAGGCAAAGGTTTTTATAAAACAGGTTGGAAAACATATTTTTAGGGGGCGGAGTGGGGGAGAGGTGTGTGGTGAGGTAGGATTTAATCGTGTTGGTGACTTTGTATCAATATTACTCTAAGTCAGTGGTGGGCAAACTCATTAGCCAACAGAGCCAAATATCAACAGTACAACGACTGAAATTTCTTTTGAGAGCCAAATTTTTAAAACTTAAACTTTTTTTAACGCTACTTCTTCAAAATAGACTTGCCCTGGCAGTGGTATTTGGTAGAAGAGCCACACTCAAGGGGTCAAAGAGCCGCTTGTGGCTTGCAAGCCGCAGTTTGCCGACCATGGCTCTAAGTGATTAAAAATATTAACATATTTTATCTTCATTTTAACATGATGAATTAAGTAGATGAATTTAGTACTTCTCTTGTTATCAATGGAAGTGGGTATCCTTTTCCCCACTAAGTACTAAGGGTTTAGTCCTTACCATATTTCAAGAAAAAGGATGAATGATTTTTATTTGTGTAGAATTACATCCCTGAGTTTCCAAAGTCCCATTTATCTTAATCCAGTTCTGGAAGAAATACAGCGAGGGATGCAGTAGACCTGAAAGCAAAGCCAGTGTCCAGAGCTTTAATCAGTGTTGGAATTGGGTCTGGTTACCATGAAGCTAGTTGCAGTCCATTGGTCCATTGTGTGGGTGAATGCAAGAGAGCAGGGGCATGAGCCAAGCCAGACCTGAGAAGGCTGCAAGGGGAAGCAGGACAGGTACTGGAGAACAGTTTCCTGCTGGGACCTAAGCTGGGATCTCAAACTTCAACAGGCTGTTAGGAGAACTGGGAACTTTGGCATAAGATACAAGGCAAGATGCAGCTACTGAAATTGGGGCCCAGGTTCTGAATGAGGTCCTGCATTCCTGAAATCCCTCAGCCTAGTGTCAGGGCCTGAGGCTAAAACCTGCCGGTGTCTAGGGCAGCTGGGGAAGCCTGGCAGAACTCTCCTGAGAGGCTGTAGACATTCCCTCAGCTCTCCCCAGGGCCGAGTTTCCAGTGAGCAGGCTGAGCATCAGCCTGCCGTCCACATCAGCCAGAGGCACTCCCAGCTCACACTGTCTTTCCTGCTCTGTCTCTAGTGGTCACACTCCAGCGTGGCACACCTGAAGGCCCTAGGACCCACGTGGAAATCAAACACTCACCTGGCTCCTCAGGCACAAATAGCAGGGCAGTGGCTCATGATGGGCCAGCATGTGTGTGCCCACATGCTAACACATGCACATATGTACACACACCCAGACACTCACAAATCCCTTCTGGCCAGCAATGGGTGACATCATGCTGCCCTTTTTACCAGAGCTGCCTGGACGGGCCTCTGCCAAGACTGCTGATCCTTTCTCATAACTGAACTAAGTGAGTTGGACTTAAGATTTGTGTTTTGACTTTGCAGCTATAACAGGCACATAAATAATACCTTCTCAAAACTCTGTTCAGTGCATCAGACATGTGGTCAGACCTGACGCTTCTGCTCACTCCTGATGCAGAATCTAGAGCTGAAAGGGCCCCTTTTATCATAAAGAAGACTGGGTCCCCAGGTAGCAAAGTGGCTGATGCATTTTATCCATCCCTTTGAAAATAATGACCACACTTTCTAATAGAGAAAGAGACAATGTTAACAAAAACTGGCTGAGCCTAGGGGATGTGACACCTTGCTTATTCCTGAGAAAAATACCTGAGTCGTTTTGGGAATTCCCGGACTTGGGACTCCCTGCTCCAAGCCCCTTTTGCTACTTGACACATCTGTGATCAGATTTCTTCCATCTCTGCCCTCTCCATCCACCTGTTTCACCGGGAAGTCTTTCTTTTACTAATAACTCACTGTGAGGTGCTATCTGCTGTTTCTAGACTTGGTTATTTTTGTAAAAAAAAAAAAAAAAGTAATTCCAATTCATCAAAATTTTGGCAAACTTTAGAGATATTCTTCATGTAATTTATTCTATCAAGAAAGATCTGCTCTCTCCAAAATGTATTTGAAAAAGAAACAAATTCATGTTGTTTTTCTCATGGAGCTGTGTCCTGCCGCTGGTGGGGGAGAGCGGAGCAGAGGGGAGAGCGGAAGCGGAAGGCTCTCCTGCCGCAGGAGTCCGCAGAGTCTGAAACCGACTCTTAAACAGCAGCGTGAAGTCCTGAGGCTGATTATGTTTAAACATTTGTTAGGAAGTAATTGTTTGGGATTCAGAAAGAATTTCTCTGTAGAAACAGTATTATCAGTGGAGGATTAAATCTCCAGACAGATGCATGAAAATGTATTTAATCTATCTGTGTCTTACTAGCTGTGTCATATAGGGCTTTGATTGATGCCTGCCTTTGTTTTCTCATCTGTAAAATGAGATTGTGCCTGGTTTCACATAGTTATTGGGAGGATTGCATGGATTTCTACATGTAAAGGGCTCACATGACTGGCACATAATTAGCATTACATTTCCTGTTATCATTATTATTTATATTCCTCAGCCCCTCTTCTTTGGAGCCCCAGTGCATTTCAGGAGGGGCTCGGAAGCCCCTGAGTGGTGGGGCTCCTCTGGAGAATGAGGGCTGAGGGCAGGAACTTTGGTCTGGGGCCCCAGGGCTGGACCCTTTAGAGTTTAGAACATAATGCTTTCTTAAAGGGGCTGGGCAACATGCGAGGCAATGTTTGCGGGTGTGAGCCTGAGGACGGGGTGGGAGGCAGGGGAGGAGAGAGGGGCCACCTGGGAGCAAGAGGGGCACCTGTCGGGTCCTGAAAGGCAGGGACTATCTCCTATGCACTTTGCCCAGGCTGGTCCTCTCCCTGCTTTATAGCTGTGAGGTTAAAGGTCGCGTCAACACAGCAGCGGGCAAGTCCTTTATCTCTGTGGGGTTGGACTTTGTGGCAGACAGATTTACCCAAGGCCGACTGACAATTGCCCAGCACAGAGGCAAAGTCTCCTGGGTTCTGAGTCTCGATTGCCGCCCTGGCCTTCTCCTCCTAGTGCCTTGGAGTGAAGAGCGTAGAGGAGGCAGGCAGGGAAAATAGAAGGTGCCAGCGGGCATCCTTGGTGCAGGCCAAGGGCTCTGTGCAGGCAGTGTGGGGAGTGGCAGCTCTGGTAGTGAGGGCCTCACCTCCCGGAACCAGAACCAGAACCAGAACCAGAACCAGAACCAGAACCAGAACTGGGTGGCGACACACACTGCATGGGGGCGGGCTCACTCCGCAGGGTGGTCACAGACAGAAAGGGACACTAGGATCATGGCCATGGGTCTGCGGTCTGTCCCTCCTTCAGGCGGGATCCACCGCGTGTATTTGAGGGGCCTCCTGAACCACTTTCCTGCAGCTTCGTCTTTACAGAATGTTCTCTTCCCACAGATGTTGTTCCTCCGGGCACTGTCTTTGCCATCAACTCAGGCTTCCCATGACATTCTCTTCACGCTTATTTCAGGTGGTATACAAAGGGAATATTATGTCATTATTTCTATGTATTTATGTGTGTCCTATTACTTTATACTTTTCCACACACTCACACACATCTACTCTACTATCTGCACACATAGCAATTCATTCTCAGAAACAATATTTCCCCATTTCAGAAATGGAGTTGGAAACATTTCAAAGTGTTTTGAGTAATAAAGGGTGAGGCCTCTGAGCTAAGGATTTTTTCAAAACTCCTCCCTGTGACACTATTTATTTCATCCAACAAGTACTTACTGAGCACCTACTATACACTAGTCACCATTCTGAGTACTGGCAATGCTGTGGTGAACAGACATCCCAATTTCATGGAACTAGGCATTCTTTCAAATAAGTGACATTTCCAAAATTATACAAGCTGGTATTTTACCTTTTCTTTGCTCCCGCTTCCAACACTGTTAGGTTTTGTTTGCTGAAGGTATTAACAGAGATCAGCAACAAATATTCACAATTTAATATAGTTGTTTCTCATTTCCTGTTATGTCTAGTTTTCAACTATTTCCTAGAGTCACACTGACTTGCTTTTGAGCAATTGTTTACCATCACGATAAAGAGTCAGATATCTGACTTGACATAAGGTTGCATGAAATTACTGTATTTTTTCCATATATAAGATGCCCCAACTTTTCCAACCCCAAATTAAGAAATCAATATTTTAAACATTTTGCTGGTTTTCCTTGTAAGGCCTTCTTTTTTGGGACCTTAAGGAATTGTTCTTTCTGTTTTCTCCATTGTCTGATCATACACTCAGTGGGAGGAGGTCCAGTTCTATTTCCATGCTCTTTTGCATAGCTGATTACATCTAGTTTGAATTTTGCAGAGTAAGACAATTGCTTACTGGTATTTATATTTTTATTTTTTTACATCTTTTTGGGTTCAGAACGCTCCAGTCCTTGTTGCATCTGCGCACTCTCCACCTTCACCTCTAATTACGACATCAGCTGACGTCAGTAACAATAAGGCCTGTGATTGGAGGAAGCCTGTTTGACCAGGTATGGGCAGCTACACACCCCTGTGGCTCCCTCCTCAGTGACTTCTGTGTATAAGACTCCTCTCTATTTTCAGTCAAATGATTTTAGAAAAAAAAATAGCATCTTATACATGGAAAAATAGGGTTTGTGGGAGATTTGTTATAGGTTGAATTGTGTGCCCCTACAAGATATGTTGAAGTTCTAACCCATAGGGGATGTTTGATTTAGACCAGGTTTTTTTTAACTTTGGCAATATTGACATTTTTTACTGTATCCACCTTTGCTTTGGGAGCTGTGCTGTGCACTGTGGGATGTTCAGCAATATCCCTGGCAGCACCCACTATATGCCAATAGTGCCACTCCTCAGTCATGACAACCAAACCTGTCTCTAGATATTGCTAACTGCCCCCTGAGGGAGAAAATTGCCTCCAGATGAGAACCAACAATTTAAATACTCAACCAGGAGGTTGCTACTTGTGTGCTTATTATAAATAAAGTTTTTTGTTATGAGCTGAAATACTCTTAACCCAGCTTAACTCGGACAAAGAAAGCAAAGTCATTAAGAGTTGAATTGTATCCCCCAAAATAGATTGAAGTCCTGATCCAGGTACCTGTGAGTGTGAACTTATTTAGAAACTAGAGGTCTGGTGCACAAATTCGTGCACAGGTGGGGCCCCTCGGGGTGGCTTGTGGAGATTGGGCCCCAGCTTGAGCCCCCAGCCTCACAGCCTTGCAGCCCTGCCTGGCACCCTGCCTTAGCATGGCACCGTCCCCTCACCTGCTCCACCATCCCGCCTGTGGGGTGATTGATCGGGACTGGACTCCCCACCAGGCTCCCTCAGCACCTGGGAGCCAGGTGACAGCTGTGCCTTCCCACCACCGCTGGTCACCGTCTGAGGGCTCCGACTTTCACCCCCCTTCACCTGGTGCTGCCCATTCACACGGTTCACCATCCTGCCATGGTCCTGCTCTCCTCTGGGCCCATCAGGGCCAGCAGCACCTCCACTGCTGCCTGCTGCTAGTACAGTGTTGCTGCCCCCTGCCATGTTCCACACCGTCCGCTGGTGGTCAAAGCACAACATAGTGAGCAGTGGAACTCCCCGTCCAATGACCACCCAAGGGGACAATTTGCATATTAGGCTTTTATTATATAGATAGGGTCATATATTGATATAATTAAGGATTTTATTACAAAACTTCCAGTGCAAGAAATACTCAAGGGAGTTAGTTATTCTACCTGAAGCAAAGAACATAAGGTCACAACATTAAGAGTAAATCACCAAAACCAGACAGCATAAACAGGGTTAATTTTAATTCCTTAGAAATATTTTATCATATGGATGTACAAAAAGTCACCGAAGAGTCCTAATTAAGATGAGGTCATATTGCAGCAGGGTGGAGGACCCTTCACTCCAATAGGACTGATGCCCTTACAAACAAAGGCATGCATCCTGGAGAAAGCAGCCCACTTGAGGGCTGCCGCTCAGAAGTGTGACACACCCAGGTTACTCATCCCAGGTGGTGATGGACAAGCCTGCTGAGGCCCCATGTCTCAGAGCCATGATGAGCAGTTCGTTCTTTCTTTCTTTCTTTCTTTCTTTCTTTCTTTCTTTCTTTCTTTCTTTCTTTCTTTCTTTCTTCTTTTTTTTTTTAAATATATTTTATTGATATTTTACAGAGAGGAAGGGAGAGAGCTAGAGAGCTAGAAACATTGATGAGAGAGAAACATCTACTAGCTGCCTCTTGCACACCTCCTACCAGGGATGTGCCCACAGCCAATGTACATGCCCTTGACCAGAATTGAACCTGCGACCTTTCAATCCACAGACCGACGCTTTACCACTGAGCCAAACCGGTTTCGGTGATGAGCAGTTCTTGCTCCATGCCCCAGAACTGAGTCCTAATGAGAGTGTGGCAGTGGGTCCAGAAAATTCTGCAACCTCTTTCACATCCGCCAAGGTATATAGTAGCTTTATAAATAGTAGGTAACCTATATACATTTAAAGAAACCAGCCTTATACAAATATACGTATACAAGGACACATGTTCCCAGATGGAAGTATGACCCTGTAATACTGACTTATTAGCAAAGGAGCAAACATGTGGCTATTTCAATCTACAAGAGAGCTATTCTTCTCAAGGGTTGTCTTGTGAAACTGTGCACTTGGTTTGTTGGTTATTCAGAGTGACTTGGGAGCCTCTTCTTCTGAAATTGCCTTTAAAAGCAGTTTATGGAATTTTTGAGATGTATGGTCATATTACTCAAATGGCATTCTACAGCTAGCTGATCTCCTCATTTCTGGGACACAGCTCCACATGAGTTTTAATTACTTAAAAATAAAATTGGCCTTCAAGAGAGATGATTTGTCATCCATGAGGAGAATCAAAAGATATGTCATTGAATGTATTGAGAGCCCTAACGATGTCCATATCCTTTCACCAAATACCAACTTAAGGAGCATTACAAGTCATTATAAGGGTGCTGTTGCAGCAGAAAAGAGTGGAAGTTGGAATTCCCCTTAAATGAGGACTCTTTGGTGACCTTTTGTACATCCATATGATAAAACATTCCTAAGGAATTAAAATTAACCCTGTTTATGCTGTCTGGTTTTGGTGACTTACTCTTAATGTTGTGACCTTATGTTCTTTGCTTCAGGTAGAATAACTAACTCCCTTGAGTATTTCCTGCACTGGCAGTTTTTTGGTAATAAAATCCTTCAGCTTCTGTATGTCTGGAAATGTCTTTATTTCTCCTTCATATTTAAAGGATAATTTTGCTGGATATACTATTCATGACTGGTAATTTCTCTCTTTCAGACATTTGAATACTTGATTCCACTCTATTCTGGTTTGTAGAGTTTCTGCTGAGAAGTCAAATGAAATTTTGATGGGTTTTCCTTTGTAGGTCACTTCCTTCTTTTCCCTAGCTGCCTTAAGCATTTTAAATTTTTTTTTGTCATTAATTTTTGACAGTTTTAATACCAAGTGCCTTGGAGAAGGCTTCTTTGAACTGAGGTCCCTAGTTGTTCTGTTTGCTTCTTGGATTCGAGGATCTAGTTCTTTCCATAGAGTTGGGAAGTTCTTATTCACTATTAGTTTGAATAGTCTTCATTCCTTGCTCTCTCTCTTTCTCTTCTGAAATGCCTATAATGCTAATATTACTTTTTCCAATGGAGTCAGATAGTTTTCATAATGTGCTTTCATTGTTCTTTATGTTCAGGTCTCTCTCTTATTCCTTCTGCATCATTTATAGATTCCTTTATCTTGGGTATCATTTATTCTTTCCTCCACCTGATAGGCTCTGTTTTCTATGTTCAGTAGTTCACTCTCAATCTCCTTAACAGCAGACTTTATTTACAGGATTTCTGATTGGTTCTATTTTAAAGTTCCAATCTGTTTGGTAAAGTAGTAGTTTTGTTCATTGATTTGTTTTCTGAGTGACTTGAATTGCCTATCTGTATTTTCTCACATCTCATTGAGTATTTTCAGAACTTGAGTTTTGAAATCTCTGTCATTTATATGATGTTCTAGCTTGCTTTTTGGGGATTTTTCATTTTCTTTCTGATCAACTTTACTACCAAGGTTATTCATGGTATTTGTTGTTCTTCTGTTGTCTAGGCATTTATATCTGTCTATATTAACAAAAACGTCTTTTTACTATTTGCCAGTAGATCGTGCTGAATTGCCATTTCCCCCACCACCCCCCTACTCCCCTTTCTGGTATCCCAGTCTTGACTTACTTGGCTTCTGTGAGACAGTACAGCTAAGTTGCTTGTGGGTAGGGTTTGTTTTGCCTTCACCATATGGTGACCCCTGATCTCTGTGGGGTTCCACCCTAAGCACCCTTCCTGGGGATCAGTCACAGAAGGAAACAGTGGTTCTACTGCAATAGCTCTTGGTTTACAGACAATATGCTCTTCAGTCCAACTCGAAGGGCAATAGGAGGCAAGTTTTGGGAACCCAAGCAATGTTAGGGCTCTGTGGTCCTGTTTCTTTGTCTGAAACACTATTGCCCAGCCTGACATGGGGGAGTCGCATGACAGACCCCGTGCTCTGTCGGGGGTCTACTGACTCAAGCATTGTTTGCTCTGCTCATCATTAGTTCTGCTGGGCTTCCCCCCACATCTCTCTGTTTCTCTCAGATGAAGGAAGCACCTGCTACCACCAGCTTCCTCCCCTCTCCAGGCCAAACCTCGAGCTCATGGCTGCAGGACTGCCCTGTGGGCCATCTGTGCTTTCCTCCCTTCTCATCTTCCCATTTATTCCCGGTTGCCCCATCATTAGATGTTTCAATGTGCAGTTCTCTTAGGCATTCTCTGTATTGAGCAGGGAATTCTTTGTTGAATTATAGTTGATAAACTTGTTTTAATGTCAGAGGGAAAAGACAAAAGGATCTCTCATTCTGCCATTCTTCTGACATCACTTCCCTTGATTTTTTAGAAAGAGTAGAAGGGAGAGAAAGCAGGGAGGGAGAGAGAGAGAGAAACATCCACATGAGAGAGACACATCAATTGGTTGTCTCCTGCTTGCACCCTGACCGGAGCCTGGAATCAAACTCATGACACTTGATTCTGAGTGCCAAGGCTCTAACCACTGAGAAAAACAGCCAGGGCCCATTTTTTTAAATTTTTTTTAATTGCAGCAATCTGTCAGACTCTGGGACTTTTAGAAACTATTTTCAAAACTAGGCATTAGTTTTTATGAGGATCTGCACCAACAAAGGCAATAAACCTGAGGTGTCTTCCCATTGGGGGATGGCCTGTATTTGTGAACAGCCTGCACAACTGCACTTTTCAAGTTTAGCATTCTTATTCCAAAGGCATGACAAATAATATATGTATTTTTAATCATTAGCAATAGCCACAGGCAAATTAAAATGCAACCAAAATACTGTATTTCACAAGAGAGTACATGCTAAATGGCTTATTCCTCACCAACAGCTCATCATTGACACCAGTAATCAGGCACATCCCTAATCACAGGGAATGGGAGAAGTGAGAGGCCTGTAATGAGAAAGAAGAATCAGCCAAACCCGGCATCCAGCTCCCTGGTGCTGCCCTATAGGCTGCTGCGTGCTTGAGGGTCATTTCTACTTAAGGACTGGCTGGAAGAACAGAACTCCTGACCCACATTTTAGGAACTCCTCGCCTCCAAAGTTCAGCACAAATGTCCGGCTTACCCTGCCTTGGTTTGTTTTTCTTTGTCCTCATCCTTCCACCTCCGGATCATGTATCACATCAGACCGGCCTGGTTCCCAGCCCGAGCCTGCACAGTGTACACTTGCTGCCGCCTGGAGTGCCCTCCCTCTCAGCCATAGAAAGCCAATGAGTCCCCTAGCTCTTCTTCAGACCCCAGCCTGAAGTTTTCACTTGTCAAGCCTTCCCTGGTGCCCCAGCTGGAATCCACCACTCCCTCTGCTCAGCTTCCTCTGTCTCATAATCAGAAAAAAATTTCTGCAAGGACCAGAAACCCAACTCAGACTAACTTGTACAAAAAAGGGAAGCCAAATTGTGGGAAAAGCAGGAATGCTGGAAAGCAGAGATTTGACTAAGGTTGTAGTTTTCCTGGCTTATCTCAGAAGGTTGTCAGCCTCAGTGTCCCAAACTTTAATGCGGTGATAGAGCACGTGGTGGCTGCGCTTCGGCCCTAGTCCACAGTATCACACGCAGGAGGGAGGGTGCTGCCCTCCCAGCAGCAACTGCGTAAGTCCTAGGAAGGCTCCTGGGGCCCACCCAGTGGTGGGTGGCCTAATGGCCAAGAGCAGGAGGGTCTCAGATTGGGTGGGGCTCAGGCTTGGAGAACTGTGCTTGGCAGCTCTCCTCCAGCCACATGATGTGGCAGGGCAGGAGTAGGCTCATGCCTTTGCAGAATCAGGGAGGTGTGGTGGGAAAACAGAACACTGGCAGCCAAAAACAGGACAGGTCTGCTGCTAAGAATAGATCACATTGGACTTATTCAGATACACACTGAACCTCCGCTTTCCATAGGGATTGAGAACTGGGTAAGGGCAAACTGGCCTTCCTGCCACTCCAGAGCAGGACTCTGCCCAGGAGACTCCAATAATGTTTGTTGAGTTGAATGCTCATTAATGGATATGGGCGAACAGTATTAATGGGAGCATTTTGCACTGATGATGTCATGTGATCGTTCATGAAGTTTGGAAGATCTAGGATCTTTGCACATTGTCACTAAGCTGTGGAGGTTATCAGGAGGCTGACAGTGAAAATGTACCTCAAGGTCCTCTTTCCCCCAGAGCAGACTTAATCTACCCTCAATTCTCAATTATGTTAAAGGAATAAAGCAAAGATTTCTTGTCACCTCCCTGTTACCTTGTCACATTTTTGTTAATAAAAAAGTAAATTATATGACAGTACTCTTATTTTGGATTGTAAGGTCATTATAATGATTACAAAACCGCTTTTTAGATTTTAACTTGCCAGATTCAATATTGCTATATTTTATATAAGTGGCTGGCCTTTTTTTAAATTTTTATTCCTATGGAAACATTAGAGAAAGTAGTTAACAATATTCCAATAAACTTTTAACTCAAAAAAGAACTGTTTATTTTAGACATATTTTCCCAAGCTCTCTAGAACAAAAAGTTATTCACATGAATACAGGGGTGTTTTTGAAAAACATATAAATAGTTTGCCCTGCCGGGCACCAGGAGATGCTAGACATGGCGAGTACTCAGGGCCTGCGGAGTGTGGGAAAAAGGTGGCTTGGAAGCAGAGGGCAACTATAACTGGGTGTTGTCCTCGGTCTCACTCCCGCTCTGCCCATATCCCATTCCTATTAGCAAACTTGTATAAGTTTCTTAACCTACAGACCATATCTGCTGAATTCCATCAGGCTCTGTCTCCTCATCTTTATTCCCACTGCCAGCACTCTAGCTAGGCCTGCATTATTTCTTCCTAGACCAGGGATTGGCACATGTTTCCTATAAAGGGCTAAATTAAATATTTCAGGCTTTGTGGACATATAGTCTCTGTTCCAGCTACTCAGCGCTGCCATGGTAACAGCAGCCATGACTGCATGTCAGTGAGCCACTGGCTGGGTTCCAACAAACCCCAGGCAGAGGCCTGGGTTTGGCCAAAGTGTCTTTTAACCACTTCCTCCGGAGGCCAATGTCTCATACCTAAGAAACATTCAACAAAAGCTTGTTGAAAGAATGAATGAGTCCCCTAGTCCAGGCAGGCGTACCTATGATGTTATGTTATGACTGAAAAGCCAAATATTATTTTCAATTTCGTTGACCTAAGATAAAAGACTTAGAGTTCTTTTGGATTTATTAAAAATTAGAAATCCATTCCCCTTCTAAGAACACAATCTACATGTTCATTTATTGTTCTATGCATATTTGCTTTGGAAACATAGACTCCAGCAGCTAAGTAAGCATTTTAAAACCATTGCTCTTGATGGCAAGTTCGATTCAGGCCAAAACAAGAGGTGTTTTGTTTCTCTGACATAGGTGAATGATAGAAAGATCTGTTAGCTGGCAGAAAGAGCATCTCATTGTTAAACTTTGTGTTGGTGAGACAAGTTTTGCATATCTTTAGGATTAATCATTCTTGGAAAAAATGTCATACCTTGTTCCTCAAAGGTTTTGCTTCAGCTGCCCATTTTTAGGAAGAAGGTTTGCCACATTGCTTCCCTCTGCTCCAACATCACTCCATGCTGGTGTGGGGGTGCCCCTGGGGACTGGCATGAAGCCCTTGTGTTCTATGCTGAGTGGGTACAGCCAGGACCAGATGAACTTCCATGTCAGAATAAGATTTAGGTTGTCTCCCAGCCCTATTAGCAAACTCTTCTGAGGCATTGCACTTTTGAGAAACTTTCAGAGGATTATGGAGCCAAAATACCACCCAAACAGTCACAGCAGGTTTGGGGCAGGAACCCTGTGCACTCCCAGGAGTCAGTGAGATGCCGGGCCAAGCTTCCACCGGCTCAGGAGAGACAGCTGTGCACCCCTCTGCCCAGTGCCTCACAAATCAGGGTGGTGGGAGTATCTGCACAATGGACATGGGTGAACAGTACAAAGCAGGTCTTTGCACCTGGGAAGGCCTGTTGTTAGTGCAGCACTAATTTCCTTGTAAAGTCAATTTTTCTCATCCTCCTGAACTGGGATGTATAACAAGACAGAGCAACTGACCAACCAGTGCATTATTTCTAACTCTGTGAGGTTCAGAAAGATCAATATTACTTGATTCCTGCCTTCAAGGAGTTTGTCTGAGAAATAAAGCATGGACATATGAAAAGTAATTAACCCAAGTGACCTTGTATAAGTTTCTTAATCTCCCTGCATCTCAGTTTTCTCATCTTCAAAATGGCCATAAAAATACTTGCAGAAGAGATGAAGATGAACTTAAATAATGTATATAAAGCATCTAGCAGGTAGCAAGGGTGATAGTATGTACTTAATAAAACTGGCTATTATTACTTTTATTTTTATTCATTAACTGGAGAAGAAAGAGTCTGGAGATGAGGAGAGTAACAGGAAGTTCAGATTTGAGGCAACTAAGCCTGTGGCTGTAGTTTTAATTTAGAGATCACAAAACAGTTAAAGGGTCAGTGTCAGATATCTGGTCTACCATCAATGCCCAAGTAGTATAAGAACCTGAACAAGGGAGGCCTGGTTCTGCTCTTGGCTCTCCTAGCACTTTTGCCTGTGGCTTCAGGCTTCACTCAAAGCATCATCTATGACAGAACTCAAAATAGTGTCATGAGAGAAATAGCTGCTACCAAAACTTACTCAGCTTGCCGCACACCGAGGTCACAGGAACCTCCATAGCATAGGTTTGTGCAAAGGAAAGAGGCAACAATACGTGGAAGGACAATGAATTGGTGTCTGAGAGAGCAGGAAAGAGTCAGAGGCCTGCTGGGAGGGTTCTGAGCTGCTGTCCCTGCACGGGGTTTTGGAGGGGAAACTCCCACTATGGTAAGTGGGTCAACATGGAGGTTTTGAGCAACCACAAGGGAGATAAGAGCTAAGCTCTTATTTCCTTTCAGAAAGTAAAAAATATTACTTCATGTGTGGTTTTTGGGTATGATTTTAATGATTTAATTAAACTTTATACCTCCATCACCATTGGAATTTCAAATAAATAAATAAATAAATGTTTTGATTTTTTTTTTTTACACAGTAGTATTTAGAGATGTATCTGTTTATTTGCTCAAAATAGGTGGTGGATGGGCAGGTTGCTAACAAGTGGCTTCTTTCAGACAGTACCACCAGGGTTACCACTGGATGTGGGTTATTGTAGCAGTCAGTACTTTTTTAAGCAACAGAAACCAGTTTTGCCAGTTTAAGTAAAATGGGAATTGATTACAAAGTTATTAACAAGCTCAGAACTCTCTTGGAAGGATGGAGACCCAGGCTTGGAAGGAATGCCTTCCCCCACTCAGTCCAAATAACACTACAGCAGGCCACTCCTGACGCCACTCAAAGGGCCCCAGCACTGCTGCCTCCCCCACCAGCGTGGCTTCTGCACCGTCTCTATTTCTTCACACCACTGGCTGGACTCGAGGTTTGCCATAGGTGCATGCGACCGGTGGAGCCCAGGAGACAGACCCACCCTGAACTGTGCAGGAAGCTGGGAAAGTGAGAAATTGGCACAATCAGTTCTTGTGCTGACAGATGAGCTCTGCCATGTAAAGTGGGGGGTGACAAAAACAACAGTAGAGGGTTCTGAGTAATAAGAATACTTTTGGCCACAGTAGTAGCGCATATCCAAATAAACTAAGACTTATTTTCTCAAACCATGAGAAGTCCAGAACTAAGTGGTGTCAAATTTGGTAAATGCAGCCACAAGAATGCTAGTAAAGGCAAGTGCTTTCCATCCTCTGCTCCACCATCCACAAAGCCCTGGTTTTCATCTTTAGGCTTAGCTCCTTGTGGTTATGAGATAATGGCCACAATCCTCGACATCACATCTTCACACAAGCAAGTCCCAAGAATAACAAGCGGTGTTTCTTTTTTATTTTTTTTAAAATATATTTTATTGATTTTGTACAGAGAGGAAGAGAAAGGGATAGTTAGAAACATCGATGAGAGAGAGTCATCGATCAGCTGCCTCTTGCACACCCCCTACTGGGGATGTGCCCGCAAACAAGGTACATGCCCTTGACTGGAATCGAACTCGGGTCCCTTCAGTCCCCAAGCCGACGCTCTATCCATTGAGCCAAACAGGTCCCGGCAACAAGCGGTGTTTCTCTCTGCATATCTCTTTATCAGGGAGAAAAACTTGGGTGAGAAGTTACATAGGAAGATCCCCTGGTGTCTCATTGGCCAAGATTGGGACATACACTCATGTCCTTGCTGCAGAGGAGACTGGGAACCCGAGTTCCTGACATTTTTAGCCTCCATAGTGCAATATAGATTCTACCAAGAAAAAGGAAGAATAGGGGAACAGCCACTGGTAGACAACCAGCCAGGCCTGCCATTGCCACCATTCTTAGGAAAGCTGGAGAGCTACCAGTCTTTCAGCATCATCTGCCTGGTGGCTCTGTTGGGAAGAATTAGGAAGTTCTGTTTGGGCTCAGCAGGAAAGAATGATATCAGCAATTAGTATGCCTGCCACGGGAATGAGAGCAGGAAGTGTCAGCACATGGGCCACAGCTTGCCATATCTTGTCTGGGAAGAGACCAGCCTGTTCTGTCTCTTCATTTCACTGAGTTGAACTGCTTTTGAAGAACTGGGCACACCGACATCGTTTCAGTGGAGATAGCAGTGAGCTATCTTTCTTTCTTTCTTTCTTTCTTTCTTTCTTTCTTTCTTTCTTTCTTTCTTTCTTTCTTTCTTTCTTTCTTCCTTCCTTCCTTCCTTCCTCCTTCCTTCCTTCCTTCCTTCCTTCCTTCACGTCCTTCAACTTCCTTCTCCCTCTCTATCTCTCTCTCTCTCTCTCTCTCTCTCTCTCTCTCTCTCTCTCTCTCACACACACACACACACACACACACACACACACACACACACACACACTCCACTCTGGTTGTTCTCTCCTGATCTCCAGGCTCTTTCGTTCCAACTGAAATGATTAGAACGAATCCTTGGCCTGGGAAACGTAACTGACTGGGGGAGATCAACTGTATTGTGGTAGCACCTAATGTTTTCTTCCTTAAATGATTATTTCACCTGTGGTGGCCACTTTGAGGGAATTTGGTGTAAATTTTGCTCCTGATATCCAGGGATACTTGGTTCAAATCTCTGCATTCCAGGGTAAGAAATAGCTAACTCATTTGGCCTTTCTTAGTGCACAACTGCAAAGAAAATATTAACAATAAACACTGCTCTAACCACAACTGGTATCGTTGCTAATGATAAGTAGCACAACAGAGTAAACTTTACAGTTTACAAAACACCTTCCACTCATGTTTTTGCTTTAAGTTTCAAGAGTGGCAAGTCTCATGACTCAGTCAGTGTGGTAATAACAGTAGCTAACTTTTATTAAATTCTTGCAACCTTCTAATTACTGTGCCAAATATTTCCCTGCATATAGTCTTTCATTAATTTAATCCTTGCCATGATATTCTGAGGAGGCACTATTGTGTTTCCTGTTTGTCAGGTGAGGACATTGAAGCTCACAGAGTTTAACTTCCCCAAGGTCCCATCATTTGTAAGTGGTAGACCCTGAATTCAAACTGTGGGATCTAAACTTTTACTCCTCCTTTTCTAGTACTTTTTAAAAAATATATGTTTTTACTGATTTTTAGAGAGAGAAGAGGGGAGAAGGAGTAGAGAAACATTGATAAGCTGCCTCCTGCATGCTCTCTACTTGATTCCTACTGTGCAGGAAGCTGGGAAAGTGAGAAATTGGCACAATTGGGAATCAAGCCCATAACCCAGTCATGTGCCCTGACCGGGCATTGGACCAGCTACTTCTCCATGCACAACGCTCAACCAACTGAGCCACACTGTCCAGGGCTCTAATGCTCTTTATTATTACTAATTTTATTTTACCATCACTGTTATTCCCATTTGGGGGCTGAGGAAACTGTTGTCCATGATGACTGGGAGTAGTTCATCCAAGGCCACCCAGCTGGTAGAGGGTAGACCCACCCAAGGCTTCTTAATCCATGAACCCAAGGGCTGAAGACAGATGATTGCTGCTACTCAGGGTAGAGTTTTAGCTTTTAGAAAAGTTATAGATTGGGATATCATACAATTGTGCAATTGCCTAATTCATCAGATGTTATTCAAGCAGAATTCCAGATAGCACAGGGCCACCTTAATTAGAAACTTTGTCAATTACTTAACCTCTCTGAGCCTCTGGCTCTCTATTTGGGAAATACAAACTATTTTATAGAATTTGGGGGAGGATTAAATAAGATAATCTTAGGGATTACCTACATAACACCTGACACTTAAATATGCTGACCATCCTTCATTATCTCCACATTACTGTTTCCAAAAGGAATGTACTTCCTATTTGAATTCAGGAAACTTCAGGAAGAAGGTGTGCCTGGTTATGGGTTTTTCCACAGGCACTGACCAGAAGCCTTGGCGCTTCCACTGTTGTGTATCAAATGCATCCGTAAGGGCTCGGGCCTTGCAAAACAAAGACGGATTGTATTAGATGCACAGGACTTCTTTCAGATAGTAGATATCAGGTCTGAGCCACCAATTTCCTCTGTGTTTGGAAGCAAGATGGCTTCTTTATTTAAAATGTATCTTTATTGTTGAAAGTATCACAGGTGTCCCCTTTGTTTTTGTTTTGTGCAAGATGGCTTCTTAACTGTCAGAGATCCCAAACACAGGACTTTGCATGGTGGGCAAAGACAAAAAGGCTAAATGTCCATCACTGCTTAACAGGTAGTCAATATTTATTCATTTACTCTCTTGAAAGTGCATCCTGAAACTTTCAAATGACAATTTAATCATGCCCTATGGCAAACTGCTGGTGCCCCTTATAGTCACCTGCAAATCGCCGTGTGGGCCCTCCCCTGAGTGAGTTAGATGCTAAAGTAATTCCTGCTTAGACACTAAGGGTCCTCATAGCCTGGTACACAGCAGCTGTCCAGTAAATGCTGATGTTGGATGTCGCAGACATCACGAGATAGATGGCCTTAACTTCCTCAAAATGAAGACAATGTGGGAAGGCGATTCCCATGTCTTGACACCACATTTGCAAAAATAGGTGCTGCTTTCTCTGGGTTTTTGGCAGAAATGTTCCCCTCAAGTGACTCAGCACACATGTAAAAAGGAAAACTGGATAAAGGAAGTGAGCTTTTTGGATGACATCAGTGCCGGCCACCCACAGCCAGGGAAGGGACTGTCCGTGGGCTCCAGGGCCAGCCGCAGCCACGATGACAACAATGCCACTTCAGCTTCACACCCACAAGCTCCTGTCCTGGGTGAAGAAGGAAGTGGCACCAGAAGTCAAAAAACCTATTTTAGGTTTTCTTTTTTGACTGTACAAGATGATAAATATGAAACAAAATTTCCCTCTAGTCTATAACAGCCTTAGGTAATTAGTAATAATCTCATTTCAAAATTCTATAGACTTCACATAAAGCTGAGAGAGGCATTTTTTGTTTGTTTGTTTGTTTGTTTTCAAATGACTTAGATTTAGTATCAGAAGCAAACTAAATGGAAAGCTTACAATAGTGAAGAATTACATGTCAGTGCCTTTTGCAAACTGAGCTGAGATAGCAAAGGACTAGAGCTGCCCTTCAACCTGATCCTTTCCAAACAAAGACATCCATCTTGCCCCTGGACATCTGGCTCAGGCAAGGGGGAGACTGTTGGCTCTGTATGTTGAGGTCACCTTGCCTACCACTCATTTCTGGCCAGCATCAGGAGCTCCAAGTTGCTGGCCGTGGTCATCACCCTTCTTTTCATGGCCTGAGACAGTGTCCTTAATCTGCAGCAGCAGAACTGCAGGCTCCATTGCAGTCTTATATGTTTGCAGTTTTACAGCCAGTGGCTCCCAGATGCCCAGTTCTTTCCTGTCCACCAAAGTACCTGTTTCACCATTTTACACCCCAGGTCTCACAGTTCTCCTGTGTATGCTTGGCCCAAAGGGAGGTAAGGAGATGAATGGTGCTGGATAAGGGTATGAGGGTGACCTCCAGGGCCTGGGTAACAGCCCTGTATGTTCATTGCTCCATACCAGTCATGGCCTTGGATTTTTCTGTCAAGGTATGGGCCACAGCCATCTCCTTAAGGAGAATGGCACAGGCCTTGGGGTCTTTACAATCAGTGATAAATGTAAAGCACTAATCTCCAATTTTCTTGATTTCCAACAGGTCTGCTCCTGTTCCAACATCATCTTTTCTCAGTTCTTCTGGTCGGCTGACTATCCAGGCCCACAGGCTCTATCGATGCAATTATTGTCTGTCTTCTGAACTCTGAGGATTGCTGTGATATTAGCCCACGTAAGGGAGTACTGAGCTAAATCTGAGGTGCCCTTTTCAGTGATGGCCACATTGGGCTTCATATGGATGTCCTCACAGAACTGCTAAATGTATTCTTCTTCCATTTGGAGGATTCGGGTGAAGTCTTCCTCTCGTACGATCTCAATGTCAGTCAAAAATCAGTCTGGCTTTCTCCTTTCTTATATTCCAGAGAAGAATCCAGCAGCACAATGTGAGGGTTCTTGATATAGTTCCCCATTCGTGAATGGGTCACATCTTTGTTAATCACGACTCCACATAAAACACATGAGTCTTCAATAATATCTTTCCCACCTTTGCATATTTCTTGATATCAATCTCCTTCTGGCTATTTTTCCTCAAACTGTACATTTTTGACAGCATCCAGGGCAATGCTGCAAGCCAAAGGGGACCGCTGACTGATTGCTTTGGTAGTAATGGAGCTGCTGATACTGTTCAGCCTCATATACCATGCCATAGTCAACCATTTACCTGCTGATTTTTCATTGAGAGCAGGGGCGATGTATCATTCACCTTCTTGTCTCCTTTGTTAACCCACTCATGTCTGTTGAAATAATCCTCAAGCGGATGCCCACCCAAAGCTCCAAGTAGTCAAGGCAGGTATTACTGTCTCCAACTGACCACCAATAAAACAGGCACACACAGCTGGATCTCTGAGTGAGGAACCAGCACAGCCAGGATTAGCTCATGACTTGGATCATTCTTTGAGAGGCACGCTGGTACAGGGCTCTAAATTGTCACTGCATGGTGTTCTAGACAGAAAAAAATTCAAGACTGAGACTTAGAAAATTACCAAATGGGTCTGTAACTCCATGAACACAAAGTATTCATGTAAGAGGAACACACAACCCCTCCTACCTTACAAAACTCTGAATAGTTTCAGAGGGTAGTTACAAAGGCTGAAGATGTTAACATCCAAAAAAGAATGAAACAAACTCACCACTGGATACATGAAGACAGTAAAACACAGAACAGTCCTGCCATGGCCCCTGGAAAACACACACATATTGAGGCATTCCTATTGGGGCAGCTACACAGAACTCCCCTCTGCTGTTGTACCATTCTGAACTGTGCTGGGGTTATCTGACTGACCAAACTTCTACATCAATTCCTCTCAAGCCTTCGTGCAAGGGGTGATAATAAGGGGGCTATGAAATGTTTCATAGGTTTAACTTAGGGATAATATTCATTCCTTGTGCCTTCGCAGCCTTAAGGCACAGTGACCACTGCTGAGGGACAGAGGGACGCAGCAGAGTCACTTTTCCCAAGGTTCTTGATCAAAGACCTCCAGTAGGCCTGCACAGAGAGGAAGTGAAAGACTATCTGATGATGCAGCTATTGCTCCTATTCCCTGCGATACAGGAATGGGATCAAGCATTATCCATATGGCCAACATTGAAACTGAGCAAAGGGATTCTGTAGTGTATTGCTTTCCTAAGATACTTTATTTTGGAAAAACCTAGAATTAGGAGCATATCTAAGGGGATGTATTTGCTCTGCACTGTGATTTGTAGAAGCAGGAGAGAGCCCCAGAATTTCCATAATGATAAGAGAGAGGTCCATCTGGAAAGAGTTATTTTAACATTCACATTCACTCAGGAAGACAACCCAGAGCAAACTCAGGTGAAGAAACTATAACCTGTGCTCATAAATGATCAACCAAATCCCAATTTGGGATATTTAGTCATATAACTTATCTCTAGGGAGTGTCTGAAGTGAGGGAACTACACTTCAGAGTAGTGGGTTATTAGACTCAGCACCCTAATGACCTCTGACCCTCCTCATTACCGAGTTTGCCAGCCTTGAGCTACCCTGCTCACACAGCTGAATGGCATCACTGGGAAGGAACTGAGTCTTGGGATAATCTAACTCAGAGCTTCCTGACTTTTTATGAGAGGCAGTGAAGCGCTGCAGTTAAGAGTGTGCAATCAGCCCTTGCTAGTGTTTCTCAGTGGTTAGAGCACCAGCACACATAAGGAAGGATCGTGGGTTCAATTCCTGGTCAAGGGCACATACCTCGGTTGCAGGTTTGATCCCTGGCCCCGACTGGGGTGGGTATAGTGCTGCGGGAGGCAACCAACTCTTTCCCTTTCTCTCTCCTTTCCTCTCTTCCTTACACTCTAAATATTCTCAAGTGAGGATTAACAAAACAAAAAGAGTGTGGAGTCTGGAGTCAGACTGCTGGGTGGAACCTTGGCTGGGCCGTTACACCTGTGAGTTGAGCAAGCACCTGAACACCTGGGATTTCAAAGTAAGAAGGCATGGAAAGCTTGAAGAGCACAACCTGCCCCCAGTACAGCTCTCTAAACAGTGACTGTTACCTGCGCACCTTAGACCAGGTAGGAGGGGTCTCTGCCCTGGTCCCAGGCTTTCTAGAGCCCCAATGTAGCGCCCACCCATTAGAGTGAAAATGTGCCTACCTGGAACCCATATTCTCTGGGTCATGTTCTAGGTCTTTGGGAGCCTGAATTTCCTGCCCAAACTGTCTGCTCCTACTTTCAGGGCCTCAAGGATCTGGATCTATTCCCCAGGATCTGCCCTGCTGGGGCAGGTCACATCCCTAGTCCTAGGGGGCAAAGAGGGGCAGCTGGGGGTGTGGTTGGAGCTTGGAGCCTCTCTTGAGTTGGGGAAAAGGGAAGGGGCTAGGACAGGGACCCAGAGCAGGCTTATCAGCACCATTAACCTCAAAGTGCTCAGAAATCCTAAATTTGAGGCTGGTCTGCAGATCATTAGAAAGGTATATTTGCAAAAGCAAGAGGAGAAGGACATCTTTCATTTAACAGTTTGAAGGGAGCTTTTATGCATTTAGACCTATAGTATGTGGGGCTCCATTTGTGCTTTGCCTGAGGTCTCTCATATGTGGCTCTCAGAACTGACTGCTGCAGTCATGTACATTTTAATCACACCAACCTCTCTGCCAAGTATCTGGGCCCTGTCTCTTAGACTCAAGTCCACCACTCCAAAGAAGCACATGTGTCCGGCGTTATTACTATCATGTCTGCTCTGAAGGAAGTTTGAACCAAACTTAAAGGAATGACCACCTGCAGCACGTGGAGGCCACTGGCCATCAGGGTGTGGTTCACGGCAAAGCCTGCCCAGAGCCAGTGCTGCTCTAAGGACACAGTGATCTCACTTCCTCAGAACTAGCTGCTGGCAGGTCCCTCTCCAGGGCTCCTCCCTCCAGAGGCTCAGTTACTCCCTTCATCTCAGTTTCTCTCCCTTTGTCTTTGACTCAGTAATGTCACTTCTAGGAGCTCAGGCTAAAAGTAAAAGCAGGTGAAACTGTGAGCCCAGGACAACAGGAGTGGTGGCATCTGCGTTCTTGCTGGCATCTCCCAACCCTGACACAGTGCCTGGCACAGACTGAGTGCTCAGTGTGAAGGAATGGCCAAGGATGTGTGAAGAAAGATGCTTACTGAGACATTGGTTGCAATAGTGAGAATAGTGGGAACAATCTAAGTGCCTAAAGTTAGAAAAATGATTAAATAAAATGTTGGACATCAATACAATGGAATATTAAGCAGTCATTATAAATTATGTTTTTAAATACATTTCAGGAGATCAGACAAGGGACTTGTGTGCATGCATATGAGCCTAATCAATGGGCACAGACAACAGGGGGGTGGGGCATTAATGGCGGGAGGGGTAATGAGGGTAATGAGGGAATAAGGACACATATGTTAAAAAAGTAAAATAAAATAATAAAATAAAATAAAAATAAATGCATTTCAGTGGCATGGGAAAATTCTCACAATAGAATTTTAAATTAAAACAGTAGGATATAAAATTATATACAGAATATAGAGTAGACAGTTGTCTTTGAAGACACACACACACACACACACCAGTCATATCAAAGTGTTAACATAGTTGTTATCAGCAGTTGTGGAATTCTGAGAAAATTTTATTTTCCCATTCATCCTTTTAGTTATTTTCTATAATATGTAATATATATATATACTACTACTACTACTACGTATATATTAATAAAAGTTCTGCTTTAGGATGGAAAACCCCATCAACAAAGTTAACCATGAAATAAGAGGCCAAAAAAAAATGTGTGTGCCATAAGGTTACTATCATTAATTTAGGAAGAACTCACACATATGAAAAAGCAAACAACGAACATAGAAAAATGGGTAAAATATATTGTGGTGGAGATTAGCTTTCCAACAAAATCCACCCTCCCTGCCCAGCACAGTGGCCCCCGTGCCCCCTGAGCCATTAAAGGAGTTGAACCCATTTCCAAAACATAAGACGTGCAGGTGGTCCCCGCTCTCTGAAAGTGGAGCATCGCTCTGCCATCTTTCCTGAGCCCAAATACGGGAAAGCACAGAGGTTCCCCTGCTTTCTGAGGTATGTGGTATGCCATTTTGCTTTGTTAAAGGCCTACTTTAGTACCTGTTTTCACCGATCAAAAGAAGCCCGAGGAGAATTTTTGCTTTTATGAAAGTTACTGGACTAATGCAGGCCTCTTGTAAAAGCAAAGTGGCCTAAAGAAATGGTTCAGACATCGGGCGACACCTATACTGAACCATTAACATGAGTTCAGCACTGTACAGACCTGATTGCATTGAATCTTACCAACAACCCATGAGAGATTATAACAAAACCTATTTTTTCTCCCCGTGGAGGGAGACACTGGTTCTTCCCCACTGTGCCTTCCTGGTCCTCCTGTGTCTTCTTTACTGTCACACTGCAGATGCTCTTTGACTCACGATGGCATTAAATCCCAGGAACCCATCATAAACTGAAAACAGTATAAGTCAAAATACACCAAACCTACTAAACATTGTAGCTTAGCCTCACCTGCCTTCCACATCCTTGAGACACTCACCTTAGCCATAGTAGCAAAGTCATCTCCCTGCTGCTGCCCAGTGCCTTGGTGGTGCGTGCATATTGCTAGCCCAGGAAAAGATCAAAATTCCTAATTCAAAGGATGCTTTCTATTGAATTCATGTGGCTTTCACATCATCATAAAGTTAAAAAATCAAGTCACACAGAGAACACTAACATATCTGACACTTCTGGTCACCAAGTATGGGGTGCGGGTCCCCACACCAAACCATGTTCTATGACACCAGATGGTGTCCTGCAACTTGACTCAGTTGTGACGCTGTCTACCTGGAGGAAATATGAGATCTCACAGCTAAGCATTCAGTACTATGAGAAAGACCCCAACCCACTTCAGACACCCATGGCAAGCTTCGGACTGACCTGCTAAGCACAGAGGAGCATCAGATGGAAGAGATGCCTAAGGAAAGTGTGTGGGAAGGAGTGCGGGCTCCATGGCCTGTCCAGGTGCACTCCTCTCCCACCGAACACCTCCACGGCTCACCCACCTGGCAGCTCTCTGAACCCTGCACTTGGGGGCTTTTCAGGAGGCTTCATCCCACAGGCACGATCAGTTATAAACTCCATTTTCAGCCTCTGTCTCTTCTAAGAGAATGGGTTGGGGCCTGAAAATTCCAAGCTTCTAACCACAGCTGGGTCTGTCTGCCGACCAGATACCAAAGTCACCTCATCAGAACAAAAGACTCTGCTATTGGCCAGGAAATTACACGGGTGTCAGAGCCCTGTGTCATGACCCGGGGTCAAAGGCCAAACATTTTGCTCCCAGTGCTCTTACCACCCAGGACCTCCCGGGGGGTTCAGGAGCTCTGCATTGGGAACAGGAGGCAGAGGCCAACACACACCTTCTGTCCTCTCACACAGGTATTATTATTACACTCCCCACCTTAGGGATGAGAACCGAAGCTAGAGACACAGTTTACCCTGTAGCACATGGTCTATGTATGTATAGAAATGGCCTGAAAAGTTACACACTAAAATATGACAGTGGTTGTTTCTGAATGTTCAGATTATAAATACTGTATGTATATGTTTTCTCAACATACACATATATCACTTGTATATTTTTTATATTTTTAGGTGCTAGACTTTGGTTTTGAACTATTACTAATTTTTAAATGAAAACTTTTAAATAACAGTCATTTATTAGAATGAAGAATTTTTTTGCACAGCTTAAGACATTAGCCATAGACCTTTCAAAGGAGTACAAATTACTTTTTATTGTTTTTCTCAGTACATTCTGATCACAAAAAAACAACAATTTTCATTACCAATATTGTAAACCACATCTGAAAGCTTCCAAAGGAGTTCGGAAGACCTAATAATTGCTGGACTTCAAAATCCACCCTGACCCTCCTGCGAGGCCTTAGATTCACCCTCATTTACCTAGAGCGTGGCCTACCACCGGGGCTGGCGTTCCTAACAGGCAGGCCAGCATTGGGACATTATAAACCCGGCAGGCATCCTTTCTCCCTGAAGAGCCAGATAGTAAATATTTTAGGCTTCTGGGTTACACAGTCTGTTAGAACTCCCCAGCTGGACATGGCTGTGCCCCGATAAAACTGTTCACAGGAACAGGCACCCGGCCTTTGAGCCATGGTTGGCCAGCCTGTTACAGACCTCATCACTCAACGTGCGGCCCGACCCAGCAGCATCCTCCTGATGTGAACATGTCAGAGATGCAGAGTTCGGGCCCTCCCCAGGCCTGCTGGCTGGGAATCTGCGTTGGTGAGATGCCCTGGAAACTCCTCACCTTTGTCACATTCGGGTTTGAGAAACTCTGGGATAGAAGCTGATTTTCAAGTACGGCCGCTCAAAAGGACCACCTGGGTAGATTTTTTTTTTTTTTTTTTTTTTTTTTTTTTTTTTTTTTTTTTAGTACTGCTCCCAAAATTTCTGGTTCATTTGGTACAGGATAGAGTTTGGGTGTGGGGGTATTTAACCCCAGGGGAATCCATTGTGAGGCCAGAATTGGGAATCTATAGACATAGTTGCAGAGCTAATTACTAATCAGACTCAGGAACAAAGAACTCTGCCCTTTGGAAAATGAATAACATTCAGCAGCCCAGGCTCAGGTATTTCCAGAGAAATGACTGTTTATCTCACTCAGGCGGGGAAGTGTCCTCTACCCCTAGCCTTGGGTGTGACACCATGTGGCTTTCACAAACCTGGCCACTGAGGTTATGGAGCCCTGGGAGCTGGGCCCAGCCACAAACACACCGAGTCCAAGCACCAGGTTTAGCTTCAGGAAACACGGACATAGTTAGATGTCATTAGCAGAAAGAGCGGATGACTGAGGAAGTCCGGAAGAACTCTAGGATCAGAAAGCCGGACGCTAACAAACAGAGGATGCAGAATGCCAGCTGGAGTCCTTTCGCAATTTCCCGGGGAGCAGGGGTTCCGAGGCATTGAAGCATGAACTGCTGCACTCAGATCTGTTGGGGCAAAGAAGAGGCATCGTGAAAGTTTACAATTTTTTTATTGTAAACTTTCAATGTGGAGGCTCCTACCGGACCTGAGGCTGCACTGCCAAGAGGTATTGACCTTCAAACCTGCTCCTGTGAAATCTGGGAATGAATTCCTATGTGGGGTTTTGGAATCAGGAATCTTTGGCCCTTCCATCAAAAACACATCTGTATCCTGCTCCCCAAATGTACCAGGAAAGGGTGCAAACAGGGCGGGGTGTGCCGAGGAGTGGGAGGCAAGGTGGCTGGCAGGCACGCGCCCGGCATTTCTGGTGGAGCAGCTGTACCCTTCCCCTCTCCTCCAGAGACGTGCAGAGCCCTGGGAGAGTGTGGGCGTCAGGGTCTCGCAGGAGGACACTTTCTTAGGCAGCAGCAGGAAGACGGGGGAATAGGATCCGAACATCTGCCCTGTCACCCTCTGACCAGGGGATGGTGGCCAGCTCCCATCACAGCCCCTCCTCCCTCATTTGAGAATGGCCTGAAATTAGATGATTAAATCTCTCCCATGCTTCCTCAACCACAAAGTCACATTTAAAAATTTGACCCATATTTAATTAGGGAGCTGGGTTCATTCTGTACATGTCCATAGAACGAATACAGTTGACCCTTGAACAACATGGGTTTGAATTGTATGGGTACATGTATACACAGATTAAAAACAATTATATATGACTTTCTTAAAAACATTTTCTTTTTTTCCTAGCTTATTTTATTATAAGAAACAGTATACAGTACACATAATATACAATATTTATGTTAATCAACAGTTTATGTTACCATTAAGGCTTCTGCTCAATAGTGGATTATGGGTAGTTAAGTATTTAGGGAGTCAAAAGTTATGCCCAGTCCGGCTGGTCTGGCTCAGTGGTTGAGCCTTGACCCATGAACCAGGAGGTCATGGTTCAATTCCCGGTCAGGGCACAAGCCCGGGTTGCTGGATGGATCCCCAGTAGGGGGTGTGCAGGAGGCATCCATTCAATGATTCTCTCCCATCATTGATGTTTCTATCCCTCTCTCCCTTCCTTTCTCTGAAATAAATAAAAAACAATAAAAATTATTATGCCCAGATGTTTTACTGAATGGGGGGTTAGGTGTCCCTAACCCTGGTGGCTCAGGTGTTCTTATCTTGGGAGACTGATCGGGCCCATTATTTTCCCATCTTGGAAGAGGATGGGTTGGAGGCTTTGGACAGGAAGTCTGTCCCTCCTCTGAAATCAATTAGCGTGGGAAACCAAATCAAAGCAAAGAGAGAGAAAACGTAGACTGCATTGTTCAAGCTGGGACAACAGGCATAACCTGGGACTGCTCCGGACAATGCTGACATTCGGTCACTTCCTGCAGTCCTTCGGGGGAGTTAATGAGATTGGGGCTGGCCTGTTAGGTCAGGACAGTGTATACAGCATCTGCGAGGCCTTCCGAATGCGTACATTTCCCTTACAAACCACCACAATCGGATTCCGACATGTCTGTGGGCCATACAAAATTCGCTTCCCTTCCTCTGTATAGCTTGTTTTTCAGAGCGCACAGCTGGATGAGGCTGCTGTCTCCTGGACTGGGAGGCAGTGCTTCCCTGTACAGCTCAAGACTTGGCTTGTCACACAGGACGCCTGCTGCAGCCACCCGGGACGTACTGTCTTGGTGTGGATGCCCTGGGGAGCCACATTTTGATGTGCAAGATGCCCTTTGATAGTGTTTACAAAATACGGTAGCCCACATTACTTCAAGTCATGAGAAGTGCTGAGTAAATGCCCTTCGGGAACGATTTTTCCTAGACTGCGTGGTCTGCTGTAAGTATATACATCTCTTTAAGAGAAAATAAGTTCGTTAGCACATTGGAGGGACTAGATAACTGCCAGCTATTATTATGTATCGTTTAATTACTCCTCCATGACAAATCTCTCCAAATACCTGCAACAGGCCTTGTGCCCTCCTGAGGCTGCAGCTAGTCATCCAAGGACCCGCCCCGCAGGCCAGGAGGACCAAGGCCCCACGGGAACCCTATCAGATGGGCCTCTGCATCTGATCCTGATGATCCCACAGCTTCTGGTCCCTTCTAAGCTACAGACAGGCATCGGCTCTCGGTGTCCAGCCTTCCCTGCATGTCCCCGGATACCTCACCATCAACGTAAGCCCAACTGAAATGATCATTTTTGTTCCCAGCCTGTTTCTCCACTAGAGAAAGGTACCCTGGCTTCTCATCATGCTGGCTGGAAGCCTGAAGGGTGCTTCCTCCCTTCCCTTGCCCTTGCCCTTACCACCAGTCACCCAGTCTCCCAGCTCTGACCATGCAATCCCCGGCTCCACCTCCTCCCACTGCCCCTGCCTATCTGAGGCTTTAGTAGCAGGAGATGTTGGTGCTCCTGAGGGCCTTCGACACTGACTGTTGGTGACAGAGTGTGAAAGCCCAGATCCCTTGTCTGAAGTTGAGACTAAGTAGCACCTACCCCCAAATTCCTTCTGAAATATGGGGTTGAAGATGCCTTTTGTAGAACTTTTGCCTGAGATCAAACCGGTGGTGCCTCACCACCCCCCCCCCCCCTCGTTTGCAGGTCACTCAGATCACTTCCTTAGTCTGAGCAGTGAAGACATCTGATGCCTCCCTCATCACGCCCCCCCCACCACCACACACACACACACACACACACACACACACACACGCCGCCCCCATGACAGATAAGCCAAGGTTCACATCCCATAGGACAGTGGTCGACAAACTCATTAGTCAACAGAGCCAAATATCAACAGTACAATGGTTGAAATTTCTTTTGAGAGCTAATTTTTTTAAACTTAAACTTCTTCTAATGCCACTTCTTTAAAATAGACACATCCAGGCTGTGGTGTTTTGTGGAAGAGCCACACTCAAGGGGCCAAAGGGCCACATGTGACTCAAGAGCCTCAGTTTGCCGACCACGGCCCTAGCATGATGCATGTTGAAATCTTCAGTGACTGTGACTTACACTCAAGATACTGGTTCTTTTTTATTTAGCTGCTCTTCATGCCACTCTTTTAACTCTCCTGCATATTTGTAAATTGATAAAATAGAGTTAGAAGTCTCTACACCATTCATTAGGGAAATATAAATTAAAACCACAATGAGATGGCCATTATCACAAAGACAGAAAATAATTAGCGCTGGCTAGGATTTGGAGAGATCAGAATCCTGGACACTGGGACTATAAAGTGGTGTTATTGCCCCCAAAACAGTTGGGTGGTTCCTAAAACAATTAAGCTTTAATAGAATCACTAGAGTCCCACAGCGACTCCAGTTCTGGGTATATATATCCTGAATAGTTGAAAGCAGTCTCAAGCAGATATCTGTATACCCATGTTCATAGCAGCCAACACAGGAAGTAGGCCACGTGTTCACTGATGAACGAATGAATGAAGTGTGATCTATCCGTACAGTGGAAGATGACTCTGTCTAAAGAGGAAGGAAGTTCTGGCACATGCTATAACTTGGATGAGTCTTGGAGAAGCTATTCTCAGTGAGATAAGTCAGTCACAAAAGGGCAAATACTGTATAATTCCAAGTGATATGAGGCACCTAGAGTGGTCACATTCATAGAGACAGATAGTAGAATGGTGGGTGCCAGGGGTTGAGGGGAGGGGAATGGGGAGTTAGTGTTTAATGGGAACAGACTCAGTTTTACAATATGAAAAGAGTTCTGGAGATGATTATGGCGATATTTGCACAATAATAAATGTATTTAATACTGTTGAACTGTACATTTAAAATGCTTAAGATAATAAATTTTATGTGTATTTTACCATGAAAAAATTGGAAATGTAGTTTCTAATATGCTATGCAAACCCTTCCTGAGTTGCCCTCAGTCCAACTACTCAGTCTCATTCCCACTCTTTCCCACCCACCTCACACCTCAAGCTATGGGTTTGTAAGCCATTCTGTGAGGTGCCCTTCACACCTCTGCTTTGGGAAACACCCCACTCTGCGAAACCCCTCTTCTCTCCCCTCCCCCCTCAGCTCTGAAAGGCTCCGCTTCCTGTGGCTCACCTGGTCTCACCCACGCTCACTCCAGGAAACCTCCATCCTGTTGCCACCCTGGGGCACAGCTGCTCAGACCTGTGGGCTCCTTCCCCACCTCACTGCCATCACAGGGTGTGGCCAGCCCTGGTGACCTGGGCCTGTGGTTTGCTCTCATGCCTGCTTGCTTATGCTTGCAGGTAAGGGCACATTTATTTGTCCTTGTATTTCTACCCATGCACAGAGCTCTTAGATCACTCCATGTGCTCGCTCAACATCTTTCAGATGGAAGTGGCTTAGGGAGCAAAGGGAATGGAAGCCTTAATGAACAGTCAGGGCTGAGATTGCCACCATGGCCCAGTAAAGCCATAGGCCACACAGTGGTACTGTCAGACGGGTAGGCAGCTAGCCAGGGCCCCACCTCACTGCCCCTCTAAGCCCTGGCCAACCTGGTCCCTCTCTCATCACCCCAGGTCTGCCCCATGAGCCAACATCTAAAGGGTGACCCCAGGCAGAGCGGGGAGCCCCAAGGATCCCCAAGGACTCAGTCCCCTCCTTTGATACCCATGCTCTGCATGTTCTTGGGTGTTTTGTGGTAAAAGTTCATTTGTGTTGATGGTTTCAGCTAAGAACAAGCAGAAGAGAAAATAATTTCTGCCAAGAGATCCTCAGGTTCAGACTGGGCTGGCTGAAGCCTCTCTGGCCCTTTCACCTCTATCCAGCCTTGAGCCCCTGGCGGGTGAGTTTGAGATCCCCAAGTGTTCCTGTGAGAAGGGTGAGGGGCCCTGGCAAGAAGCAAAGAGTGGGTGGCAGCCTCCTGGGCACCAACGTGCTCCTGGCTGGCTGACAAGGGGGAATGACTCAGAGGGGCTGTGGGGAGCTTCCCGACACCCACTAGGACAGCTCTGAGTGCTGTCTGCAGCCCTGGAAGGAGCTCGCCCTGGCCCAGGGCAGACTGCGGTCCCGTCTAGCCGACCTGGCAGCGTGTTTTCATGTACCACCAAAGTGGCGGTATTTTTCCCAGCAGCACAGAAATGATGAATACTTAGCAGTCTGAGAAGGAGATCATTGCTGAAGATTACCCTCAAAGGCAGACACCCTGAGCAACTTCAGGCTGGTCTGGACATGCAGGATTTGAAGCAGAGGAAGGTAAAGGTAGTTTACAGGATTAATTAGGACACAGATCAGTGCAATTTGTCAGATATTGTGATATTGCTTTTCATGCTAATTTTTACATAACAGAAGGGGCTGGGAACCTTTGCTGAAGTGAGGGGACTGACATCACATCCAGTGATCAATGCCACAGCCCCCAGGAAGCCTTACGTTGATCATGCAAATCTTAGTTCATTTAAGAAGACAGAATGACTGGTGTCAGATGTGGAAAATCTGAGACATAAAGTGTCCTGGATGGATGAAAAATAAGAATTAGCCGCCCTGTGCACGTACAGACGAGGGGCGGTTCAGGCCTTGATGTGTGCATAAAAATAATAAATTAATGCAAAAGTAGTTTCAAAAATAGACATGAATGTCAGTTATGTGTAAGAGAATGAAAGTCGCAATCACCTCACGGCAGGCTGGCCTGGGCTAACTTAAACACATGTCTCTTCTCCTCCCCGCAGGCGAGCTCACGTGTCCGTGGGCGCGCAGTCAGTCTATCAGCACTTGGCTAAGCGTGCAGCAACACATCCGTGCTGATTTCATCTCATTTTGTTTTCTTGGAAGGAGCTTCAAGCCGCTGCATGAAAACTACATGGTAGTGATGGGAAAAGAAACCAAAAGAAAAGTCAGCTTTCTAGATTAGCTTTCAGTGGTTGGAGAGAGGTTTCGTGGGAGTCTGAAACCATTTCTCCTGCTTTGCTGGCAATTGTCAGTCATCCAACTATTTATTTGGAGGAGGAAAGAGCTAACAGAAAAGGCTCTCTTCTGAATTCTCTGCTGTTGAATAAAACAGCGCGTGGAGAGAAGCGGAATCCATTGAGAGGACAGGCCCAGAGCACTCGCAACCGTCACACCTGCTCGCCCTCAAACAGAAGCTCAACCACCAGCTGCCTCGGTGCCGGCAGCATTGGCAGCACCGCACCAGAGAGGAGAGACCCTGATGCCAGCGTGGCTCTGTGCGTTTGGCTCAGGTTGCCGGGGAGCTGGCACGGACCTCAGAGAAAACTCGCCCAACAGGAACCACAGTGAGGAGGCTGTTGGACATGCAGCGCTTTTCTGTCTTCCAGAATTGAGCACTTCGGCAACATTTACTCCTTAGAATTCCAGGGCTGTTTCACAGTTCTTCTCACTATAACCTTTGTCCACTTTCAAAGGACAGCATGCTTGCCTGGGACACAAAGCTGACCAGGATGGCAGGCCCAGAAGCTCACGCTGCTCTGGGTGAGTGTGCTGTGTGTACAAGCTCATGTGTGTTATGGGCGTGTGTGAGGACACCATGCATACCCCAAGGCCTGTCAGCTCTTCTAACGCCATCTCCTGCCACACCCAGATTTTCTTCCTCCCACCCCTCTCTCTTAGATAATATTTAAAAAATATATATTTTATTGATTTCAGAAAATAAGGGAGAGGGAGAGAGAGATAGAAACATCAATGATGAGAGAGAATCATTGATCAGCTGCCTCCTGCTTGCCCCCCACTGGATCAAGCCCACAAACCAGGAATATTCTCTGACTAGAAATCAAACCATGACCTTCAGGTTCAAAGGTCAATGCTCAACAACTGAGCTATGCTGGTCCAACTCTTAGACAATATTTTAACTAGTGTCTTGAATTTCAAGTTCTAGTGAGCAAAAAAGCTCAGCATCTAAACTCAGCTGAGCCGCAGACAAGCCTCTCCCCAGTGCACCCATCCCTACGCCCACCACTGTCACAGGAACCACCACAGTGGGAACAGAGTCACAGCCATTGTCATCCTCTCCCAGGCCCTGCACCTAGTTAGCGCCAGGTGCTGACATCAGTCCCTTTTCCATGGTCTCTCCTGGCCCCTCTCCTCTTTCCCCCTGGTACTGTCTCTCTCCCTGCCCCACACTATAACCTGTCCCCAATAATACCTCCTGAACACCACGACCAGGTACTCATCAGGGCAGGTTTGGGCCTGTCATGTATTTACCGAACACATGTGTATGCCCGTGCAAGTACACACCCAACACACACATAGCACACACACACACACACACACACACACACACACACACGTCTACAGACTCCCGTCAGCTCTTCATAATACTCAGAATGACATTTTAAACAGTGTCCACCCTGGCCAAAGGCCTCCCCCGTTAACTCCCACCCTCTCCCCTAGCCTATGCCCCGCCAGCCCCTGCTCCAGGGATGACACGCTTAGGGACTATGTGAACAAACTCATTACTTGTAGTGGACAGAGGTTTTCAATCCAACATTTTGTAGTTATTTATCTGTTCTGTAGACAACAATAAAAGACATACCACATATATAAACACATATGAGAACTATAATCTCTATCTGTCTCTATCTCTGTCTCTATCTATCTATCTAATCTATATCTATATATGAAGAAGGACAAATTGTGCAAATACTGGCTTTTTGTCCTGGTAACCTTCGGAGTGAAGTGGGTTGAGGCTCTGTAGGACTGGAAGCGGATCCAGCAGGTCGCCTTTGGTGTCCCTATCACAGCTTTTAGCACATCAGGCTGTAATCCTGCTCTGCTTCTCTGTGCCCCACCAACCGGATGGAGATTCCTCTGGGGTAGCAGCACAGTCTCACCTGTTCTCAGTGGTCAGCAGGGAGCCACTCTCAGGAAGAGTGCAGCAGGGCTGGGGTCCCTGTGGTCTCCGATGAGACAGGACAGGGCACACTTCTGTACTGAGACGGAGGCCCAGCAGTGTGTGTGAGATGCCGTAGTCCCCACTTGCAATTGGCTCGCCCCCCCCCCCTTTTTTTAATTTCAGACAGAAAGGGAGAAGGAAAGAGAGATAGGAACATCAATGATTAGAGGGAATCATTCATTGGCTGCCTGCTGCACACCTTATACTGGGGACTGAGCTCAAAACCCGGGCATGTGTCCTAGATTGGAATTGGACCCAGGACCCTTCAGACCTCAGGTGGCGCTCTATCCACTGAGCCAAACCAGCTGGGAGCAAGTGGCTCTTAAAAGCAACTTACAGGCACAGTCCCAAAATCCTGCAGGCAAATTTTGGGGGCTTATACATGGTTACCTTAAACCATTCACACCACTATGGACCCTTGAAGACCCATGTTCCCAACACTTTCCCTATGGAGCTTCCCATAATATCCAATGTCTCCCTTTGGGGTGGGGCTGTGGCTTCACACAGAGGCTGTACATTAGAATCCCCTGGGATTCGGTCCTGGAGATCCAAGCTTCCAGCAAGGATCTGGCTGCATGGTCAGGGGTGGCCTGGGTATTAGCATTTGAAAAGCTGCCCAGATCATCTCAAGGTTGTTCAGACTGAGAACTGTCACTAATACACCAAGAGCCCCAGAGCTGCGCTGCTCAAGTCCCAGCCAGGGCTCCTTGGTGTTCTAGAAGGGTTCAGCTGCTGAAGGTGGTAATGGCACTTGATTCCATCTCCATTTTATTTATTCTATTTAAAAAAATATTTTTTTGATATTTTACAGAGAGGAAGGGAGAAGGAAGGAGAGCTAGAAACATCGATGAGAGAGAAACATTGATCAGCTGCCTCCTGCACACTCCCTACTGGGCATGTGCCAGCAACCAAGATACATGCCCTTGACCGGAATCGAACCTGGGACTTTTCAGTCCGCAGGCTGATGCTGTATCCACCGAGCCAAACCGGTTTCGGCTCTATCTCCATTTTAAAATAATAAATACAGAAAGTAACTATTCTGAGATCTTTCTTTTCAGCCTAGTATTCAGGGAGCAAGCCTGTGTAGTGTGTGGAGTGGTGTTCAGATTTGGTCACGCCATTTGCTGATCACATCTAGCTAATGCTAATGCTCTTGACTTTACATTGTTCTTCATCTTAGTTTTACATTGTTTAATTCATGCCCATAATGGGACACTGGTTAAATAAACAAGGCATTTGGAATACTGACATTTAAATAAAAGTTTATGAAGAAATTAACATAAGCCTTTGTCAAATAAGCCTCAAAAATTTTACCAGTTACATTCATTAAATTGCAATTCTTAAAGAACATCAACATCTCCAGTATTTCAAAACTATTGTCCAAAAAGAAAATATAGCAAATAATTTATCTAATTGCTTTTCCTTTTATTGATGATAAAACTTTAAAAAAGAAACATTCTCTCCTCATCATTTTAACAAATGAAAATTTATATAAATAGTAGAGGCCCAATGCATGAAATTCATGCAAGAGTAGGCCTTCCTTCCCCTGGCTACCAGCACCGCCTTCTCTCTGGCACCCAGGACTGGGCTTCCCTTGCATGGAGAGGCCCCACCCACTCGCCACAGCCTGCCAATGGGTGGCTTGAGCCTTCCTCTGAAGGAAATCATGGGGCAATGGCTGGGCCCCTGACCAATTGCATCACACCCACTTTGGCTGGCCCACCAGTGGTCGCAGATGGTCGTTCTGCTGTTTGGCTATTCCATCAATTTGCATATTATACTTCTATTATATAGGATTAAGTCGACAGTTCATTTTGATTCCCTAAACATGACCAAATTTCAAGTTGCTTTTTAATATTTGTTTTTGTTCAAACTAAACACAATATTGGGTTTTTAATATAAAATTAGTGGTCCAGTGCATGAAACTCATGCATGGGGGCGGGGGGGGGGGGCGAGGGGGGGCCTCAGCCTCTCCAATCTGGGAACCCTCAGGGGCCATCTGATTGCCAGTTTAGGCCTGATCCTGGGATATCCCTCTCACAATCCGGGATTACTGGCTCCTAACTGCTCACCTGAGAGCCTGACTGATCACTCTTAACTGCGCCCCCCTGGCCTGGTCGACCCTTACTGCACACCCCCCCCCCCCCCCAGCCTGGTTGTCCCCAACTGTCCCCACTGCGGGCCTTGGTTGCCCCATGCAGCCTGTGCGGTTGTCCGTTCAGTTGCAATGATCACTCACGCTTTTATATATAGAGATTAAAGTGTGTTAAAAAACACAAACACTTGTACAATTTGCAAAAATGTATCTTACAAATTATGAAAGTTATGATTTTACATTAGAAATATTTTATATCCATGAGATTATGTTGATCTGAAATAAAATACTAAAAATAACTTTTGCTCAACCTCATATAAAAAATGATATTACTAAAAAAATAATAGGACAATTTTTTTTTTTTAATTCTGAAGGAGTTTTTCAGGTTATGAATAAGGTACATGTGTCAAAAAATTTGGGGAAATGGCATCTTTTCCCTAACTTAATTATTAGAATCACAGAGGGAGTTTGTTAAACAAAGAGACTTCTGATTCCCCCCAGATCCATGAGTTGGAGTGTCTAGGTGATATGGGACATCTCTATTTTTAATAAGCATCCCAGATAATTCTTTTTTTGTTTGTTTTTTTGTTAATCCTCACCTGAGGAAAAATTTCCACTGATTTTATAGAGAGAGTGGAAGGAATAGATGGAGGGAGGGAGAAAGAGAGAGAGAGAGAGAGAAAGAGAGAAAGAGAGAGAGAGAGAGAGAGAGAGAGAGACAGAGAGAGAGAGAGAGAGAAACATTGATATGAGAGAGACACATTTATTGGTGACCTCCTGTACCTTCTCCAACCAGGACCAGGGGTCAAACCTTTTACCCTTTGGCACTTGGGCCAACACACTAGCAATTGAGACTCACCAGTGAGGGCCCAGATGATTCTAATGATGAGCTTTAGTGGGAAACCAGGCTTATTGTCAAAAAGCAGTTCCCTGGAGCAAAAAGAAGCCAGGAAAGCAGGCTGGCAAAAGGACACACTAGGCAGAAAAAGGCCAGATCTGAGCATGGTCCTATCCTGAAGATCTTAGTGAAGGGAAGGCAGAAAGACACTGAAGGAATGAGTGGAGGAGCAGGCGAGGATTAAAGCTGCAGGCTATTGCAAGCCAAGGACCGGGTCACTTGTCTCAGATCTGTCTCCTACCATGTGACCTCAGGAAAGTCACATGATAATTTTTTAAAGACTAACTTTGCAGGATTGTAGTCAGGGTTAAAAGAAATTATCTAGGCAAAGCATCTGGTTCCAAAGCTGCCAAATGTAAGTAGAGCACGCAAAGAAAGGCTGGGAATGACCGAAGAGGGATTTTGAAGCTGCCTTTGACCTGTTTCCGTGAAATGATTGTTATATTTTCTGAACTTATAATTTGCGGTTGTCCTAGTCTTCTGGAATGAACAGTCTTTTCATAAATCCCAACCATCTGGTATCGATCCATGCAACATTATGGATTGCTGCAACTTCAATAGGTAAGAATCCCCTCCCTCTGAGACTGGACTGTCTTCTTTGGGGTGATCAGGTTAGGATGTTGTGAAAGGGATTAAACAATGCTGTGTTCTGAACATAGTTTTTCTGCAAGCTTCTTTAGATGAAGACAAGTGTTCCAGAGAGAGGGAATTTATAACACCAGGCGGGGGGTGGAGGGGACGGACATGCTGAGGTCTTTGATTTGATTCTCAGCACAAAGCATTCGTTTACTTAACATCTCTCAGAGATGAAAATGTAACTGTCATCTAGGTTTACAAATTGGAGGAGCACTTCTAAAGACTAGAATAACTCCCTAGAAGCAGAAAAGTTGGTAATGAGATTAGAGACTCAACTCTCAATATCACACAGAAAAAAAAAAAATACTTCTTCAGGAAGCTAGAGATGGGCACCCAGGGTGGAACAAAAACGTGTTATGCAAATACAATGTGTCTGCATTACTCAGGGAAGTGATGAAAAACAGAAGGCAAGTAATCTTGAGACCTTTCTTTTCCTTAAGAGAAAAAATGTGGTGGGTTCAGAAGCGCCCCCTCTGAAAGACTGCCTCCCACTGGGCCCTGGCTAGGGATAAGGAGCTCTGGGGAGTCACTGCGAATAAACCCCCACTTGGCTGCCCGAGATACAGTAGGCACTGCAGTGAAAGGAGAGATGGGAATGAAATGATTATTTTCATTGTTATCCCTATGGTTAGGCATGGTTACTTTTAATCTATTGTTAGAACTGATTGTGTTTTCATATCTCTCATTTCCTTTCAGACTCTTACTGCAGGAAATATTAGCATATTTCAGCAAAAATTCTTGCAGCAGAATTATGCCACATGGTGATAATTCTTTTCATTGGAAGAATGAAATTGGAAGTTTGGGCCACTCCTGTTCATGACATTATGTATCCATGGCTTCTCTCCTTGGTGATTTTTCCCTTAGTTCATAGGCTAACAAGATCAGGACAAGAAATGCGTACATGAGTTTTATAGAGACCAGGGGGATTTGCTATGACAAACCTAACGTGCTATATTAAATTTATTAGAAAGATCCCAAATAAAGGCCTTTCAAGATGTCAACTCAATCTGTGGAGTTTACTACCATGGAGAAAGTGCCTCTAGAGCAGGAGAAAAAATTGGTGCAGAAATAAATGATCTGATGTCTGGGTGTGTAGGGAAAAAACCCCAACCTTATTTTCCAGGTAGCATTCTATGGAAGCTACCAATAGCATGGCCACCTGGTACCCATGAAGCAAGGTAGCAAAGAGCTTACCCTGGTTACAACCGGGATGTGGCAGCCAGTGCTTACATTAAAGATACACATTTCTCTTACTGTGAACGTTGAACCTTGGAGGAATTAAAAATGGATACATGAGCTTATCAGAGGTACCAGATGATCAGCTTCTAGAATATCATCTTTCTTTTTTCAGTCCTGAAGCTCTCTTAGGCCAAAAAATGTAAATTTTAAAAAGATAAATGAAAACCCTGACCACTTGGCTACTTCTCAAGGCCCAGAAGGGACTTGTTTATCTTTTATAACAAAGCAAAACTTCAGAAGAATTCTCTGGTCACATGGTACAGCTCTCACTCCATTTGCACCAGATGATAAAAACCTGCTCAAAGAGTGAGTGGTGAAAGGGTGGCAACACAGAGGGATTTTTTACAGGAAAACAAAGACGTATCTCATAAGTATATTTTTTAAAAAATTACATTGGAAAGGTGAAAAAAATTACATACGAAAAAATAAAACTGTTTAATTGGGTCAATAGTCATTGGTGTTACACTGGGATTTATAATCAATGAACATGGGAGATGGGAGGGGGGGGGAACAACCCTCTGGAGAGCACCAATAACGTTACAGGAGCACTTGAGAGTTTAATTTCCTTAGAAAGTGTGCTCATTCATACCACATTGTCATAGAGACTTTTAAAAAGTGTCTTCGGGCCATTTTGTTGTCCCATTGAAGGACCCGGGAGACCAAGTACTGGGTGGAGAGGAGATGTACAAGTTCCCACCCACTTTCACCTCCTTCCACCCACTCACCAGGTAAAAGAACTCTGTGAGTCCTCTCTCTGACACAGGAGTTCCTGGAAATACCTTTTGTTAGTAACAATGACTACTGCCCCCAGCTAGGAGCCAAGTGACAGGAAAAGTCCAGCTATTGAGACTAAACCCCTCAGGCAGAAGATGGGCAGGCAGGGGAAGACAGCGCAAGCTTTCTCTACAATGGAGCATCTCGTTTGAGGCACAGCCATCCCCTTATCCACAGTTTCTCTTTCCACAGTTTCAGTTACCTGAGGTTAGCGTCGGTCCAAAAATATCAAATGGAAAATTCCAGAAACAAACAATTCATAAGTTTTAAGTTGCACACCACTCTGTGCAGTGTGATGAAATCTCGCATACCCTCTTCGTCCTGCCAGGACATGAATCATCCCTTTGTCCAGCGCATCCACACTATAGACCCTCCTTGGCTGTTAGTCACTCAGCAGCCGGCTGGGTTATCAGATCGACTGTCTGGTATCACAGAGCTAGTGTTCAAGTCCCCCTTATTTTACTTAATAACGGCCCCAAAGAGCGAGAATAGAGATGCTGGCAACTCAGATATGCCAGAGAGAAGCTGTAAAGTGCTCCTTTTAAATGTAAAGCTGCGTACAGCACAATAAGATATTTTGAGAGAAAGAAAAATTTACATAACTTTTATTGCAGTATATTGTTATAATTGCTCTATTTTACTATTAGTTATTGTGGTCCATCTCCTCCTGTGCTTAATTTCTAAATTAAACTTTGTTGTAGATATGTATGTACAGGAAAGACATGTACAACAGATTCTTGAAAGAGGTCCCTGTGTTCAATGTTGTTTTGTAACAATGTTCATGAGAAAAGAACTCAATTCCCAGTCAGGGCCATTGTCTGTGGCGTGTGCACTTGCTCAGCACAATTGTGTGGGTCTCCGGGAACTCCAGCTTCTTCCCATGTCAGAGATGTGCAATGCGGGTGAATGGGCCTGGCTACAGGGTCCTGTCTGATCTGCGTGAATGTGCCCTGTGCTGGAAGGGGCCCTGAGCTGCTGAGTTGGACTCCAGCTGCCCCACGACCATGAACTGCAAAGGAAAACAATGATCTTATTTGTTTTCATTAGTCTTTTTCAAATGTATGTGTAGCTCACATTTATTTCAGTGTTTAATATTAGAAGTGTCCTTTTCGCTCTGAGCTGCCATCTTCCAGTAATTCGCCAAAATGACTAATACAGAGGGAAGGAGGAAGGCCCCCCGCTATATGTTCTCTAGGCCTTTTAGAAAACATGGAGCTGTTCCTTTGGCCACATACATGCGAATCTACAGGAAGGTGATATTGTGGACATCCAGGGAATGGGCTTTTCACAACGTAAGGCCGCACAAATGTTACCAAGACAAAACTGGAGGAGTCTACAATGTCACCCGCATGCAGTGGGCATTATTGTGAACAAGCAAGTTAAAGGCAAGATTCTTGCCAAGAAAATTAATGTTCATATTGAGCATATTAAGCACTCTAAGCGCCGAGATAGCTTCCTGAAACGTATGAAGGAAAATTATCAGAAAAAGAAGCCAAAGAGAAAGGTACCTGGGTTCACCTGAAGCACCAGCCTGCTTCACCCAGAGAAGCACACTTTGTGAGAGCCAATGGGAAGGAGCCTGAGCTGCTGGAAGCCATGAATTCATGGCATGATAAGTGTAAAAAAAAAAAAACCACAAAAACACACAAAACCTGTATTGATAAAAATGTTTCTCTTAATTGAGTAGAAGTGTGGCATCCTTTCGCCCCAAAATAAAGAAAACTTTGTTTTCTAATATATATATATATATATATATATATATATATATATATATATATATATATATATATATATATTAGTGGCCCCGTGCATGAAATTTGTGCACAAGGAGGGGGGGGGGTAGTGTCCCTCAGCCCAGCCTGCATCCTCTTCAATCTGGGACCCCTTGGGGGATGTTCGACTGCAAGTTTAGGGATCGGGCCTAAATTGGCAGTCAGACATCCTCTCACAATCTGGGACCACTGGCTTCTAACTGCTCACCTGCCTGCCTGCCTGATCACCCCTAACCATTCTGCCTGCCAGCCTGCTCGCCCCCAACTGCCCCCAGGCACTGGCTTTCTCACCGGTAACTGCCCCCCCTTGCCAGACTGCTTGCCCCCAATTGCCCCACCAAGCCAGCGTGATTGCCCCAACTGCCCTCTCACTGGCCTGATCACCCCCACTACCACTGCCGAAACCACCCCACCACCATGGCTTTGTCCTGAAGGTATCCTGGTCGAATTTGCATATTACCCATATATATATAAATGAAGTGTTTTGGGTCTTTATTTAAAAGTTTGGCAATATTTTTATAATTAGAAATATGCTGTAGGAATTTAGCTCTTGCTGGTATAATTAACCTGTGGTAAGACTGGTTTCATTATATGTCATTTTGTTAAATCTGCAGTTTCTAAGAATCTCTGGGCAATATTAGGGGAGGACTGAGTGCACACATGGGGTTCAGTGCTATCTGCAGTATATATATATATATATATATATATATATATATATATATATATTATTGATTTCAGAGAGGAAGGGAGAGGGAGAGAGAGATAGAAACATCAATGATGAGAGAATCATTGATTGGCTGTCTCCTGCATACCCCCCACTGGGTATTGAGCCCAAAACCCTGGCATGTGCCCTTGACCGGAATCAAACGTGGGACCCTTCAGTCCACAAGCTGACACTCTATCCACTGCACCAAATCAGCTAGGGTACAGTTCCCTGGGAAAATGGAACTATAATTTGAGATGTGTATAAATACTTTTACCCACCTTATTAAAATGCGTTTTGGGTCATTATTTGTAGGTAACAGTGAAACAATGTGAAAAATGCCTAAGTAATATTCTTAGGCCTATCTGTTTTCTTGGAAGCTTCTAATTTGAGCAGGGTATTCCCAGGTTCAGTGTCATTTCCCCTGGCCAGTTACCCTTCCTCATTTCTCATAGCCCATGGTCAAATGACAGCCAGAGAAATGGGGAAGTAGAATCACTCAGATATGTCCAATATCTTTAGCTATTCATTTCATTTTTTATTCATTGTTTTGGAAGCCACTCAAACCCTTTTATATATATGTAAAAAAGCCTAAGTGAACATCTGACCATTTGACCACCTGACTGGTAGCTATGATGTGCACTGACTATCAGAGGGCAGACATTCAATGCAGGAGCTGTGAGCTATAATGATTTGACAGCTATGGTACTCAAGTGACACACCTGGAACCAGAGAGGAGGGAGCCTGATTCTGAGGTGTGTCACAACCACCTTCTCACAATCCAGGACCCCTGGGGAGGGGAGAGGAGGGGAGGGAAGATGTTGAAGAGCTCATTTTGGCCTGATCCCTGCAGGCCCTGCTGAGGGACCCCATCGGTGCACAAATCCATGCACCAGGCCTCTAGTGTATATATATATATATATTTTTTTCTCCTCCTCCTCCTCCTTCTCCTCCTTCTCCTCCTCCTCTTCCTTCTTCTTCTACTTCTTCAATGGACACCCAACTATATGTTCTATTGGTTTGAGAGAGAGAGAACATTGATGTGATAGAGAAACATGGATTGGTTGCCTCCCCTATGAGCCTTGACCGTATATCGAACCCACAACCTAGGTATATGCCCTGGCCAGGAATTGAACCTGCAACTTTTTGGTATATGGGATCAACCAACTGAGCCACTTGGCCAGGGCTCAACCACTTTTAGGAATGAAATCATTATCATAAATCATTAAGCAGTATGTGTGTAGTTGTATTCTAGGAGACATTACGTTTCTTCTAACATGATACTTCACATCATTGGAATTTATTTGAAAACACTCACCTCCATTTTCTGTCAACTTGACGATGTGTCAAAACCTATTTCCTTGAAAGTGACCAAAATCATCAAAATTAATCGCCAAGAGCTCTTATCATTGAATATTAAATTACATAAAGTCCCCCAAGGATTAGTAGACAGTGCTTAAACCACAAGAGGGTGTGGTTGTGGTGTGGACCATGTGGATATCATTGGAGCCTTGGCTGTTTGCCCAAAGCATGCTCACACAGCCATGCCGGGCACACCAGCCATCTGAGAGAGGTTGCCTTTAAGTGAAACCGTGTAACAATGTGGGCTGTGTGGCTCCCTCACAGCAGCCACTTTTGTGTTGAGTATGTCTTTTAAAAGTAGTGCTCCAGCAAACCAAGGAAACAATCTCACTGTCAGATTGGGATCTGCTGACAATGAACTTGGAGTAGAGTTTTAGAAGTATAATCAGAATCACAGGAGATACCAGTCTGCTGAACTTAAAAATGGGTTATTAACAAAAGCAAAACCTGCCAGTAGTCTGCAATTGCCCAGCTTCTGAACTATACCTATAGCCCTGAGTCAATCAGACTGGCACTGGTTTTCTAGAATATATATACTCTGTGGTGAATATATATACTCTTCTACCAAAGAACGTCCCTCAGGCATAAACTTCCTACTCAGGGACTCTCTCCTCACTCAGAGGCTCAATGTAAACACTCTAAGCACTTTTTAAAAAATGTAAGTAAGGAGAGAGCAAACATTTCAATTATTATTAGCTCCTGTTTGATTATTGGCATGAATGGAATGTTTTTGGAAAGCACTGCTTTCTCTATCTCTTTAAAAATGTATTTATTTATTTTTCAGTCTTAGGACTTCCACTCTGGGCTACCTGAGGTCAGGTCATTTTGAACGTTTGAGTTAAAGAGCCCCAGGAAAAGAAAATTCAATTACTTTTCTGTCTGGGTGAGTGACAGAACAATTCATCATAACAACTAATACAAACGTACTTACTTCTCTAAACATCAGCCCTTTGAACCAAGCACAATGCTGGCATTTGTGCTGTCGCCTCAGCTTTTTCCTGGTTTTGGTTCACTGAGCCCTTTACTAGTATATCTGGGCAGAATTTAAGCCCATTGGTGAGGGAGTCAGAGTCATGTGACAACATAGAGCAGAGATCTGACAATTAGCTGAAATACTTGATGTTCAGATGAATAAGTTCAGTAATTTGGGTTACTACTTGGAGGTAAATATGCAAACCAACCAGAGAGAAAGAGAGATGGGTAAAAATGGAGGCTTCATTCATTAACATGCACTGTGCAATCTGGGGATGAAAATATATCGATAAATATATCCAAAAGCCAAAAAGGAATCAAGGTGTGATTATTCGTTTAAAAAGGAGAGTCACCTGGGACTCTTTGAAGTTCTCTTGACTTATAGTAAGATATTTTTAAACATTATCTTGAAATAAAAATTTCCCCATTTCTGCCCAACTGGCATGGCTCAGTGGTTGGACATCAACCTATGAACCAGGAGATCATGGTTTGATTCCAAGTCAGGGCACAGGCCCTGGTTGTATGCTTGATCCCCAGTGGGTTTCTCTCTCATCATTGATGTTTCTGTCTTTCTCTCCCTTCCCCTCTCTCTCTCCAATCAATAATATATATATTAATATATATTAACCAGAATTGTGTTAAGAAAGCAAAGAGAAATAAATAAGGGTTTCCCATCCCAAAATGATGTTCTTAAGTTTCCAAGAAGGAAGCCATAGCTCTAGTAGGTTTGGCTCAGTGGATAGAGCATCAGTCTGTGGACCAAAGGCTCTGTTCCAGTCAAGGACACAGACTGCAAGCTCCTCCCCGGCCCAGGCCTGGTCAGGGCTAGTGTAGGAGGCAACCAATCAATGTGTTTCTCTCACATTGATATTTCTCTCTGTCTTGTTCTCTCTTCCACTTTCTCTAAAATCAATGGAAAAATATTCTCAGGTGAGGATTAAAAAACAAAACAAAAATACGGCCACATTGGAGGCAAGGCAAGAGTTTATGCCTTGGAAGGAGGGGAAAGGAGGAATGAAGTCACCTGAGTATATGGTTACTCTTGGAGGCTCATAGGAAGGATACTGGGAATGGAGAGGACAGGCAGGTGGCCAGAACACACACTGTGTGGAAGCCAAGCCATGCCCATAGGTCCTGGCATTGCAGGTGGTGGGCAGTTGCTGTTTCTGTTCTCATTGGATAGCATCCTCATTGACCCCTGCCTGCCCACTGCTTACACACAAGGTGCCCATCTTTTCAAAAACCTGCTGAGCCCCAGAAATGCCTCATATTTCCTCCTCTGAATGGCCGAACTATGTAATTCTCCCCAACACAGAGTGGCTTTTCACTATTCAGCAATACTATTAGAAACCAATTCAAGTCCCTGTATGTGGGTGAAGTTGAATGATAAAATACACCTCTCATTTCAAATTTCTTTTTTTCTTTACTTTTTTTATTTTAGTAAATCTTTATTGTTTATATTATTACAAATGTTCCTCATTTTATTTCCCCTTCCATTGCTCCCCTCCACCAGGTTCCCACCCCACCCTCTTCCCTTTCCACAACCCCATTGTCCTCATCCATAGGTGCAGTTTTTGTTCAGACTCTTCCCACACTCCCACTCCCTTTTTCCCTGGGAATCGTCAGTTTACTCCCCTTCCATACCTCTGACTCTATTATATTCACTAGTTAATATTGTTCATCAGGTTTTTTTAATTCCCTTGGCTTTTAGTTTCACTTGTTGATAGTTATGTATTTGCTTATCATAATTTTTATCTATATCTTCTTCCTCTTCCTAAAGAACCCCTTTCAGCAATTCATATAATTCTGGTTTGGCAGTGATGAACTCCTTTAGCTTTTTTTTTATTTGTGAAGCTCTTTATCTGGCCTTCAATTCTGAGTGATAACTTTGCTGGGTAGAGTATTTTTGGCTGTAAGTTCTTGTTATTCATCACCTTGAATATTTCTTGCCATTCCTGTCTGGCCTGCATGGTTTCTGTTGAGAAATCAGCTGACAATCATATGGGTGCTCCTTTATAGGTAACTACCTGCTTTTCTCTTGCTGCTTTTAATATTCTCTCTTTGTCTTTTGCTCTTGGAATTTTAATTATGATGTTTCTTGGTGTGTTCCTCTTTGGATTCCTTTTGTTTGGGGTTCTGTATGCTTCCTGGACTTGTAAGTCCAGGTGGGGGAAGTTTTCTGTCACTATTTCTTTCAGTATGTTTTCAGTATCTTGCTCTCTCTCTTCTTCTGGGACCCCCATAATTCTGATGTTGGTTCGTTTGAAATTGTCCCAGAGGTTTCTTACACTATCTTCAACTTCTGGATTCTCTTATCTTCTTGCTTCTGTGGAGGAGTGTCCTCTGGCTCTTTGTGTCCAAATCTTTGACTTGATTCTTACTATCTTCCATTCTGTTTAATAATATTTTTTTATTTCAGACAATGTATTCTTTATTTCTAGTTGATCCCTTTTCATATCCTCATAGGTCTCATTTATTTTATTGGCCTTTTCTAGGAAACTCTTGAAAAACCTTATAAGTGTGATTTTGAACTCTATATCCAGTCGCTTCTTGTCCTCCATTTCTTTTGTTTGTGATCTGTTTCCTTTTCTCGGCACTTTCACAGCTTCCCTGAGTTGGTAGGGTGGCTTTGTGTGCTAAGGTGCCCTATATGGTTCAGTGGGTCAGCCTCCCAGTTACCTGAGATGGACAGTCTTGGTATAGCCCTTTGTGGGTTGTGTGTGCAGTCTTGTTGTTAAGCCTTGCTTATTGTTGGTATCACTGGGAAGCATTGATCTCCAAGCCAATTGGCTATGAGGATTAGAAGTGTCTCAGCTAGGAGGGTTTCTGTATTCCACTTGGATGGGGTGGAGTCTTGGGGTGGCACAGCCAAGCTTTGGTGAATCCCGAAGATTGTTTGCAGGCATGCACACCTCTTTGCTATAGGTGCAGACAAGCTTTAGATTCCTGTCTGCCCCTCCCTAGGAGAGTCCTATTCACAGCGAACGAGAAAGCTAGCCACTGGAGGGGCTTCTGTGCTCCACTTGGATGGGGTGGAGTCTCGGGGTGGTGCAGACAAACTTTAGTCAGCCTCTCCCTATGAGGGTCTGGTTTCTGAGTCCCACAGTAATGGCCGCTGGCTTTACCTCCGAGAGATCTCTGCCCACTGCCTGACAGTCTGGCCTCTCCCTGTCTGGGGCCATCTATCAGCACAATAGGGTGGTTCTGTTTTCCTCCCGCACAAGAAAGCCAGCCGTGCGTTAGCTGTCCGCCCTCTCCGCACAGGGAGTAAGATGGCAGCAAACTCGGCCTGCCCTCTCCGCACTCTGCAAGCAAGCCAGCAGTAGCCTTTTCACGCACACAGTTCTCCGCACCTTCAGTTCCTGAGGTTCAGCGTGCCTTCTCTCTCCTTCCCAGATGGTAGAGCCTCAGCCAGCCATCCAGCACTTCAGGGCGATGTTTCCCCTGTTTTCCAGTTCTAAATTCAAATTTGTTGTGGTAGGCTGCATTCCGGTGACTACCCTATGCCACCATCTTGGTTTCTCTCCATTTCAAATTTCTGTTACTTCTAATCAAACTTACATGAAGGAAGTCAATCTACATCTTTCCAGAAACATAACTACTCCATAAGATGAAAAGCAGTAGAACTCAACGTTGGTCTTTTTAGTCAAAAGTTCTTGTTCACCTCATACTAAGTAGCCAATGATGTGATTAGATTTAAACTACACTAAATGGACAAGATGTTGGGCATATAGATATGAACAGGTATCAAATAAAATAAACACTGACCCAAATCTTCCCCCACAAATTTTTGAATGACTCTGAAGTACCTCGGTCTCATTCACTCTATGTTATGTGGTACAACTAATGTAAGTACTTTCAGAACAACAGGTCTATTCTCAAGAGCATTCAGTAGAGTTAAATGATCATTAGAGTCCTTTTTAGCTAGCATGTGAATTGAATCTATTAGAACTTAATTGAATATCTAACTTGGAAAATTGGGATAAAATGTAATAGTCTGGACTTAAATTACTGGTGCTCATGAGCTATTGTAAAAGTGGGCTCAGGGCTAAGGAGCCCTTAGAGTGGTTGTTACTATGTATTTTATCATCTTGTACCCAATGCCAGGAGTTACTCACAAGATGCAGTACTGATTGATTTTGTTTTTCCTTAGCCTTTAATTCAGTGAATAGTAACCATTTGGGACTAATTTTAATGTGCTTGATAAAAGTCCTTAGGCACTGATGCTTATATGGGACAATATCAACAGAAATAGTGTTTCTCAAGACAGAAAACAGTATTTTTTTCTCTCTTCTTGCTAATATGTAGCTTATTGATTTGAATTCATATTTAGATTATCTGGATAATATAAAGGAGTAGGAATAAAAACATAAAACTATCATAAGGGAGTACAAATAAAATAGTAACGTTTTACTGTATTACTTTATCTATTTATTTATTTATTATGGAACCAATTGAAAGACAGTTTTTGACATATGACACTTCCTTACTCAGGACTTTGGTATGTGAGGCCTAGAAACTGGGCTTCTTTCTCAGTATCTGCTAGGGTTCAAGAATCTGGAAAGAGGGTTGTACATAAATTAACAAAGAGGTCAGAGAAGAAATATGAATTTGGAAGGCATTTTGGGGGAGCCAGAGGAGTCTTAGTTCTAGTAACTAAGTTCCCTGAATCTCTGGACCCATGGCTTTTTATTTCCACATTTTTCCCTATAGCAAAGCAGATATATATATTAAAGGTAAGGTTTGGTAAACAGTAAAAGATTATCAGGTTGGGGGAAATACCTACAGCTGTTCAGCAGCAGGTAATAACATGCAGATTTTTATGTTATTGATTTCCAGTTCAACCTTTTGACGAACTTCTTGCATTTATGACCTGCTGGAATTAGCCTCCAGCAAGAAACAAAGACACTTCCATTACAGAATGCCATTATTACATTTAAGAGAATAAATAATAGGTAGTTTTTCCCAATGACCTACAAATACTTATTATATGGTTTTATTTTTATGTAGTGGGGTGACCTTGTCAGCACTTGGTGTCACCCTACGGTCAGAAAGCATGGCCTAAGAGACTTCTACTACCAAAATTCTCATTTGGGGTAAATGTACTCCCAAATTCAGATACTTGAAGGAATGTTTTATTTGATAACAAAGGCAGCCTTGTAGGCTCACCAGGATTCTGTTGTTTGATTGACTGTACCTATAGACCTGTAGTGGACAGTAAGGAAATGTTATTTGGACATTTTCCCAAGTCACTGTGGACAACTTTGGGTGGACCACACTGGGGTCCTGCCTGTTATTCTGCTCAGCAATAGAGCTGCTCCTGGGCTTGGAAACTTCAGTTGCAGGCTCACCTGCCCCATCACCATGGAGAACTGAATGCTCTCAGACATTGCTGTGGTGAGCATGGATCAGACTCAGACAAAAATTCTGTTTTGTTGACTAAGGGAATATTCATGTGCTTTAAAAAGAAAAATACCAACTGAGCATTTTACATATTTTATGTAAAAATGCCTTCATTCTGCCCCTGGTCAGAGTCTAGAAACTTAGCCATGGTGGCTCTCACAGGGTGTTCCTGATAGTGAGGCAGCAGATCATTCAAGAGTATATGGCGAGGATGTGGAGAAAAGAGAACCCCTGTGCACTGCTTGTGGAAATGCAGACTGGTGCAGCCACTATGGAAAACAGTATGGAGTTTCCTCAAAAAATAAAAATGGAACTCCCTTTGACCTGGTGATCCCTCTTTTAGGAATATATCCTAAGAAGTCAGAAAGAAGATATGCACCCTATGTTTATAGCAGCACAATTTACAATAGCTGAGATCTGGAAACAGCCTAAGTGCCCATCAGCAGATAAGTGGATTAGAAAACTGTGGTACATCTACACAACGGAATACTACATAGCTATAAATAGATGGACCTGGAGAGTATGTATTATGCTAAGTGGAAAAAGCCAGTCAGAGAAAGGTAAGTATCACATGATCTCACTCACATGTGGAATCTGATGAATAAAATAAACTGATGAACAAAATAGATCCAGAGACATGGAAGCGTGGAACAGACTGTGGAATCTCAGAGGAAAGTCGTGGGGAGGATGGATGGGTAGGAAGAGATCAACCAAAGAACTTGTATGCATACATGCATAACCCATGGACACAGAGAATAGGGTGGTGAAGGCCTGGGGTGTGGGGTGAGGGAGGGCTAGAAGAGGTCAATGTGAGAAAAAAGGGAACATATTTAACACTTTCAATAATAAAGACTTAAAAAAAAAAGAATATATATATGAAGTTGCATGCTGTGAAGACAAATAGAACATGTGAGGAAGACAGTGATGGGCAGGAGCAGGCTCTTTTAAAAAGGGTGGTGGGGAGGGCCTTTTTGATGAGGTGATGAATTGAGCACAGACCAGAGAGGTAAGGAGCCAGTTGAAGGACACAGGGCAGCTTCAGGCTAAGGCGATGGTAACTGCAGAGTCAGGGGTGGGGCCTGCCTGTGTATCTGAAGAAGATAGATTCAGGGGGTGGGTGAGTGGTAGGGGATGAGAGGGGGCTGGGAGTGATGGGGTGATGGGCAAGTCACATAGAAGTCTTGGAGGCCAGGCTGAGGTTTTGGAGTTTAACTCTGTGATGGGAAGCCATGGGAGGGAAGCCATGTGCAATCCGCACTTAGTAACTGCATAAGGTTATGCTGCTTTTCCTCTGCTCCTTTTTCTCTTCTACTAAATTTCCTTAGGGCTTTGATTTTTCATTTATGCATTTTTATTGTGTAAATATTTTGGCAAGTCATCTTAAAATTTTTTTTGGAATCAAACAAGACATATTTATGTCTCCGTGTCTATGCAGTAAAGTTTGAAAATTCTATTGCTTGTTTTGGGCTAACATTGCTGGTTAATATGAGCAACTATGCTAGCCCAGAACAGGTAATAACACCATACAAAGAGGCCGGATGTTTATGCTGATATGGTAGGTAGTCCTCTATAAATATTATAGGCAGGTACTATGTCTCAAGCTACAATGTTGATTCCTAACTATTTCAGTTTTTATTTTTAATCTTGATTTTTTTTTTAAATATAGTTTCCACAAACAATCTAGTTAGCTCATCTCCTGGCAGCCAACAGAAAGAAGCTTGAGTGAATGTTTCAAGCATCTAATAAAAAACACTGTTTAGTTTCAAAACAAAAAATCATGTTAAATCATCCTATTTATTCATGCATTCACACCATTGGGAACAATGGAGTGGATATGGGAAAAGGTACACATGTTTTATTTGTCCATAGATCATTTGCTAAACACCCTCACACAGGCTACACAGTATTTATTTTAAGAATATTTTCTGAATTCCAGTAACTGAAAAGTGTAAAAAACTCCAGCAGCCCTTCCAAATGGGATTAGTTAGTGCTGTGACTAACACTAATAGTCTTAAAGAGTCTTGAGTTTTTATTGATTTTTTAGTGTCACAATCAAAAGTGATGATTGAAATTTATGCAAATGCCTCAACTGATGCTACAGGTGGAGTCTGCTGTTACTAGCCCTTAAATTAAAAAATCCCATCCTCAGGAAAGGGGCAACTGGAAACAATATTCAAGTTGATGGGAACACGCAGAGAACAAGTCTCAAGAAATGGGCTTAGGATTTCTTGGGAGTAACAGGGATGAAAAAGAATAGTTGGATGAACAGACAGATTCCAGGAGGATCCATGTCCAAAAAAGTCAGTGGGCAGCTGGAGCCCAGCTTTACTTTGTAGTCAGAAAACTGAGACACTTACTAGGAATACAAGCGACAGACTCCACAGCTAGCTCAGCATCTGCAGTGACAAAGACATGACCTTGTAGATAGTACAAGAAAGAATCTGCTAAACAAACTTTTAACATTGCCTTTGAATTACTGTAGCAATGCTTGCTTATTGCATCAAATTTGGAAAACAAAAATTGCACAAAAGAAAATAAAAGTCTGAAATCTCATTTTTGAGAGATCATTGCCATGAGCATTTTGGGTCCTTCTTAAGGTGGCTCAATGCCTGCAATTTGGGTCTGCAAGAAAATCTGGATTTAATGATAGATTATGAAAGCTTCCCGAAAGTCTAATTGTTGGAAATGAAGGGATGGTATCATTTTGGTGGAAAGAACAGTACCAGCTCTGGCTCACTCACTTGCTAATTGAACAGATATTTAGTGAGTGTTTATCATGTGCCAGGCACTGTTTCAGGCATCAAAAATAAGACTATTCTAGTCCCTGTCCATGCGGAGATTACTATCCAGCCAAGAAAACATAATTGATGCTTGGTTACAGTTAAAAAGCAATGCAGGCACTACGAAATTGTACAACTTTCCAGACTCACTTTGTCCAGTTTATGCTAGAATCAGCCTTGCTACTCAGAGCAGCCTGCAGACAATGAGGTCTGGGAACTTGTCAGTCTCTAACCAGACCTTCCAAATCAGGATGTGCTCTTTAGCAAGTTCCCAGGGATTTATGGGGCACATTATGGTTTGAGAAGCACTGGCCTACAGGATAAGTGGGAATCAAGAATGGAGGGAGGGGGAAGGCCTGCCAAGCCCTGAAGCAGGCTCTCAGTGGGAAGGCACTTGGCACTTTGAGCTGGCGAAGGAAGACCAATACACTGGGACCAAGACCAGACACGTTCACAGCTGGGAGACACTGTCACTGCGACTCTTGTGAAGAGAAACAGAGAAGAGATGTGGTAGCTGGGAGCTCACTGATTGCCTCATTGTGTCTAGTACAATTCGAGGCAGAACACACAAGCCAATCATAGCGCTCCTATGAATAGTTTATCAAACTCACCCAAGCAGTTAGTGATGAAAAAATACTATTCAGCTCTAACTTTACATACTGGGGGAGGTGAAGTTAGAGGGGTTGGTTACAAATGGTGGAATCTGTGGGGTTTAAGGCCCCCTAGGTCCAGGATTACCTTCTTCACCCAAACCCCCCTTCCAGGTTCAGGCAGAGTGTCTGGTCTTGTTTGTCAGACTCTCGAAGCCCCTGCTTCCTATTGTGTTGTCCGACCCAGGAGTAGGACAAAGAGGGTGCCTTGGAGGATTGATTACCACCCTTTGGTCTGTCTGTCTTTTAATTTTGAAGGCTAGAAAGAATGAACCCCCCCCAAAAAAAACAAAACAAAACAAAACAAAACAAAAAAACCAGTCTAAGCCAAAATCAAACAACTGAAGAAGAAAATAAACAGAAAAATAAACATCCCCTTGAAAGTTAAGGCCTTGAATTTCATGCAATCTTTTATTCCTGTTATTTACTCTTATTAATCAGATTGAAGTATCTGGTTACCCAAGCTCTTACCTACAAGCAGGGCTCCTCCTCTGATACACCTGTGCCATTCTACCCCGGCTTGGAAGAGGGACAGTGACCCAGAGAGCTCCTCTTTGTCCTCCAGTTTCACATTCTATTATGTAGCCTGAGGCACTGAACTGGCTAATCAGCTTGATTTACAACCTGAAACCACTCCAGCTCCTCTGTATTGGTTCCTAACATTTATATAACACAGGTCCTCAGAGGTGTTTACAGCACACTTCCTGCCATCTACCGTTTTATTAATCCTCACAACAGTATGGGCTTTAACATTTTTTTATTTGAAATTCCTAATTCATGGAAAGGCAAATCCTGGCAAAACAAGTTCAGGGCCAGCAGTTTGAGATGATATGCCTGGAGTTAGTCAGAGGCTGGGCAGGACCAGGAGTCAGAAGTTCCAGCACTTATTTCAGAGATTCTATCATCATTATCATCATCATCATTATCATCATCATCATCATCATCATCAGATATATTTAAAGTTACACAAGTAATTATTGCATTCAATTCTGAAATATATGTAAGAACATTATCTATAAAGTGAAAATCTTTCTTGACATCTTCCCATCTTGACTTGTTCATCACCCCAAGGCACCATTATGGGCTTGGCAAGAATCTTTCCAAATTTAGTTTTGTTCTGTCATATATATCTACATATCAGTTATTTCCATTGACATTGTGTCTGTAGCTATATTTTTATAAAGGATTCATGTTTGGGGCTGTATAGTATTCCACCATACTCATGTGGCACTAATTTATTCATTCTCCTTTTGATGAATATTTATGTGATTTCCAATTTTTCGCTTTGGCAAACACTGTAACACTGAATGTTTTTGTACATTTCTTTTAGACCTATGTGGAAATGTTTCTCTAAGATTGAATCCTAGAAGAGGAATTGTTGGGTCACAAGTTATATAATTTCAGTTTGAACAACTACTGCTAAAGTAAATCTCAAAAAGAGCCTTTCCAACTAGTACACCCAAAACCAGTGTATGGGGGTGTATCTCTCTATAACTTTGCAAAAATCCTTGTTCTTCTTAGACTTGTCCATGTGTAACTTTTAAAAGTTAAATATGACTCTCAAATATATTTTACAAATACAGAGTGCACATGTATAAAAATGTATTCAGCTCATTAATTAATGAGAAAATTTGTAATATGAAAAAGCTATTTCAAAAACCATTTGGAAAAATGCATTAATATAGTTCTTAATAAAATGTTAAAAGATTACTAGGCTACATATAAAGTGGTTAATGTCCTACAGGCCAATAAATTATAACCTTAAAGTTATCTTTCTTTGGCATTTCTACAAGGCACAAATCTGCAAGTTAATATATAACCTTACAGAGTTTTATTAATAGTAAATAGCAATATCAAACAATGTTACAGTCCCTCAGAAAACTAAATAATCCTTGGGCCTTTGAATGATGCTTCAATAGGACATTGAAAGGCCATACATTGAATGGATGACTACCCCTTTGGCCTTATATCCAGGTTTTGGATAATTTTTCTTACATATTAAAAAAAATCTGTACCAATGCAATGAATTTAAAATGGCAGTTCATTGTGAATTTCTATAATTGGTAGTTACTTTGAGGCATTTGTTATTTTTATTTGGCCAACCAGTTCTCTCGAGTTCCATGTCTCCCCCCCCCCCACCCCTCTCTCTCAATTTTCCATTGATTTTTAGAGAGAGTGGAAGAGACACAGAGAGAAACATCAACCAATTGGTTGCCTCCCACATCTGCCCTGACCAAGGCCAGGGGTTGAGCCTACAACAGTGGTATTTGCCCTTGACCTCCCAGGACTCATAAGTCCCAGAGACAATGCTCTAGCCACTGAGCCAAATGGGCTAGGGCACTTCCAGGTCTCTTTAAATAAACATCAGTGGTAGGAAAATACTTTTTTCTCTAGTGACCAGAAATGCCCTACACAAACTGAAGAGAAGCTTCACAAAGTTAGGCCTCCTAGGTGACAGGAGGAATGAAGACTTGCTTTTTCCTAGGAAAGATTTTACACAGCAAAGTGTGCCCTCAAAATTGGATGCATAGCCTGGCTGGTTCAGTGGTTGAACCAGGAGGTCACGGTTGATTGCCAGTCAAGGCATATGCCGGGGTTGCCAGTGGGGGTGTGTGAAGGGGTGTGCAGGAGGCAGCCAATAAGTGATTATATATAGTCATTGATGTTTCTATTTCTCTCTTCCTTTCTTAAATCAATAAAATCAATAAAAATATATTTTTTAAAAAACTAAATGCACAAAGGCACCTTCCTTCTGGCCTTCAGAATGCTAAAGATGCTGCCCACACCAGTGGCAGTGGAGGAAAAGAAGTGTGTCCAGAGAGGACCAGTGGGGTGGGGTAGGGTGAGGTGGGGGGGAGGGAATGGTGTTTGGTGGGCCTTTGTTTGGGGAGGAAGAACTCTGTCTGCTCTGCTCTCTTAGGTCCTTTCCTGGGCGGACTTTCTTGGTCAGTCTACCCATCACTCAACACTTATTCTCCCCCCTCCCCTACCTCCCACCCCTACAAGGGCAGAGGGTTTTTCAAAGGACAAATGGGGAGCATGACCAACACAAGGAGGTGAAGATAGACCAAGATGGTGAACTTTGAAGGTGTGCTATCCAGCAAGTCCGGATAAAACCCGGAAGCGGCGATGTGTGCGGGGCAAGGGAACAACTCTGTCTGGATGGAGTTAAAGGACCGGCCACCTGGCCTCAGCCCTGGTTGGGCTTTTCAGATTTCCTATGACTTGGTGCAGCACTGGGGGCCTCACGCTGGCATCCCCACCCCAGCCCAGAGCGAGTGATGGCACTTCTGTAACCAACTTCCAATTCTTAAACTATCGCTGAAATCATCGTTTGTTGGGAGCAGCCCGAGGAACTGGAGGCTGAGTCTCCGCTGCTGTGAACCCGTCTTCTTTCAACGTGGACGCTTCCCCAGTTGGACTCCCCATCCCTCCGACTCACAAACGGCTGCTGGATATCTTCCCGCCAGTTTGTCACGGGTCTTGGCAGGGGTCCACTCCCTTTTAGGGGGCAACTCCTTGGCTGCGGACCCAGGCCTAGGAGACGCCCCTTCCCTGCTGAGGCCTGCCCTCCGGTCTGTCTTTCCGGCGCGTCCCGGTCGGTCTGCAGCCAGCTCCGGGCCGTGGCACGCCTGGAATGCACCGGGGGCCGCGGGGCGGGAGGACGCGGGGCGGGACCGCCGGCTCCCCGGGTGGCGGTGCGGGGACTGGCTAGAGGCAAACAGTCCCAAAGCCCCGCGACTCGGATCTCGGGTTCTGAGTGTGCACCGCAGCCTCCCTCCGCGCTCGGCCCAGCCGCCGCCCCCCCACCCCCACCCCCGCCCTCAGCGACCCCAGGATCCCGAGGAGGAAAGAGGAAAAAGTCTCCAGAACGCGAGCGCAGGCCCGCCACGCCCTCCCTCCAGCAGCCAGGCGTCACGGAGAGGGGGCAGGAAGCCGGAGGGCGGTCGGGTTTGGGAGGGGCGAGGGGGCGGGCCGAGCGCTGGGGTCGCCCCGATTCGGCGGGCAGGGGTCCTCCGGCCCCGCGGCGCGGGCTCGGGGCTGGCGGCGCCGGCGTGGGCGTCGGGCCAGCCCCTCCGCGCCCCCTCCCCGGAGGCGGAGGGAAGGGACGGGCCGCAGCCCCGACGTCGCCGCCCGCGGCGGGAAGCGCCTTAAAAGCCGCTGCTCCGCCGCCGCCCGGTGCTCGCCGGGCTCCTCGGGAGTGTGCGCGGAGGCCGGGGACTGGCCGCCGACCGACCGACTTCCGACGGACCGCGATCCCGGGCAGCCCCCCCAGACCGGCCGGCCCGGCTTTGGAGGGAGAGACCCGGACAGACCCCGCTCGGCCCCGGCACTCCGGCCGCCCGGACGCGCCCCCTGCCGGCGGGCAGCGCGCCGAGGGCGCGGCGGCGGGGGCATGTGAGCCCGCGGGATGGCCTCGGCGGTGTTTGAGGGCACCTCGCTCGTCAACATGTTCGTGCGCGGCTGCTGGGTGAACGGCATCCGCAGGCTCATCGTCAGCCGGCGCGGGGACGAGGAGGAGTTCTTCGAGATCCGCACCGAGTGGTCGGACCGCAGCGTCCTCTACCTGCACCGCAGCCTCGCCGACCTGGGCCGCCTGTGCAAGCGCCTCCGGGACGCCTTCCCCGAGGACCGGCCGGAGCTGGCCCGCGCGCCGCTGCGCCAAGGTGCGGGGTGCGGGGTGCGGGGCGCGGGGCGCGGGCTGCGGACTGCGGGCGGGGTCCAAGGGGGAGTGCGGTTGTGAGGTCGTTTTAAAGTGCACGAAGGGGAGAGGGAAGTTACTTGAACTAAGATTGCGGCTTTCCTTCCGTCCCGCCGCGGACTGGGGACACTTCGCCCCTCCGCCCCAGGGGAAGGGCGCCCGGAGTGCCGGTGGCAAGAGGACAGGGAGTCGCTCATGGAACCCCGGCCTGGACACCAGAAGAGGTGCCCTGACTGTCACCTCGGGCCCGTCACTGACCAGGGCCGGTGCGGCGGCCGGTGTAGGGTGGCCCCGGGCCTCTCAGTCTGGGCGCCTGCCCCGGACCAGTGGTCGCTCCGTCCCCACTCCCGGGAGGGCCAGCTGAGACCCCGCCCCGCCCAGGGGGCGGCAGTTGGGTGCTGGGAGACCTATGGGGAGAGCTGACCGTGTCCGGTTGGGGGTTGCGCCCCCCAGACTCCTCCCCGGGTTGACCTCGCTGACAGAGGAGCTGGAGTGCGTGTTGCCACGCAGCCTTCTGTCACCGCTGGGGAGGGGCAGCCCCACGGGGTGGGTCCACATTTGCTTTTGATTAACTGTGGCGGCCTCCTCCCTCGCCTTGTGACCGAGCCTGGCTCCTAGGACTGGAGTTTCAGAGATCTGCTGTGGCTTCACATTTCCTTCTGCCTGTCTGTCGCCCGTCCCACAGGCTGCCCTTTGGAGGGCGGAGATGGGAAGAAGGAGGAAGGGCCAGAGAAACTAAAATTGAGATGGGAAGGATTGCAGTGGGGGAGAAGGGGCCAGGAAAGTCTGCAGGGCTCTAAGCAACCTCACTTCCCTTATATCCTCCCCCACCCCCCCATGACCACCTGCAGTGAGGTGACACCCAGAAACCTTCTTGTCTGCAGTTCTCTAAGTAGAGACTGGGTGGCACTTTGGGGGCAGTTATTGAAGCTGAGGGTGGCCGGGACAAGTCTCCTTAGCTACTGTCCACCTGAGGTCTTAAGATAACCTCTCCTTACCCTCTGGCGATCCCAGCTCCCACCCCAGAGTGTGAATTATATGTCAGTTCCCATGACACATCCGCTGGCTGACACGTCATTTTGGAAAGCTGGTGAGTCTGGAGACCCTGAGCGAGACAGCTTGCCTTGCAGGCTTCTCTTTGCTCCCCAGATTCCCTCATGCATAGCCATTCTGGAGTCAGTTTAGGATTATTTTAAGCATGGCAACAGGTTTCCTTGGGCTTGCTATTTGGGTGTGTGTTATTGTATTTTTTTAATTCAAATGAATGCCCAAATCAAGAAAGCTTAGTTGTGTTTTCTCCTTTCTGGAACTAGGTGGACCATGAACGAATGGGGCCCCCTAAGGCCTTCAGAGTGCCTGCCTTCCCCCTGCCCTCCGGGTCTCACTAGGTCAGGTGGCCCAGCTCAGCCGTGACCCTGGGCACCCTGTTTGGTCCCTCCTCTGGAACATAGTGCCTGCTGCTCACTTTTGTGTATGTGAGGGTTAAAATGCAGAGTGGAGTGTCTAGCAGAAGTAAGCCCTATTTATTTATTTATTTATTTATTTATTTATTTATTTATTTTTTGAGAGTTCACAATGGACTAGAATTCAGTTTATTTTTTTATTTTTATTTTTTTGCCCCCCTCCTTTCCTCCCTCCCATACATACCCTCCCTCCCCAGAGTTTTATGTCCATTGGTTGTACTTATATGCATGTACACAAGTCCTTCGGTTGATCTATTATCTCCCCCAGATCTTCCTCCCCTCCCCACTGTAATTTGACAGTCTGCCTGTTGCTTTACTGTCTCTATATTTGTCTCTTGGTTCATCAATTTATAATGTTCTTTATCATCCACAAATGAGTGAGGTCATGTGGTGTTTCTCTTTCATTGATTGGCTTATTCACTCAGCATGATGTTCAACCACTGTGGAGAACAGTGTGGAGTTTCCTCAAAAAACTGAAAATGGAACTCCCATTTGACCCAGTAATCCCACTTCTAGGAATATATCCCAAGAAACTAGAAACACCAATCAGAAAGGATATATGCACCCCTATGTTCATAGCAGCACAATCTACAATAGCCAGAATTTGGAAACAGCCTAGGTGCCCGTCAGCAGATGATTGGATCAAAAAACTATGGTACATCTACACAATGGAATACTATGCTGCCATAAAAAAGAAGGAATTCTCATCATTTGCAGCAACCTGGATGGAATTGGAGAACATCATGCTAAGCCCTACTTTAATGCTAGCTCCCCTCAGCCGCCCTGCTTCTGGTGGGACTGGTAGATGGTGGCGGGAAGGAGAGCGTGGCTCTGGCCGCCCTGGGGCGTGATAATGAAAAGTCTTACCTGCAAAAGGGAGGTGAGTGTGAGGCCTTGCCCCGCCCTGCACATGCCCTGGTGCTGTGCCTTGTGTGTGCATTTGAGTTGTGCTGGGTCAGTTTAGGTTTCTGAGGTGTAGACACACAGAGAGTACCTCTGAAGAGTGAGCCACTTACAAGTGAAGAAAGGTTTAGGATGATGGGGGGCGGGGGGAAGTAGACTTGAAAAGGATATGATAGGTAGTTGCTGGTGTGCTCAGTGGTTAGTGTCAGCCCAGGCACCAAAGGGTCATGGGTTGATTCCCAGTCAAGGGCACGTACCTGGGTTGCAGCTTCAATTCCTGACCCGGTCAGGGCATATGCAGGAGGTATCCAATAGATGTCTCTCTCACATCAATGTTTCTCTTTCCTCCTTCTACTTTCTAAAAATTGATGGAAAAATAACCTTGGATGAGGATTAATGAAAGAGAAAAGAAAGGGTATGATGGGTACTTTCAATTATCTGACGGGGAGAAATTCAAATGAGGTATCAGCCATGGTGGTAGAGGCAGTGGGGGTGGTGAGGATGAGGTCCAGCGACTGGGTGAAAGGACTTCATAGCAGCCTGGGGTGGAACTGTGGGAACCTTTGGCTGGATCCCTGGCTCAGCAACCTTAATTCCCCATCTAGTCCTTGATTCTCTAAAGGGAGGCAAGCTGGTCCCTCCCCAAGCACCATCTGAGTTTTGTACAATCCTAAGGGAAGTCCGTTTCCTTTTCAGAACTGTTTAAGTCCAGGGAAATCATTTTCATAGTAAAATACATTCCAGTAATATAAAAGAAAAGTCCACCTCATATCTATGTGCCAGGTATCATTCTAGGTGCTAGGGACATGGTAGTGACCAAAAAAGACACCCCCCCCCCAAAAAAAAAAAAAAATCCCTGTCCTCATGATTCTTATATTCTGGTTGGAAGAAACCTAGTAATAAACAAATATGTTAGTGATAAATGTTCAGAAGATAAGAAATAAGTAAGCAAGGAAAGGAGCTATTGCTTATGGGGGCAGGGAAGGTAGGGTGGTCTGAATGGTCTGAAAGGAAGTGACCTTTGAGCAGAAACCTGAAGGAAGAGATGGAGCCAGGCCACATCACTGCCTGTGGAAGAAAGAGGAGCCAGTGCAAAGGTCCTGAGGCCTGCCCGTGCCTGGTGACTTAGTAGTGAGAGGCCATTGTGCCTGGAGTGGAGAGGGTAGTCGGAGATGATTGGGGAGGTAGGGAGTGGGCAGGTCACATTCAGATTTGGGTTCTTACTCAGAGATGGAGAGCTTTGAGCAAGTGACTTAATCTAACACACACTCCGGCTGCTGTGCTGAGAATGACCCGGGAAGAAAGGGAGGCTGGCTCGAGCTGCCGGGACATCGTGGCAGGTGTAGCAGATGTGAGACATGGCCAAGCACTGATATGCCTGGAAGGGAAGAGCACAGCACTGACGGGGAGACCAAATGTGGGTGTGAAGGAGCGTCAAGCTCGCAGCCAAGCTTTCAGCCTGAGAAACGGCATTGCCACTCACTGGGACGGGAAACCAGCAGGAGCCAGGTTAGGGCTCCAGCTCTGAGTGTATTTCGGCGTTTTCTCCAGATAAGGCCCCTCAATGGGAGCCTGTGGGGTGCACAAGTCTGGTCACCTTTATCACTGAAGATTTTAACCGACCTGCAACCTCATGGACTGTCTGTGCTTAGATGTGAGGTCTGAGGGATGGAAGCTAAGGTATCTAGCATATTATCAGGAGACACCTGCCAGCCTCACCACCCTGATAGCTCGAGTAAAATGTGTTCTCTGCTCCCAGGCCTGAGCCTGTCCTGTGGGCAGAGAGGGAAGAAGCTCAGTGCTGCCCCAGACTAGCTGGGAGAATGCCACCTGCTGGATGGGACGGACCGCAGAGTCTCTGAGTTTACATTCTAAGAGGCTGAGAGAAGTTCCAGCCACCTGGGCCCTGGGCAGCAGAGCAGGGCACAAAGGCCTTCTTTGCGCGGCCAGATGTGTGCTCAGTGAGCCTGCCCCTCACCTGTGCCTCAGCTCCCACCCCCATGCATAGCCCCACCTCAGGGTGTCCTGCCCCTCCTAACAGGCGGTTTTCACCTCTGGGGGTTCGGGGTATTCTTTCAGATTCACAGGCCAATTTTGAGATTCTTCCATGGGTAGTGCGCCTGGGCTGGGTGCTTTCCCAGGGCCCCGGCAGCGTGGCCACATGCTCTGCCACCCGTCCTGGCTGGAATTGTCCCCCTCTATGTCGCCTGCTCTTCCTCCCGTTTTACCTATCTTTCCCAGGCCCACACCCGCCACTGCCCAGACTTCCTCTGATTTCCTAGTGTCCAGTCCGGTCTCTGCAAGTGGCCACATGGCTGAGTTTGGTTCATGATCCTGTGATCTCATCCCAAGAGAGCTCACTGTGCTGTGGGCACAGGTGACCCGAGCTAACTCTCAGCTAGAGAAGGAGCTGATGTGATGCTTTCCACTAAATATCAGAGGAGAAACTCAGTTCTGCTTCTCAGGACAGAACCCACTGTGGCATCCTGGCTGCCCTCAGGATGGCCCCCTGGGACATGGATCCCCTTTCCTTCTTAAAACACGTCTAGGCCTCACCTTTCTCTGCTGTCTCTTTTAATCAACCCTTTTCCAAAAGGTGAGAGATACTCCTGCATGTGGACAGTGGCAATCTGGGAAGATTCAGAGTACCAGGCAAGCTAATAACGGTGTGCACTGCTGGATGGGTCGGACCGCAGAGTCTCTGAGTTTACATTCTAAGAGGCTGAGGAAAGTTGGAGCCACCTGGGCCCTGGGCAGCAGAGCAAGGGTACAAAGGCCAGATGTGTGCTCATGAGCCTGCCCCTCGTCTGTGCCTCAGCTCCCACCCCATGCATTTGCCTCTTCTGGCTGAAGCCCAGCTTGGAGTTGTGTCATGCTCATGGGATTCAGGAGACAGAGAGACTGGTGGTGAGTTATGACCCCGACGTGCATTTGACCCACGTGGCACAGTCCTCCGGGCAGGTGTCTTGTGGGAACTCTGGGCTCTGGATGGTAAATAGGACAGTGTGTTGTTAACGGTGGTTGGCATTGCCCGCCCACTGAAATACAGATTTTATTGGTATTTTTGTTCACTTTTACTTTCTTGAGTGACAGTTGGCATCCACTGGTCACTGCTGGTGTCACCACTAAAAAAATGGTCCCCTTGTCCCGGAGCCTAGAAGCCCCAGAGCCCCTTGATCAGAAACCTTTCTTTGGTGAGAAGGCCAGGGAGCCTGAGGGTTAGAGTCTGCTCTCATTCCATCTGAGCCTGCTGTGGCCTCCCTGCAATGACATGATGGCAGCCCACGTGTCCCCTTGGAGCTCACTCTGTGCTGAGATGTCGCTCTCCAAGCACATACCTTCGGTCCATCTTCCTCTGACCCCGCACCCTAGACTGAGTCACACTGTGGACACAACCACGTAGCTCCTTTGACAACTTACCCTGCAAGTTTTACTTAATTTTTGTTTTCAGAACAAAACACATCAGCTGTCCGTTGCTGATAGGTAACTTGTAACCAGTGGGGAAACACACTGAGCATCAGCTGGGCAGAACGGAGCGCAGGCGTGGATGTGTAATTACAACTCTTACACAGCACCTTCACTCCACCAGGCAGCCGTCCTGCCCCCCCGTGAGAACACGGAGGCCCTGACAGCTGGAGCACAGGTCGCAGTGGGCGGGCTCCGGGGACGTGGGGGAAAGCACTGGCCTTGGAACCAGACAGGGAAGGACTCAGATTCTGGCTCTGTCTTTCCGGTGACTTCAGGCAAGTGGCTTAGTTCCTAGAGGCCCGGCACGTGATGGCAGCCGCGATGTTTGTGCAGCGGGGCCGTCATGAGCTTGAAGCGGCGATCTCCACGCTGGGCACTTGAATGGTTGGCTTTGGACTCAGGACCACGTGACCCTGGGGCTTTGGCTCTTTTCTTTGCAACTCTTTTTATTAACACCTTTCCCAAAGGTGGGTGGCACTTCCGCATTGTGGACAGTCACGATAAGGGAAGTCATTCAGATTCCGAGAGCCGGAGGGTGGCCCCCTGCTCCCGTCCCTGCCCGGCTACAGAGAGGCCCACAAAGGGTTCCCTCCATCATCTTAGTGAGCTCCGAGGACCAGGCCTGTGGCTCTGCTGGGCAGAGACTAGAATTGGGTGCCTGGTGTGGGTCAGGGACTGTGCTCCAGGGGGCAGTCTTATGAGGGCAGGTGACTGTGGATACCTGGGGCTGGTGTGTGTATTACCATAGGGACTAGAGTTACCAGGTGGGCAGAGTTCTCGAGGGCAGAGCCTGCAAGGGGGCCACGGTTCCCACGGTGAACCCCTTCATGTGGCGTGTGAGGCCCCGCTGTCTCAGCCTTCCCTACCCCTGCCCCAGCCACACTCCAGATCCCACGCCCTGATCTCCTCCCTCCCTCGCCCCTTCCTTCAGGCCTCCTGGTCTGAGAGGGTGGGTGCCTTGCTATGAGTCTTCCTAGCTCCCAGGTGACGACCCACTCCCTGTGGCCAGTGTGCATCTCACTTCCGTCCTCCTGGCAGCAGGAAGCTCTGGGGAGCCAGGGGTCCTGCTAGCTTGTTGGCCAGGGCACCTCCACACCTGGGGGGGCTGCCTGGCTGCAGCAGGAGGGCAGGCAGCGCTGGGCGATGAGCGGATGAGAGGTGCTTCCTGTTGTGAGCGCTGAGAGTGGGGTGGTGTTCCCTCAGTGCCGTTGATGTTTTAAGGCCGACTGGCTAAGTGAACGGCTTCTGAAACACGCTTGGGAAGGGAATTGTGCTTTCTGTGGGAGAGCAATGAAGAGGCCTAGAGAAGGAGGGGTTAAGGGAAGGACACAGAAAAGGTCAGTACTTTTAAGTGAAACACTTGCTTTCTCATATGACAAAACCACATTCACTCAAGGGAGCATCTGCCAGTTGTAGGAAGACACAGAGGAGGGAAGAGCATCTCCTCTCAGTCCTTCTTGGATCCTCAGAAAGTGTAACTTTGCCGCTGTCGCTTCGGCCTCCTCCTCTGTACCACTGAGCCCGGGAGGCCGGCAGGGAGGGTGAGCCAGCAGCACCCCGGTGTGCAGCAGGTGTCAGCAGGGCCAGATAGTCCTTTTGTGAATGCTGCATGACACCCCGCAGAGGGAGCACAGGACACTGAGATGGCGTCGAGGGGAGCGCTGCGGGTCCCGGGAGAAAGGCCCTCACTGTGCAAATATAGCCACGGGCTACGTCTCTAGCTCGTTTCTTTGCTTCCATTTCTTTTATATATATATATTATTGATTTTGTACAGAGAGGAAGGGAGAGAGATAGCAAGTTAGAAACATCGATGAGAGAGAGTCATCAATCAGCTGCCTCTTGCACACCCCCTACTGGAGATATCCCGCAACCAAGGTACATGCATGCCCTTGACCGTAATCGAACCCGGGACTCTTTAGTCCCCAAGCCACTGAGCCAAACTAGTTTCGGCTGCCTCCATTTCTTGAATGTTGGCTGTCTCTTTAGAAAACAGGTAATGTAGGAAGTAAGCCTATAAGGTTTTCTAAAAATTTTTAAATGTTTTGTTTCCAAACTGTGTGTTATGCTCAACCTTTAAAGAACATGTATATCCTGCGTTCCCGGTGTCATCCCCACCATGCTCTCAGTACGGGGTGTTGATGGACACGTTTGTGCACTGGAGGAGGAACTCTGGAAATGTAATTTATTATGTGACTTGGTTGAAAGGTCACGTTACAGGAAATCTTCCTAGGGCTCTATTGTGGAGTCTCCTCTGAGACTATGCCCTTTGGCCACTCCTTCATGTGCTTCAGAAAGACAGTCTTCCTTCCGAACTGGCCGAGAAGGCTCCTGTCTTTATTTCCAGATGTTTAGCAGCAGAAGGCTCAGGTTAGGTTCGGGTCTCCCGAGTCAGTCCGTGGAGGAAGCCTGGAACTGTCTGAGGTGTTCTGCAAAAGCTTCCACTTCCTGAAAAACATGGGACTTTGGACCCAGGCTCCTGAGATTAGGAAACAAGGTTGTTCGTGTTTGCTGTCACTGATGGGTCATTGTGCTGATGTCAGCGTGTTCAGTCTGGGTTTCAAGAATAAATCTGATGTTTGCATGAAGAAGCTGATTGTGAAACAATCTGTGTTTCAGTCCAAGGCTAAACTAGTTCACAAGCAAAAGGCACTCCGGTGCTGTAGGCTGACTTTAACCCTCAAATGTATGTAAAACTGGCACACTGAAATTGATATATAATTGTGCTTTCAATCTTTTGGCTTCAATTTTTTAATTGGTCAGGTCAGGGCTAAATCTGGATAAAATTTTCACATCACAAATTGTGAAAAGTGACATCTTAATAGTTGAGTTTATATTAGTGTTTATGTTTTTATCAGAAATTAGAAAAACTCCCAGGTGCTGTGAAGTCTACTAAGTCAGCTTCCTGATAGAAGTATCTGAATGTGGCCTGGAGTGGATTATCCCTTCCTGTCCTCACTGGACTCAATTCCTTGGCTTCCAGAGTACTGTCACCCCCTGCTGGCCAGTCCTGGAACCACAGTCTCATAACCCAGATGTATGGGGAGACCACAGGTGGAGGGGCAGGTACAGTGCAGAGTGGTGATTCTGCAGATGTCAGGAGAGAATTCTCTGGGAGACCAGGTCTCCCAGCCTGTGATGTGGGGAAGGCTGTGCAGAACAGAGGGCATATGCCCCCTCTTGAGGGCTGGATGAGACTTTCTCGTACACGAACCTGGAGGTGGGGGAAGGTCAGCAGAAAGGTTGTCCCAGCAACAGGCAGCGCTGTGTGAGGGAGAGCAGATCAGCAGGCAGCACTGCACGAGGGTGGGGGCCTGTTTCTTGGGTTGGTGTGAGGGTTGGGGACTCACAGGGCTGGGGACTCACTAAGGGTGACTGGGTCAGGTCGAGAAGGGTCTGTGCATTGGGGTAAGACGCTGAGACGTCTCCAGAGGCCTGAGCACATGCTTCTTGCTTTTCTCTGGAAAATGGGTCACCATGAAGACAGGCTTCCACATAAATACAGTTAAGGTTGAATTTAAGATAAATAATGAACAATTTTTTAGTAGAAGTCTATCCATATGATTACATTATTCAGTGTTTATCTGCAGTTCAAATTTAAGTAGGCATTCTGTGTTTTATTTGCTACATCTGGCCACCTTAAAAGATCATCATAGAGCAGAATGTATTATCGGATGAACTCTTATCCTTGGATATTAACCCAATCATAGCTTGAAATTAATTAAAGCAAAGATGTAACCAAAATTATGTTGTTAAAGCAAAGATACAAGAATTGTAAACCTCTGTACTGGCTAAGATTAAGTTATGCTTTTAACTTGTAAAGCGGGTGTAAAATGCTGTTTGCCCTCAAGGGCATGTATTCAATACATCGGTTGCGGGCACATCCCTGGTAGGGGGTGTGCAAGAGGCAGCTGGTCGATGTTTCTCTCTCATCGACGTTTCTGGCTCTCTCTCTCTCTCCCTTCCTCTCTGTAAGAAATCAATAAAATATATTTTTAAAAAAACTTTCAGAGGGTTTTGCCTTGGTCCCTTTCCTCCTGAGACTCCCCTGAGGCAGGCAGAAGATGAAAGTACTTTGGTGCAAGCGTGTGCATGTGTGTTTGAAATTTTATTCCCAGGAATTTAGGGTCTGGAGAACAAGCATCCTGAGAGTCTGTCTCTTTGGTATTTTCTCCCCTATTGTCCCTGCTTCCCGCAGCGTGCTGGATGGTGTGCTGGGGAAGAGCGGAGATGGTGGCCCAGTCCTTGTCGCTGGGGATGGCTGGGGCGCGGTGCCGGATGTGCCGGGCTGTGTGGGTCGGGGCCTGGGGTTTCCCAGTGGTCCAGCCATGACTCACCAGCCTGCCTCTGGGACTCCTGCTCCCTGGACTGCTGCTATCTAGCTGCTTGGGCCTGTCAGGCTGGGCGGGGGGAGGGCTGGACCAAGCAGGGACACCTATACCCAAGGGGCTCATGCTTCAGGAAGTTGAGAGGGTGATTCCTGGCCTCCATGTGAGCTGACGCTGTGGAGCATCCCCCTGCGGTAGCCAGGCTTTCAGAATCGCCCTCGCCCATGTGTGGGTGCTCCTGGCTTTCCAGGGACTCTCTTCCTTTCAGTCATATGGTGTAAGACATTAACTATCACTTATGTAGACTCAGTCAACGACTTGCCTAAAAACAACAAGCACCCTTTTTCCTGTAAAACAAAATGAAGCCAGAACTTCTAAAGAACTCAGACTCATTACTGATAACAGTTCTAGGATTTCAGCTGTGAGTTTTGGTGAGAGCCACAGGGCAGTCATCCTCGGTCACAGGAAGAGGCAAGTTTCCTTGGGAACCAAATATTCCCCATCTCCAGGAAGCGGATGTACAGAAACTGTAACGGCCAAGTTTGTGTTCCTCACTGTTCACGGGGACACAGAAACGTACCCAGATTCTCCATGCTGTAACCTATGGCATTTACAAAGCCATAGCCTGCATCTCCTAATAGCCGCTTGGGACTTTTGGTAACTAACAAGTCAGACGCTGATTCCTGGAAAGTGCTGTGAGTCATGCCACACTGGTTTTCTCTGAGTAGAAATCTGATTTTTTTCCTCCCAACACCAGCATTTAAATGACGTATCTAACCATGGGCTCTGTTCAGATGGGCCCTGTGGTCAGGCCAGCAGCACAGAGTGAGCCCCCTGCTGCCGCGTTGTGGGAGTGGGTGCTGCCAAGGCCCCTCCCCTGGTGCAGCCACCATAGGCGGTGGTGAGCGGGCCGCGCCAAGCTTGGGTGGAGCCCAGGGTGTTATGGAGCCATCCCTGCTGCCCCCTCAGAGGCCACTTGGAGGTTCTGCCTGTGGCTTATGCCTGCCTACCCCCTTCACTTGCTGTCCCTGGCTGCCAGACCTCTTGCTTTTAGATGGTAGTGTCACCCCAAATACACGCAGATCATTCACTGGGTCTTTGAGCCTTCAAGGAGGTGTAGAACAGGGCTTCAGAGTAGGGCTGTACATACATGAATGAGGCTGGGCAGATGCACCCACCCTCACACAGGTGACACAGGGGTGGCACCCTCATCGTGGGAGGCCTGTTGTCTGTATTTAATGTGGGAGCATATTTCCTGGTCTGTTTTTCTGACCGTAGGCATGTCTGTCTCCATTATAGGATTGGTAGCCATAAAGGATGCCCATGATATAGAGACCAGGCTCAACGAGGTGGAGAAGTTGCTGAAGACCATCATAAGCATGCCATGTAAGGTGAGTGGGTCGGGTCCAGCTGGGTGGGACGGTGACACATCCCACCAGCATCCACGTAGCTGTCCTGCTGGCTCCCTTGGCCATCTGCCCCTCCCTGGAAGGCCATAGGGAGGTGGGTGGATAGACCCAGGAAAGAAAGACTTGGATGAGCTCCAGTACCTCCATAGTTTCTTCCCTGGGCAAGTGGAAGTGGGGGGGTGGGCAAAAAGGTGTTGAGTAGGGAGGGAAGGGGGCCTCCGCTACAGTGGTCTTGGCTTTCCTGCTTCCATGCAAAAGGCCTTGCTGAGGGTGTCTGAGGAGAGGCCTGAGGAGTCCGAGGGAGTGTTGGCCTCAGCAGTGGCAGGAGGATAAACAGCTTGCAGGCCTGGGTGCAGTGGTGATGAGGAACTGGCTGCGTCAGGCGACCACCTTACTCCTGCAGGCTGTTGCCTGCCTCATCTGTGGGTGGGAGAGTCAGGGCGCTCAGTTTACTGTGAAGTGAAGGGAGCTGTGGGAAACGCTGGCCATGCAGCACTGAGAGAAGCTAGCCAACTTCTGGCACCCCGTCCTGCAAGTCCTAGAGGCCTTACGTTCCAGCCACATGTTCATAAATAAACGAGGTCAGCGATTGCAGCCTCTTCCGCATGGTTGGTCCTGTGAACAGCTCTGGGTAGCACTAGATGGGCCATCTTGTAGAGGACAGATTTTAGTAATTATCCAATTTCTCCCCAGTATTCTAGGTCAGAAGTCGTGCTCACCTTCTTTGAAAGATCTCCTCTGGATCAGGTGCTAAAAAATGACAGTGTACATAAAATTCAACCCAGCTTTCAAAGTCCAGTGAAAATATCAGGTAAGAGCTACAGGGAAGGCCTGGGGGAAATGCCGCTGGGCTTTCTGGGAGCCTTTTCAGTGTGGTGCCTGCGTGGCTGTACCCCGCCTGCGTGCGTGTGTCGTGTGTCTCCCCCCCCCCCCCCCCCCCGGGCTACAGAAAGACAGCCCAACAGACGGTGAGCATTGTGAGTAAGAGGCTACTACCAGATCCCTATGAACAGTGTTTTCTGACCTGGAGTTCACACTCCCCCTCCATCCTAAAGGAGTTACTTGGCATATAAATTGGAGCTTAAGAAGCAGTATAATGATGAAAACATTAATGAGACATTTCTGAAGCAAACTTCTAAAGTCCGTAGTCTAGCCTGCTGAAAACGATAGTTCGCATAATGTGGCATTGAGTTGTTCTTAGTCTAGGGCAGCCGTGGCCAAAGGGGAGCACACAGTCTAGGTATTACTAGTGTTGATAAATTCACCAAAACATTCATGGGAGAGGCAAGGTCAGCAGCAGTAAGCAATCGTGCACTGAGTGGAGCGCTGGACAGCTCGCCTGTGGGGTCAGGTGAACGGAAGGGGCCCTGGACGTCACCCTTTGTGGTGGCTTTCTAAGGCTGGTTGTCCTGTCATTAGAACACGGTTGCTTTCTGCAATGCTGTCTGCGAAGGCCGCTGAGGGAAAGAGCTCCGCCCAGGGTCTCAGGCAGGCACCGGGCTCCCCCAGGCCGCAGGCAGTCCGCTTGTTTTGGCCTAAGAAGTAGCATTTGAGTGGAGTGTGGCAGGGTTTGCCAGGTGGGAAGGGAGGGCTGTAGGCTAACTGTGAGGGCCTGCAGAGCATCCTGGTCTGTAGGAAGGAGAGGAGGCATTCTGGAGGAGGAAAGAAAGAGGCGGAGTGGAGGAGCAGGCCCCTGGAGGAAGAGCCCAGAGCCGGCTCCTAAGAAGAAATTGATGGTCATGGTGAAGGGGACATGGTGAAGCCAACCTGGAGGGTGGCGTTGGTGGAAAAGTGTCCTTACTGAGTTCTGTGCCACAGTGGGGACGAGAGTCCTCATTGTGTGTTGGTGAGGTGGGCAGGTGGGCCAGGTCTGGGGACCGGGATAAAGAAGATACTCCAGGTATGACTGTGTGAGGATGGGGGGAAGCCTGGGTTGTGTGTCTGCTGCTTTTGCTGTCTATGCAGCTTCCTGTGTATTCCTGGCAAGAGGAGCAGCAGTCAGAGCTCTCCTCCTTCATGGCGGAGTGAGGGTAGCTGCCATTTATCCTGGCAGGTGTCTGTGGGCTCCAGCTCGGAGGCTCGGAGGGCTCTGGGACCTGATGGGCCTGATTGCCAGTTTGCATGCTGCCAGATGGAGTGGGGCAAGCTCTGTCCTCAGAACGCGGTGGAAGGGTCCCAGCACTGGTGTCCCTGCTCTGCTTCAGTTCTCTCTATGTTGAGCAAGTGGGAGAGCAAAGAGCAGCACAGTCCTCTCAGGACCGGGGTAGGCACAGGAGCTGGTGTGCTTCAGGTTGGCCCCACGTGGAGAAGGCCAGACTCGGGCTGGGTGGCGTGGCCTCTGAGTACCTCCCAGAGTGCGACCGCGTGGAACATCCCAGCCCTCTTAGCGGCCTGTCTTATCAGTGACGGTGACGGGTAAATGCAAGGCCACATCTGCCTTAAGGAGCTGAGAGGGCTGAGAGGAAGGGATGGCGGTAGAGTCCCATGCTGACGTGTTAAGTATGTTCTCCATGTTTTCTCAAGAGGACTGAGGACAGAGGCTTTGGTTTGCACTGTATGTGAGCCTCATGAGGCCTTGCCTGGCTGACCAGGGACACAGTGTCCGGTCTAGGGAGGTAGGGTGCTGACCTCGTGCCAGTGGGAGCCCAGGTGGTGGTGGTGGGGGGGCATGCTCTGCCTTGGGACATAGCAGTCACTGCCCCCAGTGTTGGCTCTGCACAAAACACTTTGTAATAAATGGGCTGCCAGAAAATGGAGTTTGTAAACTTCTACTGCAAGTCGGTCTCCGAAATCCTCCAGCCAGCGGCCCATCCTAGGAACCTGTGTGCGGGGTGGCAGGCTCGGGGAGCATCAATCGAACCCTTTCTGAGCTGAGTCTCTGACATAAGGGGTGTCCTCCTCTTCTTCTGCTCTCATCAATGGAGCCCGAAGTCTAGGAGTCTCCCTTTGAAGCTTCCCAGCGCAGACTAGTGTGTAGGTGCGGGAGGGGTTGGGGGTGTTCCACGGAGTGGGGTGCACGCTCATTGCTCACTGCTCGAGGAGATATATGGACAAAGACAATGCACCGTGGCAAATTAGGAGACACTTCCCAGTGAAACTGCGGTTTGTGGTGGCACCGACATCCCTTTGAAGAATGAGTGTACACGTTTGCCAGTGGGGCCTTTCGGTCTCCATCCCATATTCTAAGGTTGCTGCATTCAGGGGTCCCTCAGGCCTGAACATCCACAGTGTCTCTATCAGCCTCACTTGTCCCTGGTTGGTAGCCTGAATACTGACTGGTCATCCCACAACTCTGGCTTCCTGAGCTCAGTAATTTCTCGCAACTTGGCATCCACAATAAAACACAAGGCCCCCATCATTCTAGGCATTTCTGAGTCTGGCTGGCTCCAGCTTTCTGATTTTGTCACCACAGCACCCTCTGCTGCAGACCCTCCACCACTTCCTGGCTGGGCTTGGCTCATGCTGTGTCTGCCCCTCCACATCCACTGCTGTCCTGCTAAATTCCATCCATTCGTGAAAATGACCTCGCTTGCTGCGACTCACCCAGCCCCTCCTCCTCCTCTCTCCGGAGATTTCCTAGTGCCTTCTCATGCCACTGACATGGTATTTAGGGGGTAGGTGCCATGGGAACGGACCCCCTTGCTCTTAGAGGCTGCTCTTCACACTGGTGACAGGTGCATCAGGCCTCTGCAGGCACAGCCTCCTCTCTAATCTTCAGACTGTGCTGTGGCCACGGGCTCCACTAGGTGGCGCCAGGCCCTGGTGGTGCGAGAACCATGCCAGGTCCTGGGCCTACAAGGGCAGTGGATTCTCTGGTGATGCTTTGGGTCAGTACAACCTCAAACAGTCCTCATCCCATGTTAATCTAACTACTGTCAAACATAAGAAATGTAGAATATATGAATTAATGAACTGAAGGACTGATAACATATGGAGCACTGGAAACCATGGCTGCAGTTAAAAAAAGAAAAGCATTAACACAGTAGTAATTATTGCAGAAAAGATCTATCAATAGCTGCTAAGACTGGTGGGAACCGTTTTAGGAGAAATAGGATTTGCAGAATCTCGACGCACCTCCCTAAAGGCATTCCTTAACCATCAAGAGAAATGCAGAAACCTTTGGGGAGACTGGCAGAACCTCCTTATGCAGGTGATCCAGGCCCACATCGCAGGAGTGAGGTCAGTGACATCACACACGGGCTCCTGCTAGACTAACCACTGTGGTCAGAGCTCACGCAAGTATCAGGGACATCGAGGGAAAATAACTTACCAGCCTCTTCAAAAGTGTCACGGTCATCAGAAATGAGAATAGACTGAGGAAGTGTCAGAGGTCATAGGAGACTAGGACACAACAGCTTAATGCACAAGGAGTCCTGCGTTGGGTCTGAAACCAAAAAAGCTGGTGAAACTCAAGGGAGAGAGATGCTCAGGTAACAGACCTGTGCCATGTAATTTCCTTCGGTTGGTAATCCTACCACAGTTACCTACAGGGTCCACATCAGGAGAAGCTGGGGAGGGATATGTGAGGACTCTGTACTGGTCTCACAACTTTTTTATAATACTAAAATTAGCTCAAAAATGAGAAATGGAAAAGCAGGACTCTACTTAATGTGAAAAAATGTAGCTTGAGAATGCACCATTTCATAGAATCAGTCATGCATGTGATTAAGTTGGCCAGTGATTTTTTTTTTTACTGTAGGTATTAAGCTGACTTTTAAGAAATTAAAATGTTGTAATTTTTCTGTCATCACAATACTGCTTTCGTGTTTTTTTTTTTAATTTTTATTTGCATGACACAGCAGATATGAAGACATTAGCAACCACAGTAATAACTATCATTTCTCAAGTACCAGGTGCTTATTCGGTCTTTACAAATACCACCTCGTTTAATTTGTACTGTGCCTTTTGGAGTGGATACTGTTGTTCCCATTTTACAGAAGAAGAAACTGACTGAGCAAGAAGTAACCTGCTCCCCAGGCAAAAGTAGCAGAACTGGTGTTTCCTCAAGAGCCCAGATGGCCTTGCGAACAATTAAACCACATTTCTGTGCACAAAGGCTGAGCACAGGGAGCTAAGGAATGGTTTGCCTCATGTCTATTTTGAGGGGACTGGTCAAGATTCCAATTTTTAGAGCTTCAAGTTTCACATTTAAGAAAAATGAGAAAGCTCTAGCCGGTTTGGCTCAGTGGATAGAGCGTCGACCTGCGGACAAAAGAGTCCCGGGTTTGATTCCACTCAAGGGCATGTCCTCAGTTGCAGGCTCCTCCCCAGCCTGGGCCCTGGTTGGGACTCGTGTAGGAGGCAACCCAATGTTTTTTTCTCACATCGATATTTCTCTCTGTCTCTCCCTCTCTCTACCACTCTCCCTAAAAAAATCAATGGAAAAATATCCTTGGGTGAGGATTAATAACACAGCAAAAAACACAAGAGCAAGAAAGATTAGGGAGTTCCTTTACAAGGTATTTCTTCGGAAGGTTCAGAAGTGTTTGAAGCACTGACATTTGTTTTTACTGTAAGGTTCCCCATCCCCTTGGTTGCGGGTGGGGTGGAGAAAGGTGCGGGGGCCATCTGCTGACTGTGCTGACCTCACTTTGAGGTCTTCTTAATGAAAGTAGCTAAAGAAAGTGTTTTTTATTGTTTTCATTAGGGCTCCCCTATGTTTGAAATGCAGGGGGAGGGAATCTTAGTCTTTCTGCTTAAGTTAGTCACCTTCAGAGCCACTCGGGTTCCAGTAAACATCTTCTTGCGCCTTCTCACAGCTGGGAAGTAATTGGCCCTGGAGGTTCCCAGTGCCCATGTTGTTGGTCTTTGCTCCTTCTGGGGACTTGCAGGCTCTCTCGCTGGTCATGCAGGGAGGTGGCGGCTCTGCTGGGCCCGCCTAACATCACCAGGAATGGGACAGGCTGAGCTGGTGCCGAGAAATCCCACCCGGGAAATGCAAGCTGTCGCCTCTCCAGAAAGCCATGTGGAAATTTTAGCAACTAATTACTTGGCAAATCTGAACAATGACTTGTCATTTTAATTCTGTAGGGATGAGGAGGAAATCTTAAGCTTTTCTTTCTTCATTTTTGTATAGTTTCCCTAATTCTCTTATGGAGAGAAATTTAACAAACTGAGAACCAAATACCTGGAAAGATTAAAAATAAGCTTGGAGTTACAATTCCACTTATAAAAGCAAATCTATGCATGGGAATAAAACAATCAATAAGTTATGGTCAGATGTAAGAAAAAGTAAATCTCCCAAACAACAATGTGCCAGGTGCCCAGTGAGCTGGGTGCCCTCGCTGCCTGTGCCATTCGGGGGAGGAGGGCCGTTTGGAGCTGCGTGTCTGTGTGTTAGGCCCTGACTGGGAAGAGGGTAATCCTTTGGAAAACCCTTTGAATTTGAGAATGCACCAGAAACTTTCCATTTGAGGGTACTGAGTCCCCAGATCATAGAGCCGTGCTGGGCTGAGCCCCAGCCCTTTGGTAACAGCTACCACGCCCTCAGGCACCGCCTTCCACCACTTCCAGCGCCCAACAGCCCAAGGCCTGTGCCCTCGGAAAGCTAACACCACACAGCCAACAAGACATATTTTCTTTGTGGGCCTTTTACATCATCAAAGTTTGTGCTTGTTGGTAACAAGTCAATTTACATGGCAGAATGAGAGAGAGTGAAAAGTGAAGTTGCCCATTTGGTTTAAAATGCACACTGATCTCATTGGATCCATGCAGCATCCCTGGGAGGGGGGCTGTGGGGGGGGGGGGGGCGGACGGTACGCCTGAAGGTGCTGCCCTGCCTGACAGATGGGAGCTCAGAGCCCTGCAGTGAGCCATGGACCAGACCGGGTCTCAAACCAGACGGACAGATGTGGGCTCAATGCTCCAGCCTCAAACGCATGGGGAGGGTGTGTGGGAGAGAGCTCAGACATGCCTGGGGAGAGAGGTGCCTCCACTTGCACAGGCTGGCAGGTATGGCTCTTGTGAGGCTGCGCCAGCCTTGGAATCGTGTGCAGGACTCTAGGGTTGGATCCAGCTGCACCTGTGGGTGCAGAGTGTTCCTCTAAAGTGGGGGAGACAGGGCGGCAGATGGAGGGGGGAGTCTGCAGATTGGTGTAAGCTCCAAATTTTAAAACTTAAAAACCCGACCCATCCTGAATATTTACCTTTTTCCTTCATTTTCAGAGATCATGAGGTCCAACGGATTTTGTTTAGCAAATACAGAAACTATCGTTATCGACCACAGTGTACCAAACGGAAAAGAGCAGCACCTGGGTGTGGATCCGACGGAGCATTTGTGAGTACACTGGTCTGAATGTCGTTTTACAGATGGGATCCTGGAGCGGTCGGCTAGTTCACCCCGTGTGGAGCTCTGTAGGCAGGAACTACCTGTGCCCACAAACACCACGCCATCCTGCCTGCATTTGGACACTTATTTGGAGAGCTTGGCTTTTCTAGAGGACATAAGACCGTGGTTCATAAACCAGTGAGAACACAGTTCCTTCGCCCAATGGCTGGCTAAGTGGCCAAGCTTCAGGGGTGGTCTGTGCTGGGCCCTGAGGGGGTACCAGGCCCACAGCCTCCTTGGTCCCAGGCTGGTCTCCTGGGGTGGGGAGAAACGGCACCTGCACTTCGGCCTCACATCACAGGGCTAGACGTTCTCCAGGCGCCCGGTGCAGGGGCCTGGCCCAGGGCCCCGCGCTGAGGAGGGGAGGATGAGTAACTAGCGAAGGTGGGACAGCCTTCTCCGCTCTTCCTCTCTTTTAGCAGAACTTTGGCCACGAGTGCTCTGGGGAAGTCGGCACGGGGCCCCTTGAGGCACAGCCGCCTTCTCGGGAATTATCAGACAGCAGCTTCAGGGGGTCATGGCATGGCTTCTGTCGACTGTCAACACAACCGGGGTTGTGTGAGTGTCCGGAAGTGAAGAAGCCTCCC